>NC_051432.1:5253305-5328576 GCF_001649575.2 Kryptolebias marmoratus
ACACAGAAAGTTTTACGTTAAAACGAGCGCTAATAACGTCCAGTATTGATGCTCGTCTTCTGCAGTAAAGTTAGACTCAGGCACTAATCTCCTTGTTAAACAGCCTTGTTATTAAAAGAAAAACACTTACTGATTAAATGTAACGCCGTCCAGACATTTTCCGTGAAGATTTGTGCAGAAAAATGCAGCATAAAAAGAAGGCATTCCTGTATAGATAAGCACAAAAGCGGAGCTGTATTACTATCGTAAGATGGCGACGTTTTTAGCTCATCCAAAGTCACGTGATGTCATGTCTATCCATATAAGTCATTGGCTCCCACCTTATCAAAACAAATACATTTAGAGCCCCCCCCACATGTATTAATTGCGCTTTCCATTAAATATTACATCTAAATGTGGTCGCACTGTTTCAGGGGTGCCACTCGTACAACTTTAAAATCAGTTGTTCTGTTCGGAAATATTCAGCTGGTAATATTAATTTTAGTATGCTAAAGGCAGCTGTGAGAGGGGTCCTGACAGCGGTGGAAAACACGAAGAGACCACTTAGCTTCCCTTATCAATACCGGACTTTTTTACTGTGTGTATGCTTCAAGATTGCATTCTGAGAGCATATAAATAGATTTTCCTTCCTACATGAGCCTTTTTCAGTGGAAGAAAAATTAGTTGTTACTGTTGAAGCTCTCGTTAAAAAGGGCAGCAGATCAATAACATATAGAAAATCAATAATATTACTTGATTTATTCACACTTATAATTTATCAATCTCAACGACTGAAGGCTGAATCCATTCTTTACAAGGAATTCTACACTATAACATTTATACCATTAAATGAGACCATATTTGCTTTTTAAAATCGTTTTTTTTTTAAAAATACAATCAGAATCAACAAACAGTACAGCAACGCAACACAAAAGTAAAATTAATACTAAACCGTTGTGAATAATATTCTGAGTTTAGGATGAGGTAATTACATTGAATTATGTGAACCTAAATTGAACAGTAATATTTATTTAACAATGATTTAACAAGATAGTATTCTGAAGAAATAACTAACCCATTATGATCTACAGGAAAACCTTGATTCTAAGTTTATCTAAGATAAAAAAAAACATTTTTGAAAAGGAAGTTTTAAGATTAGGATCTAAGTTTTAGGATCTTACATGTTCAAGAATTTGGACAGATCAGACTACCTTTGCAACACCTGGTGAATTTCTAACAGGAAGTGTTCAACCTTTAACAGGTGGGAATTGTATAAATGTAAACGAATGATATTTCTGATATTTCTTACTAGTAGTGACACACATTGTGGGTCCATTTGAACGTGGAGCTTACAGCTGCTTTAAACAGACACCAAAACAAGGTGTTCTGCAAAGGGAAAGGCATGCACCAACTTGGACAAAAGACTGGATGGAAGTAACTAAAAAGATGTTTGAACTGAAAGAGGGTCAACCTGCTTTTCTTCATGTCTGAACATATTTTGAGTGAAATGAACACCAATGCAGGACCCTCTACATGAAGCTTCTTTTTTTTAACTTTTATTTAACATGAAAAAAAATCTGATTCAGAATCAAAATCTTGTTTGCAGTTGCAACATAAACATAAAGAATTACAAGATTCATGCAGTTCCAGGTCTTAAAGTCTTAGATATTTGAAAAAGAATTTACATGTAAAAATATCTTGTTATTAGTCTTATAAAGAGAAACATGTTTAAAAACATCTTTATACTGATGTAAATCTCTTTGTAAAGGACTAAATTCTTCTGAACTGGATCTTCTTTCGGCTGTGCCCTTTTCAGGGGTCACCACAGCAAGTCATTGTTGTTCATCTAACTCTGTCTTCTGCATCCTCTGTCCTCATTCAAACTCCCTCCATGTCCTCTCTAACTGCATCCATATATCTCCTCCGTCTTTTTCCTGGCAGCTGCGTCTCTAACATCCTTCTACCAATATAGCCACTGTCCCTCCTCTGCACATGTCCAAACTGTCTCAGTCTGGCTTCTCTAACTTTATCTCCCAGTCCTTCAACCTGTGCTGTACCTCTGATGACCTCATTCCTAATCCTGTCCATCCTTGTCCCTCACAAGGAGAACCTCAACATCTTCAGCTCTGCCACTTCCTGTTCTTTCTCCTGTCTTTTTGTCAGTCCCACTGTCTCATACACAGGTACTCTGTCTTACTGTGGTTGACTTTCATCCCTCGTCTTTCAAGTGCATACCTCCACCTCTCCAAGTTCTCTTCCACCTGTTCCCTGTTCTCACCACAGATCATGATGTCCTCTGCAAACATCATAGTCCACAGGGATTCCTGCCTGACCTCATCTGTTAGTCTGTCCATCACCAGAGCAAACAAGAAGAGGCTCAGAGCCGATCCTTGATGCACTTCCACTTCCACTTTGAAGCTATCTGTCCCTCCTACAGCACACCTCACCACTGTCCTGCTGTCCTCATACATGTCCTGTACCAGTCTAATATACTTCTCTGCCACTCCAGATGTCCTCATGCAACACCACAGCTCCTTCCTCTGCACCCTGTCTTTTGCTTTTTCTAAATCCACAAAGACACAATGAAGTTCTTTCTGACCCTCTCTGTACTTCTCCATCAACAACCTCAAAGCAAAGATGGCATCTGTGGTGTTCTTTCTTGGCATATAACCATACTGCTGCTCACAAATACTAACCTCTTGTCTAAGTCCAGCTACTGCAACTTCATCTGCCTTGCCTCCTAGAGGTGGTCAGAGGGCTCGGTGGTGCTGGTGTGATGACAGCCTCACTTCTGTCAGTCTGCCACAGGGCAGCTGTGGCTACATTGTAGCTTACCACCATCAGTGTATGAATGTGTGAATGAATGGGTCAATGATTTTAGTGTAAAGTGCTTTGGGGTCCTTAGACTAGATAAAGTGCTACACAAGTGCAAGCCATTTACCATTTACAACTCTCCCAAATCTTCATCATGTAGCTCATCAACTTAATTCCCCTGTAGTTGCTACAACTCTGTACATCACCCTTGATCTGAAAAATTGGCACCAACACACTTCTCCTCCATTCCTCAGGCATTTTCTGACTCAAAAATGCCATTGAATAATTGAGTAAAAAATCTCAGTATCATGTCTCCCAAACATTTCCATACCTCCACAGGTATGTCATCAGGTACAACTGCCTTCCCCCTTCTTCATCCTCTTCAGAGCTTTCCAAACGTCATCCTCACTAATCTTTTCCACTTCCTGGTCCACAGTTTATTTCTCTTTCATTCTCTTCATTCATCAGCTCCTCAAAGTACTCCTTCCATCTTTCCATCACATTCTCCTCACTTGTTAGAACATTACAGTTTCTACCTTTAACCTTTAAGTCTAACCTGCTGCACATCCTTTCCAGCCTGATCCCTCTGTCTCACCAGTCGATACAAGTCCTTCTCTCCCTCCTTAGTGTCCAGCCTTTTGTACAACTTGAACACCTGTTTTGCCTTTGCTACCTCCCTGTTTGCCCTACATTATATGTTATATTCCCATCTACTCTCTTCAGTCTTCTCAGTGTGCCATTTCTTCTTAGCTATCCTTTTCCTCTGTTTTATAATTTACAGTGAAACTGTTTTCTGTGTGGATTCTCGTGTGGGAGTTTAAACTTGCCTTATGGCTAAATCTTTTTCCACAAAAATCACACGGAAATGGTTTGTCTCCTGTGTGGATTCTTATGTGTGAGTTTAAAGATGACTTCTGGCTAAATCTTTGTCCACAAACATCACAAGGAAACGGTTTGTCTCCTGTGTGGACTCTCTTGTGTGAATTTAAAGATGACTTTTGGCTAAATCTTTGCCCACACACATCACAAGGAAATGGTTTATCGCCTGTGTGAATTCTCGTGTGGGTGTTTAAAGATGACTTTTGGCTAAACCTTTGTCCACAAACATCACAAGGAAACGGTTTGTCTCCTGTGTGGACTCTCGTGTGGGACTTTAAACTACGCTTTAGGCTAAATCTTTGTCCACAAACATCACAGGGAAATGGTTTGTCTCCTGTGTGGACTCTCATGTGTGAGTTTAAATACGACTTTTGGCTAAATCTTTGTCCACAATCATCACAAAGAAACGGTTTCTCTCCTGTGTGGATTCTCATGTGGGAATTTATGGAATGCTTTTGGCTAAATCTTTGTCCACAAACGTCACAAGGAAAGGGTTTCTCCCCTGTGTGGACTCTCATGTGTCTGTTCAGGTCTTTTTTGCTGGTAAACCTTTTATCACAGTCATCACATTCAAACAATTTTGGCCTTGTCTGGACTTTCCTGCATGACTCTAAATTATCCTTTGCTCTAACACTTTTTTTATTACCCAAACAGCTTGAAGAGCTTATTCCTGGATGACAGGTCATGTGTCTCCGAAGAGACCAATTGTTGACATACTGCTTACCACACTCAGAGCAGCTCAAAGATTTGTTGACAGTGTTTACACCTGACTCAGCAGCCCTGCTCTTCTTCCACTCCTTGTTACCATATTTAGTTTTTGGCCAAAAGTCCGACAAGTTCTTCAGCTGAGAGTGAGGATTGTTCACATCCTTGTCATCTTCATCAACCTCACTGAGTTCAGTCTCTGAAGAGCTGGAACAGTCTTTGTGAGCATTTACATCAGGGTACCAGGTAGTTTCTGCTCCTCCACAGTCCTCTTCATCAGCTGCTGCTTCCATCTGATCAGCTGAGCTACTGGTTGGAAGATATCTGTCCTCCACTTGGTGCTGATGAAGCTGTGAGAACAGAGGCTTCTCGTCATCATCTTCACTCTTCAAAGGAACTTCAGTGACGTAAACTGCGATGACATCAGTCTCCTCCTTCACGCTGAGTTGGTCTCCCTCCAGACTGGTCCAAGGCTCCTCCTCTTCCACTTTTATGTTGAGGAGTTCTGGGTCTTGCTGGTCCACACCGGGTCTCCATTCTTCAGGAGCTTCTTGTTTAATCAGCACCATCTGTTGAACATGTGGAGAGACCACTGCAACACATGCACATTAAGGACATTACCTTTACATTCACACATATATCACTTGTGTTGCTGCACGGAGTAAACTGGATTCACTGCTTCACTGTTGGTGGAGATATTTATAAAGGCTCACCTGTTATACTGGTGAGATGTAGAAGATAGCTTAATTTCAATTCCGTTTATTTATTGTGGGCCAATTCACAACAAAAGTCATCTCAGGGCACTGTTCTAAAACATTCACATACATTAAAAAATGCCAATCAGTAAAAGTTATCTGTCTAAGGAAGCCAACAGATTGTGTTGAATCTTCACTTCATCACAATCTAACATCCTTAGCATCACCTTGGCAACAGTGGAAAGGAACAACTCCCTTTTAAAAGGAAGAATCCTTCAGCAGATCCAGGCTCAGGATGGGAAGCAATCTGCTTCCACCGGCTGGGGTTAGAGAGGACAGAGAAGAGAAACAGACAAACACAAAATATTAGCAAATATTACTTAATGTTGAAAGACTGTGATTAATTACTAATAAAACTCTTATAGGAATTCATTAGCTACAGAGCACCATCTAAAAACTATGAAGTTAAAAGTAATCTTTACTATCTGTCTCAAGTGTCTCATGGTCTGTATGTGTTGATCTGGGACAGATCTGGCACCCACAGAGCAGACAGTGAGGGTGTGAATCTGAGCACTGACTTCTCCTTTAAAAAGTAAAATTAATATTTTTCAAGTTAAACATCAATGATTAAAATAATATATTTTTTACAAGCATTAATAAAACAAATGTTAACATGAACCACAAAATGTTGTAATAGCACTTTTTAAAAATCAAATATTACATCTAAACGTGGTAACACTAGTTCAGGGGTGTCACGTGTGGCTTACATATTAATATTAATTCATAATTTTAGTATTTATGAAAGTTCTTAAAGCCTGTAGTTACAGCTGAAGGCCTTGCTGTTCAAATAGGTACAATGAAACAGCGTAACAAATATATTGTAAATAAATTTTCTCAGACAAAACCAGCGAAATTATGTTGCCCGTCACTTCAGATTCATGCGTTTATTTATGCGACACCTGACTGAATACTCGGCGCCTGATTATGACGTAGAAGTGGTGTTCAAAATGTTAAAACACCGCGCTGTCATTCATCGTGTGAGCGAACGTGTCAAACACAACCATTGTATGGTAATTTGGGTTTCTTGTTGTTTTGAAAGGTAACACAGAAACATTAAATGTTCCTTCATCATTTTGTTAGCATGCTAAGCTACAAACATAAACAAGTTCTGGTTAAGAAGCTAAATCCTTTAGCTCGCTGAAAACTGTAAGTAAACTATAGCTAACATCGCCACACTTGATGGGAAGAATGAAACCGTACGAACCCTGAATTTACAGATGGCTTTTGGGGTTGAAATGACCTCTAAGATGTTGCTATGTCGCCCATTTTCCAAACAAGACAGCTCCTTTTCTTAAGCGCAATATTTTCCGGCTGAAATCACACCACTCAGGCCGGTCAGTCTCAGGTCCTTTCCAGGGTCAGACACCGGAAAGAGTTCTGTTCACGCACCGGAAGTGCACAAATAAAAGCACAAACAAAACAGTTTTATTAAAGCCTAATTATTTATGGTATATAGATTTATATTCTCCACATAAAAAACCTGAAACTTTGTTTTCATTGATATATTGGGGATTAACGAAAATACATTAACAAACAGACTGAATCAAGATCATGTAAAAAAGAACAAGGCAAAGTTGACAATTTCAAGTTGTTTTTAAACAAAATAAGCATTTGAACATTAATATACAAGATAATTAATTTGAACTTATACAATTACAAAAAATGAATAAATATTAAACTGTAACCAACACAGTGCAAAAGTAACTGAAGTAATTGTTTCATTTACTTTACTATTCACCATCCATCCAGCCAGCCAGCCAGCCTTTGTCACTCTTTCTAAAAACAAAATAGTTTAACACACTTTAGGTGGACCAGGAATCCAAGCCCTTCTCAGATCTATGGAAGAAAACGTTCTATAGTAAGAAAGAGTTTCTCGATTCATTACTGGAACTTCCAGTCTGAAAAGACTACTCGCCCATCTTCTGTCTGGTGCTGCTACCCCAGCAGCTGGCAGAAGAGAAGACGCTCTCTACAACAGACCTGATATGCAGCATCTTGCTGGAAACGCTGAAGGACTTAAGCTTCCTCAAGAAGTACAGTCTGTCTTGTCCCTTGCTGTAGACAGCTTCTCTGTTGCATGTCCAGTCTTTTGTCCAGGTGAAGCCCAAGGTGTTTATGGAGAGGGTGCGAGGACTCCCTAACAACGTTTAATGGCCTTTTCCTACAGCGGCTCTGGAAGAGTTCTTAGATGGAAGGGAGGGGAATTCCGATGATCTGTAGGGCTTTTTTTCTGACTGGAAAGCTATGATGAGATGCAGTGTGTCACAACGCCCTTCACCACACTCCTGAGGAGTCAGGTGGAGAGACAGAAAGTGCTGTCTCTGCTGGGCCCATTCTGTGATTGTCGAAACATTTCTGTTCCAGCCCAGGTACTGTGAGATCTGCACTCTGAGGAACTTCATGTTCTCCACTGCCTGACCTCTAATACTAAAAAGGGGGGTGCTCAAGTCATGAACTTCGAAGTCAACGACCATCTCCTTATTTTTTCCACTTTAAGCATCAGGTTGTTGTCCTTGCACCAACTCTCTAGATGTTAAACCTCCTTTCTGTAGGAGAGGAGTCTTTTTGTTTTCTATCCGTATTACCTTGTGGAATATAAATGCTTTTTTTTATTTTAAGTGTCTTTCATGGGGACTAGAACATGGCTCCTTCTCTCTGAGGGAAGGATTGCGGATTGTTGTGGAAAATTTTTACAATATTAGCCAAAAAAGGTAATCAGTTAATATAGGTTAAAATTAGAAACAAGCTGTCTTTCCGTTACTGTTTTCTCATCTTGTTAAAGGTGATGTTTAGGCAGTATTTTTGGAGTTGAGACACATTTTTAACAAACACCTGGGTTTTTGCTGCTTATTGTTTCATTTGTCTCCCTCCTTTAACAAACTATTAGCGTCTGCTTTTGTCATTGCGTTGTCTTCTTTGAGAACAAGTTGTGGTGTAGACCAGGGGTGGGCAATCCTGGTCCTCGAGGGCCACCATCCTGCATGTTTTACTTGTTTCACTGCTCCAACAGACCTGAGTTGAATCAATGGCTGATTAACAGGCTTCTGCAGAACATGAAGAGGTGATGTAACCACTGAATCAGGTGTGTTGGAGTAGGGAAACAAGTAAAATCTGCAGGATAGTGCCTCTCCAGGACCAGGATTGCCAACCCCTGATGTAGGCTGTCACATTGGAGGACAAACAAGAGTTCCTTTTAAATAATTTGTTTATTTTGATCCATTTTCTTTTTGCTCATAAATGTAAATTTGCCAAAAATAAGCCAATATTTACTGTTTCACAACAACGTGGCCTTTCTAAAAGATTCTTTAAAAATATGCAACTCACAAAAATCACTAAGGCTTTAAAACAGTTGCGAAACTTTCTTTTAATGTGGCTCGTGCTGCTATTTAGGGTTTTAACATGTTGATTTTGCGTAATGTACTAGTGTGGCTTTCACAGTTTATGTTAACTGTTTCTGTTCTTTGTATTATTATAATCTGCTCAAAAACTGTAATGTATCTGTACATAGGCCTGTACGATTTAGATTTAAAAAAAAAAAAAGTTATGGTGTAGAGACGCAACAGCGCCCCCTGTGGACACGTTATAAAACGTCAAATGCCATTAGAGACAGGGGCGCGTGAAAGTTCAGTTTGGTCCAATCAGTTTTCAGAGGAGGTGGCGCTTATTTTTCAACAGTTGTGTTGTCATGTTCTGACCAGCAGAGGGCGCGCTTACCAGCTTTTATCGTCACATTGAGCCTGTGAGAGGGGGGAAATACTGCACTCCAATGACGGTTTTCTAACCTTTTTGGTCTCTGATCTCCTACAGAATGCTATATTAGTAATTCCTTTCCTTATAAATATCTAATAGCTCTATTTTTTTGTCACACAAAGGTTCAATAATCTTAAAAGAGCAGAATAAAAATGTTTAAAATCTGATTTGTGTATCCATACTGAAGTACAGAGAAAATTACCTTTAACTATGTTTATATTTTTATATTTTGCACAGAGAAATTATGTACAAATTCTTTTTTTTTTTACAGTATTAGTGGCACAGAATTTATCTGAAAATTAAAAAAAAATTAAATGTGTACATTTTCAAGAAGCTGTCTGCTTATCGACAGGAAAAGCATTCCTTTAAAGGGATGCATATCGCCCACCAGAGTTTTTAACTAAGATCATTTTATGTTGAAAAAAACATTTTAGCCCTTCTGGTCACATTTGTATAATAACATTATGCACAACTGGATCCACTATTGTAGGATCTCCTGCAACCTGTTAATGACTGAAGTATAAACACCAACCTGTAGCTCAGTATCTGTAAAAAATGAGTTTGAGACATTTTTGTGTTGGCTGCGGTCAATTGACTGTGGCGTCCATCTTGAACTGGTTTGTTTTTAAAAGCTAATCAGGTGTAGATGTACATCCAATGATTACATTCTGAGTTTTATTCAAATGTGTCCACTCGTCATGTACTTTTCTGATCACTGATCAAAGTACTTTTCAGTTCCATAACCATCTACAAAGATTATATTACTAGACCAAACGTTCCCCACCTCCTCTCATTCTTGGGTCTTGAAGCCAGCAGGACCTGGATCATGGACATTATCAGGTTGCATTTTTTAAACCAGAGTCTGCGCAAATAACCTCTACTGGGACCAGCTCATGGGGACACAGTTCAACTTCCGAGACCCCTGAATGGAGTTCAGCACCATAATATATGTCAGTGTCCAAAACTGGGTGATGTGTTTTCTGGAGCGTGCGTCACCACCCTCTTATCATAATCTAACCCTAATAAAAGAAAACGAGAGTACAAGGTGTCATCACGAGAGCGATCAAGCAGAGTTCCTTGCAGTAAACTCCCGACAGGCCAGGAATCCTGAGCTGCACACATAAACATGGCCCTCGAGGAAAATGTCCGTGGTCCTATTATAGACTGTGCCCAGAAAGCGCTGACAGAAAGAGTTACAGCAAAAGGACGGACCACTCGGAGTATGTCAGTACCAATTTATTTAGCATGTGTTGGAAGGACTCTCAGCTACGGCTGGATTACGTCTCAACATCTGTGAAGCTGACTGAGTTGTAGCCATTTATGTGTTTGCCAAGATCTCAAATCAGGTTGACTCTAGATGTTCATCCAGTAATTACTTACTGAGAAGAGGATTAAAATAACATGGTTCATGAAAAACACGCACACACACACGTAGGCAACTACAATTTTGCTTGCCACCAAAAAGCTGTCAATAAAGACAAAGATAATCACATCTCGGACATGTCATACCATCTTTTCTCACTTCTTCATGGAATCACCTAAAATAGCAAACCAAAAATCACAACATGTTTTGATATTTAGGAGACGTGCATCTTTATTTAATGTTGTTGTTCTTTTCATTCTCTCAAGACCAGAAATTTCAGTTCAAGGAGTTGAGCAATTTAGAGAATTGTTTCCTAAAACAAACTAAAACTAAACAAAACCAACCAGGAAATAGTTCAGCTGTTCTAGCAGGAAAAACTGGAATCTACCAAAAATGAGTTGGAAACAAAAGATAATTAGGAATAGGATTTTAAAACAGATTCACACATAACATTGTTTTTCTTATAATTAGAAAAATTGACATTAACAATTTAAGGCCTAACATTCCTTAAATAAATGCATACCCCTGCTGCCATTCATGCTACAGTTTTAGACTAAAGATCACCATATATTGTAGCTGTTTTAGTCTAACTTTTGAAAACTTATTACCCAATTTCATGCAATATCGCAAGATGTCACACTCAGAGTATGTGATGTATATGACTCTCAGCTACTACCACACCAAATTTTAGCTCAATAGCTGACTGATTTATAGTCATTTTTGTGCTGGCTAAGGTTAATTACCTACAGCATCCATCTTGAATCGGGTTGACTCCAGAAGTTAATCAGCTGTAGAGGTACATTCAATCTGTCATGAACGGGGTGGAAGGAGGCGAACCCTGAGCGCAGACTCATGTTGGTAAAAAAACTAAATTTATTTTGAAATAAAAGGCAAACCCAAAACAAAGGCTGACGTGGCAGCAAAATCTAAACTAAATACAAAAACATTAACTAAACAAAACATGAACAGACCTGAGACAAGAGATTAACCAAAGGGAGACGAGGAGGCACGAGCAAACAGGGAGGACGGCACATCAGGGAGGGAAAGAATGACAATGAACCAGCAGATAGTGAGAGAAGTGACCGGGTTTTTAAAGGCAGAGGATGATTAGTGGAAGTGGGCACAGGTGAGAAGATTAAGGAGCTAGAGGCAGGTGTAGATGGGTGAGAAAAGGGAAGAGAGAGAGTGACTGAGGAGAAGTGAATGGTGGCTGAGGCACAGGGAAGAGACAACTAAATAACAAACTCAAACTGAAATATGAAGACAAAACATAATACAAAAACCTTACATCCTAACACAATCTTTACTTCTGAAAAGTTTCATTAAAATTTGTGCGGTGGTTCATGAGATATTTTGCTAACAGACGAGTAGAGTTGACTTCAACAGTTAACGCTAAAATCTTAGGTCCAGATCTTGCAAAAAGAGCATCACTTAGATTGTGTGTTGTGAATAAATCGCTGCCACGTCCACGCCAAAACGTAGCTCAGTGTCTGTAAAACTGACTAAATTATAAACATTTTTGTGTTTTCTAAGGTCAGTTGACTGTGATGGCCATCTTGAAATTGGTTTCTTCTAAAAGATAACTAGCTGTAGACGCACATCTACTGATGATTTCCTGAAAGGCTCAGTAAAGTCTGTCGAGTTGTTCCTGACATATTTTGCTAACAGACAGGCCGGGGTTGACTCCCAAAGTTAATGCTAAAGTTTTAAACAAAGATCTTGCTCGATCCTTTAGTGCTCAGAATATGTGTTGGGGATCATTTTCAGCTGCTACTACTACTACTCTAATCAGCTGTAGAGGTACATCCAAGGATTATTTCATGGAACTTTCACTTAAATCTGTGCCCTGGTTTATGAGATATTTTAATAACAGACAGAATTGACTCCAAATAGTTAAAGGCAAAATTTAAAGGAAAGATCTTGCATAATCTGTTTGCGCTCAGAATATGTGTTGGGGATCAGCCTCAGGTACGACCACCTTATATTTTAGCTCATTATTTGTAAAACTGGCTACGACATAACCAATTTTGTGTTCTTTAAGATCAGTTAGCTGTGGCGGCCATCTTGAATTGGGTTGACTCCAAAAGTGGGTCGGTTGTAGACGTGCACCCAATGATTCATTTCTGAGAGTTTCACTAAACTTCGTCCAGTGGTTCATGAGATATTTTGCTAACAGATGGGGCGAAAAGGAAAAAGCTGCTCACATATTCACCCCTGAGACGTTCAGTTTTTCTTTCTTTTTTTGTTTTTTCTTTGTAGGTGGGTTTGACACGTTGAAGATGCTGAGAAGATCCTTACAGTCACGCAGTGAGAGAGGAGGACTGATGGCGGGACAAAGGGAGGGAGGGGGTATAAAAGGACAGAACCGAGGAGGGGGGCGAGTCAGGCCAAAAATATTTTGGGACAACCACACAGGATACTTTTACAAGCTTTGCAGGTAGGTGCTACCTTTGAGTTGTTTCACATCGAGATGTTTGGCTGTAGGTTACGCGAGCGAATAAAACTGATTGGATTTGGAAAAAAAACAAAAAAAATTCACTTTTACAACTTTGGAAAAACTCAAAGTTGATTTAATTGGACTGCGAACTGATTATTGCACATTTTAAAGCTCAGAGCGTTTCCCAGGATTAAATGCACAACTGTCCTTGAGAACAACAAAAATAAAAAATAAAAAAAGAGAGAAGAAATACTCTGTATTTGCCCCCTATCCGCAGCCATTTAGCAGCTTTAGGAGAACAAAAACCCCATTCATGCTTCTGATTTGGACATAAATTATACAGAGCATTGCTGAGGTTGCATTACAGACTCACTACGAGAGCAACCGAGGTCATGTTTCCGATTGGTAATGAGATGCCCTTGGATGAAGTGGTTCTTGGCGCGAAGCCATGAACTCAAACAGGAGAAACGTCAGGAAGATAAGACTGTTTGTGAAACTCTCACAAGCCCCAAAATGACAAAAACCAAAACTTTTTTTTTTATTTTCTTGTTTTGCTTTAAAAGGGCATTTTAGTCAGTAAGTGCGTGCTCTGAAATATATTTGTCATTGTTGGCTTCTGTTCCCTCAGATCATGGCGGAATTCGATATGATCCTGAAGCACTGGGGTCCAGTGGAGGCGGATTACTCCACCTATGGAAACCTGGTTCTGACCCGGTCAGTGGCTCTGGAAAGATAAGCGTGTCCCTGTCCTTGTAGGTCACATAGTTCACGCAAAAAGTGAACCCAAAAATGACTTGTAGAGAGCTTCCTCTAATGCCAGGTTGGATGGTGTGAGTGTTTTCTGGATGTTTTTATGCCTCATTTCGCACCTCGTTATAGTCAGCGGTGTTAAAACACCAACGTGAACGCAACAACACCATCATTACCTTTGATATCTTGAACAAAATGTGGCTGAAATTTGACCAAATGCACAGATTTTCCATAGAGTCAACAGAAAATGGAGCAAGTTGGCTTTATGAAGGCAGAGATAAGAAGAAAGTTGAGCAGGTGTATTTGCTAAAGTGGTCGCTCGGTGCATCATCTGTGAGTTTTTTGTGTCAAAACGGGAAAAGTTGCAAAGCCAGGACTGGCGACGCAACGTCTCTCCGACGTCAGCCCCGACTCTCTCGGCGCGTTCTGCTAACGTCCCGTTTTCCTTCCCAGCTTGTTTACCGAGCACCCGGAAACCCAGAAGCTGTTCCCCAAGTTCGTCGGCATCGCTCACGGCGACCTGGCCGGAAGCGTGGCTGTCTCCGCCCACGGGGCCACCGTGCTGAAGAAACTCGGCGAGCTGCTGAAGGCCAAAGGCAACCACGCCGCCATCCTCAAGCCTCTGTCCAACAGCCACGCCACCAAGCACAAGATCCCCATTAACAACTTCAGGGTGAGGGGTTGTGTCTTGGCGAATATTCTCCTGCTCTGCTTGGTGACCCCACCCACCGGGTATAAAAAACGCAGCGTTTGAGGATTTCTCTCTGTGTTTCCTTCCCTTTCAGCTGATTTCCGAGGTGATCGTTAAAGTGATGGCGGAGAAGGCAGGCCTGGATGGCGCCGGCCAGCAGGCCCTGAGGAACGTCATGGCTGTGGTCATCAGCGACATGGACGCCAACTACAAAGAGCTGGGCTTTGCCGGATAAACACCGAGCTCAAGAGTCGTCCAGATAATCTTTTACTTGCAAGAGCTTTCTCATAAACACTCTCTATAAGTAATCAAACTGCTGATGATAGCTATCTTACTTATTTACTTACTAAAAAAAAATCATACAAACCTGTTTTATTAGCAGGATTAGAGTGCTCATCTGTGTTAAATCAAATAGGTTTTCAAGATTTACAAAAATATTACCTGAATTCTTGAAGAAAAAGAAAAAAAGGGGATTCTTATTGCTTTAAATAATTGTCTGATTTTACTAATAAAACCCTTGCTGTTCACCGCTCCTTACTTTTGGTCTCTTTGTTTTATTTGTCAACATTTGCAAGAATCTGAGTATTTCTGACGGACCTTTGACGGGTGTCCGTGCAGCTACTGCCTGACATTTCAACAAACCTCTACGCTCTTAAACGACGGCTTACTTTTCTAATGATCTAAGGTGACAAAACGCCAACCTTTTGATGTACAAGCTGTATAAGAAGAGTAAAGAAAAGAGAGATAAAAGGAAACATAAAAGCTGCCGACAGTGGCTGGTTAGGGTCACCATGGTAACCCCACACCTGTGTCTCTTACACAGCACTCTCTGAAGGCAGGCGGACAAAAACAGAGTAAAAAGTAAACCTCGAATAAACAGCCACTGTATAAAAACTGTAAGTTGTACTGAATAATTTTCTGAATTGTAAGGGCGGACAGCTATAGTCACGAAACAACCGTTTTTACGTATCTACAGTGTTTTAACTGAAAAAAAACACTTTAATTCCAGTTTTAAAACACCTAGCTCAGATCAAATGGAAGTCAATGAGAGTTTGGATGACCACGCTCTGCATTCTGCTGTATCTATTCTATATTATTTAGACGCAGTGAGTGAAAGAAGACAAAAACACCTTCGTTTTGATGAACCCACTACGCAAGAAGACTGACATACGCAGAAATAAGAAGAGTTTGTCAAAAGATTCGAGAAAGTTTAAGCAGCTCGAAAGTTGGAGTGCGTGCCATCATCGAACTCTGCATGGATCACTTTATGGCAAAGCTTCAAACTGTGATTGTAGTTTAAAATATCAAACTCTCGGTGTTAAACTTCGAATGATGATACGACTGCAGAGTATGCCTAAGTTAGCCTTTTTTTTAAATCAAATTTCTTCCACAGCGTACAATATTATGGTACTTAAAGCCATGGCACACTATTTTCAATTAGGTAACGCAGTTTGATGCACTTTTTTATGGCCTGTTTTCAAATTTGCAGAAATCTATATAGATTTTCCTTTTCTTTCCTTTAAGATGATTGCTGAATCGAAAACCAAAGAATAATGACCAAATAGTAAGAAGAGTGCTTCAATGCTTATGCATAATTATTTACCTTCCAGTGGAAATAATACATATACATATATATATATTAACAACATTAAAGGTCATCTTTGATTCACGTCTGAGAGTTAATCCATTACAGCTGTCCACCGTGGCCCAGATAGATTAGGTGTGTGAATGCGCCCATTAGCATGTCAACAGTTGTCACTTGAACAAAGTGACATTTGTGTCCCAAACACAGTACGGCCTTTCAGACTCTCTCCAGTCACATGATCCATCAGACATGACTTCAGCCACTCACACAAGGGATTATCAAGGGATCAAGGGATTTTTTGCACTTTCTGTTCCTCGGAAATTTCCACCTTTACCTAAAAAAAAGAAGAAAAATAAACCAATCATTTTTTTCTTTTCCTGCCAATCTCTACCTTAAATCTCACCCAGATTTGCTTTGTATTTGGAGTTCAGCATGAATTAACTCAGGATGAGGTGTGTCTTTCGATATAAATCCTCATTATAGGTCACACAAGCTTCTTAGCCGAGAGCGGCTCGGGTTTCCTTTTTCTTTGTGCCCGGACTCATTTTGCTCAAACAGGAGAAGCGAACAAGGAGAAAGGCTTCTTTGTCACAGAAACCTGGACAGAAGAATCCTCTGGGGCAGTGTTTATGAAGCACTTCTTTGAGGTAGAAATGGGACTAAACTAGGTGTGGGAAACGAGTTAAACCCAGGCATGGCTGTGAGGTCTCGCAGCAGAAACAATAAAGCAGATGAGCAGAGATCTTGTCGATTTCAATAAATTTGTTAGCGGGCAATGCCGAGCAAAAGTCCCCGGCACCGAGGCAGTTCTGAGCGGCAAAATAGTACCTTTTATGCCGGTCACGGTGCTTATCATGAGGGAGAGGGAGCAGCCTTTTGTTAGAGCTGAGGGGGGTTTATCAGTGGCTTCGGGATGTGATCAAACACACAAACGGCACAGAAATTCTGAAGGGACAACTTGGCCTATTTAAAGCGGGGTTCTGTAGAAAGGTTATGAGCGACTTACCTGCCGTGGATAGCTCTTTGTACGACCTCAGTTTGGAGAAATGGAGTTTAAGTCTGACAGATAGCCCGAGCAAGGCACAGACCAACTCTCAAAAACACCACAGAAGTTCATGCAAACCCTATTTCACAGACCTCTACACCACAGTCGGTTTCACGGCACACGGTTCCTAACGTGGAAATATTTGGATATTTGCAAGAGCAGAAAGTAGCAGCAACTAGATGAAGCCCTTCTGCTGCAGCCTGGGGGCATTTCTGGCAGGGTCATTGTAATATTTCTGCCAGAATAACTGCATAATGTGATGAGTAAATAGTGTTCACGTGAACCACTGAAAGGTTTTAGAAATAGGACTGTATTGAAAAACTCATTTTGACTTGTCTGCTAAAACCAGAATTTGTTGGTTTAAAACTTCTCCAATCTTCAAACTTTCTCTAAAAACACCATCTTTTAATCCTTTATGCCGGCCCTCTAGTTTGCATTACAGTTATTTTAGCAGTAATAATTTGCAATTCCAATAAAGTTGGGATGTTGTGTAAAATTTTAAAAAGAAAAACAGAATAAAAAGATTTGCAAATTTAAAAAACAAAACATTTTATTCACAATGGAACACAGTAAACATATTAAATGCTTAAAGTAAAAAAAAAAAAAAAAAAAGAGTCAAATATCAGCAACATATCTCATAAAAAGTTGTGACAGGTCCATGTTTCCACCGTGAAGCGTTCCTTCTTCTTTTAGCAACAGTCTGTAAATGTTTAGGAGCTGAGGAGAGCAGCTGCTGGAGGTTGTGGGGGGAAATGTTGTCCCGTTCTGGTCTGATGTAGGATTCTAGCTGTTCTACAGTCCTGACTCTTCTTTGCTAGATTTTTTTCTTTCATGTTGCGTCCAATTTTTTTATATTGATGAGAGGTCGAGATGGCAGGCAGGTCAGTTCAGCACCCAGACTCTTGCTGAAATAAGCAAGACCTTCCCTGAAATATGTCTGGATGGGAGCGTATGTTGTTCTCAAACCTGTACATAATCTTCTGCATTAATGGCTCCTTTCCAGATGTGTAGGCTGCCCATGCCAGAGGCAATAATACACCCCCATACCATCAGAGAGGCAGGCTCCTGAACTGTTTGCTGATAAAAGACTGGATGGTCCCTCTTGTTTTTAGTTTAGAGGACATGGCATCCATAGGTCCAAAAAGAAATTCAAATTTTGATTCATCTGACCACAGAACAGATCTCCTCTTTGTCTCATTCCATTGTAATTTTTTAATGGCTTCTTCTTTGCCTGATAGAGCTTTAAGCAGCATTTATTGATGGCTCAGTGAACTATATTTACATAATGATTTGTGGAAGTGTTCCTGAGCCCATTCTGTGATGCCCAGAACAGAATCAGACCTGTTTTTATTGCAGAGCTGCCTGAAGATCTCAAGCATCCAATATTGACTTTCAGCCTTTGCCTTTTGAGCTCAGAGATTTGATTTTGAAATCTTTTGATGATATTATGAACTGTAGATGATGGGATATTCAAAGTCTTCCCAATTCCCCACTTCAAGAACATTATTCTGACATTTTTAGCACAAACTGGGTGTATTGCTGTACCTCAAAACCAAAAAAAACCAAACAGACCAAGAAGCTGCAGCAGCTGTTTTTTTTTTTTTAACTTCAGCAGCACCATTCCTGCAGGTGGATATGAGCGATGGCGCTCCATCCTCCAAATCACAACCCCAACTGAAACACAAAGAAGCTGTTATTTTGTTTTCCTTTGTCCTTAGGATGCACTGAATAAAACAGCTTAATCACATTTCCACACAATGACAAAAGATTTTATCGCGCTAAGTGGAAAACCATGAAGATTTTGTTCTTTTTTTCTAACTTGTGCAGCTAAGTGTTTCTGTCTGTTCGAGCACGGACGTGAAGGAGCCAAGAGACTCGAAGATATCAGCCTTATCATGGACATTCCTTTGTCCCACTGACTTCCTGTTGTCCTTCCAGGTCCTTACTTGATGCCAAAACAGTGTTTAGTTAACCCGTGGGATGGATAATTGCCACGATGATAACCTTTAAATAGTGCGCGTGTGTGTCGGTGCACGCATGCAGACGTGACACGAGGCACAGTTCCTCTGCAGACACACCTCTGTCTCCACTTCGGAGCAGCTGATGGCTGAGTTCAGAAAAGTCCGTGCTTTTCAACAGGACAATGGAGCAACATGACACAATGAGCTTTTTAAAGAAAGGCAGTCAGAGCCTTCGCGGATCACAAGTTCAGGACGATTTTAGATGTTCTCTGAGCCTTTAAGGCTCAATGTCATTGTTTGGGATGACAAAATTTTCATTTTGTTGACTTTTTTCCCCCCCCAACAGCGTGCTGGGAAGTCATAGCTTTGATTGTCTGTAAAAATCACTGTTTTCATCCAAGAGGTTAGTTATTGTTTATATGAGAAACTCATCGATCCATTGCTATTTGAACAAAAGCTTAAATGATCTAATCACTGTTTCATTCTCTGGTTACCTTTTTAAAATCAAAGGTGAAGCATTTTGAAGGAACACATACCGCCCACCGCTTATCATGCCAGAATTTTAAATTAAGATCATCTTATGTTGAGAAATAACTCAGTTGTAGCTGTTTTGGTCCAAACTGACAATAACACTGCACCATATTCCAAGAGCTCCTGTAAAAGTATGTGTTGTGAATAACTCTCAGCTACGACCACATGAAATACTAGTTCAATAGCTGTAAAATTGACTGTTATAGCTATTTTTGTGTTTGTTGGGTTTGATTAACTGTGACAGCCATCTTGAACTGGGTTGATTCCAAACATTAATCAGTTGTAGGTGTACATTCAGAGATTACTTTTTTAGAATTTTATTAAAATCCATCCAGTGGTTCATGAGATATTTTGCTAACAGACAGACAGAAGTCACTCCAATAAATAATGGCAAGGTTTTAACAAGGTCGTTGAACAATTAGGTAGTGCTCCAGAGTATGTGTTGGGGATGAGTGTTAACTACTACCACGCCAAAATTCAGTTTAATTTCTGTCAAATTAACAGAGTTGAGGTCATGTTTGTGTTTGCTAAGATCTCTGAGCTGTGGTGGCCATCTTGAACTGGGATGTAGATGTACATCTCATTGTTTCTTTCTGAGAGTTTTATAAAAAAAAAATGATCCAGTGTTTCATGAGACATTTTACTAACAGATATACACAGAGGCAAAATAAAAAACCTTTGGATTGGTTAATCTGTGTTGTTCATCTGTGAGTTTGCAATAACTACTGATCACCTCCTGCTGCCCTTGGGTCAAAATGGCCTCAGGGGTCATTTTGACCCAAGGGCAGCAGGAGGATTAAGTTCACATGCATCATTTGTCTCATTTCAAGTCACTGTATAACTCAGCTCAAAGATATTCATGCTCTTAATGATTCAAAATGGAACTAATTTTCAAGCACTGACACTAAATACTCCTGGAAAAAAGCCTCTAGAAGCCAGTTCTACCAAACAACACCAACATGTCCTCCAGCGCTAAATACCAAAAATAACAATAAGAACGTGTTGCTTTCATCTCAGCCACGATGCTCATTGACACCAGCGGACTAAATTTGTCGGACATCTCAATGCAACTTAATAGCACTGATGAGTGAAATGAGACTGGGTCCAAGTGCAGCTTGGCTCAGTTCTCTGTGCAAGTATTTAACCCGTCTACAGTTCTGTTCTTGGGGGTGACGCGGTAGCTCGGAGGTCAGTGCCGCAGTCTTGTACTCCCGAGGCTGCAGGTCCAAGCCCAGCTTGCGTCAGGAAGGGCGTCCGACGTTAAACGGTTGCCAAATCTGTTGTGCGAGTTCACTCGCCACGGTGACACCTAAAGAAAGGGAAGCCGAAAGCAAAACAAGAACAGCAGGGCTGTCTCTGTGAAGTATTACGGGAGGGTGGACGGCTCCAGAACCTCCTGGAGAGTCCGCTTAGAATAGCTGCAACCTGCCGTCTGCTTCGTGTGGTCTGTAGGCCCAGGTGCTTTCGTCGTCTCAGTGCTGATCTACACAGGTACACATGGAGCAAACCGTTGGAAGTGGACAAACTTCCCTTATACGAGCTGATGAAGCAGCTCTGAATTCTGCTTAAATCGTGATGACAGCTTGTTATTCCCTAATACTTTAGATTAATGTGATAAAACTAAATATATTTAATTTTCCGTGAAAATGCAAAGGGAATGTTGAACGCTAAACGACCGTGGAAATTTGCAAAAGAAGTTAAAACTGAGTTTTTACACCTAAAGGAAGGAGAACATTTAAAGCTAAAAGTAGCCAAATGGAAGATAAAAGCTTAATGTAGCAAAAGGCTTGCAAAAAGAGAGAAGTCGCAAAAGGCAGCTTAAAGCTAAAGTAAGCGGACATGTCATGATCCTGGTTTCTTTGTGGTTTTTTTAGATTTATAGATTTAGTTAGTTATTTTCCCATGATGTTGTTCTTAGTGTTTCCTTTTGTTTATTATTTTAGGTTTTTTGTTGAGGTTTGGTCTCTATGATGTTTGCTTTCTGTGTACAGTCCTTCCCTGTGTTTCCTGTCACTCCTCAGTAATTTTCCTCAGTCAGTTTTACATCCCTCAGCTCTGGCCCCGCCCCCTCTCACCTGTTCCCAGTAGCCATTTTGCCCAGGTGTCTCCCCTCTGCCCATCAGTCCCTGTCCATATAGTTTGTCGTTGAGCTCTGTGCCACGTCTGGTTCTTGTTCGTGCCGCCTCGTGGGTTTCTTCAGCTCCTGTAAGTCGCTGCCATGAAAGCCTTTTTGTTTTTTGTTTATTAAAGTTTCACGTTTTTGCTCAAGCTCCTTGTGTTTGTCTGCATTCCTAGGTCCGACCTCTGCAGCCCACGACCGGACAACTAAAGGCTTAAAGGAGCAGGGCAGTTGAGAAAAGCTAAAAGTGGTTTAAACAGATAAGACTAGAGGAAGTCTGCCGAAGCAGATTTCAAAAGACAACAATGTGTTTATGAAGGAACTGAAAAGATTTCATTGCATTTCTATGAGGGAAAAGATTTGTAAATTAAATATTTTGAAAAGTGTAAACGTTACAAAGACCAAAAGTCTTTTTTTTCTCCTGAAAGTGTTGAACATTTTGATGCACAGCATGAACAGCTAAAATAGCAGCAGACGATGCTTCACGCAATAACGTGTCACACGCGCCCACAGAAAGAGGCTACTTCATTTGATTTGAAAAGAAGATGGCAGCCATTTTGAAGTGGGGATCCGTGAAAAGGTTATGAAGAAATGTTAAAGGCCTAGCATTCCTTGAAGCATACAAATCGCCCACTGACTTTCCTGCAAACTACATTGAACAAAAATGAAAAACGCAACATGCTTGTTTTTGTTCCCATTTTTCATGAGCTGAACTCAGAGCTAAAAATTTGTCAGGTGGTTCTTGAGACATTTTGCTAACATGACAGACAGACAGATGAACAAACAAGCAAAAACACCATCGCCCTTTCTCCCTTCCTGACTGAAACGAGTGCAACATGTTTCAGTGGCTCCGCTCTTCAAACGGATGCAGCGAAACAGAGATTAGGCTTCGCAAATGACGTTTCTTTCTCCCGGGATGTGATAAGAAGGTTGTGGGAAAAAAACCGCTGCTGACTTTATCAGCTTCCTTTAAATCTGGACTCCACCAACAATTACGCACCAGTTGTCAAAAAAATAACAACGACACAAGGAGGCAACAATACCAGTTTGTGTAGCTGCATTTTGCCATGACAGATAAAAAATTGACTTTGTCTTACTTGGGGAAATACAGATCCATAAAAGCCACTGTCACACATAAAATAGACCCTTCCCTCGTATCTGCCCTTTTCTGCATATTAGGACGTATAGATGCACTGAAACCTGTCAAAAAATGTCGACTGATCAGTTATTTTGAGTTTTTGGTTTGCCAGTTTATGAGAGTAAGGTCTTTACACAACAAATAAAAGCACATTTTGAAGTAATGCTGAGATGGTAAAGGTTTCTTTTATTGGTTTTTTTTTAGCATTTAAGGTTTATCACTAAAATAAAGACAAACTAAAGGAATGCACATCACCCGTTGCCTTTCAAGCCAGAGTTTTAGACAAACATCGTCTTGATGGCCTCACATGATCTGTTAGTGTGTGTAGTAGCCGGATGACTCTCAGCTACTACCACACCAAGTTTTAACTCTGTGTTCGTGAAATTCCCTGAGTTACAGCCATCTTCGTGTAGGCTGAGACTGGCCATCTTCAATCAGGTCGACTCCAACAGTTAACGAGTTGTAGATGTTTATCTAACGATTCCTTTCTGAGAGTTTCATTAAAATTCGTTCAGTAGAGGTTCATAAGATATTTTACTAACTCCACAAACAAACACAGACATGGGTTAAAAACTTATTCCCCTGCCTTTGCCTTTGGTGGTGGGCGATAATACTGTAAAACCCGCTGCCTCTTTTTTCACATCTTAAAGCATTTTGATATAAGATAATTGGGAGGTGTAGACTCAAGGAGCCTGACTTCATCCTACTGTTTCAGTCAAGTCCAAAAAAAAAGAAAATATACTATTTTACACATGAATAAATTGTTTTTGAAATCGAAGTTGAAAGCAACTGAGCCCGTGGTGTTTTAGCTCTCTTCTTCCTGTTGTGCTGCTGTCTAATGGTGGCTGTGATTGGAATCATATGGAGCTCAGTAGGGGAAATTCCTGATTTATGGAAACATGTATCGCACTTGACAGGATGTTTAGATGTATCTCTAACGGGGATAATCACAGGAACACTGGAATTCACTTCAAATGGGCCACAGGGGGTAAGAGTCCAATTGTTCGGTGTGATTACAGAGGAGGAGGGTGGGTCAGAACAATGCATGCTAGACATAAACATAAACTAACAAGAGCAAACAATAGGACTAAAATATAAGTACAAAGTACGGTAAATAAAAAGATCAGGCAGATGCACAGACCGTGGGTCTGATGCTTCTCGAGTTATTCTTTAAGATGAACCTTAAAGACTGTAGAAGGCTCTTTAAATTGAAGATAAACTATTCATCTGGCCCAAATGTTTAAATGTCTTTAAGTCTTTATGGAGATGGGGCAGGAATACCATCAATCTAAAACTGCTTTAAGAGGAATTTTCTGAGAGGTTTCAAACAGCCCGATCACATCTGGGAACAACCTAGCAGGGGTGATATTAAAGGGGGCCCAAGGGGGGACAGGGCAGTTTGATCCACCTCAGTCCTCAGCTTTTGTTCGGCGTACTTTTTTAATTTCCCTAGCTATTTGGGATTGTTAGAACCTACACATAATAAAATAAAGTTTTTTAACCGTAATATTTCTTTTACAAAAAGTTCTATCTATCTATCTATCTATCTATCTATCTATCTATCTATCTATCTATAGCTAGCTAAATTCAAACAGCTCATACATGTTTGAATTTAGCTTTTTAACTTTTGATTTTGGTGTGCAGCCCCAGAATTCGTGGCCCCCACCTGTCTACCCTTTCTGGAGGTGCACCTGTGACCCTCCGTGAAATAGACCAAACAAATGTACGATTTAAGCTCTTAACAATAATCCAATCAGAGTCAAATAAGAACTGTTTCAAAGTAGGATTTTAGAATAAATTCGTCTTTTATCTTAGTGTTGACTCAATGATAAACAGCATGTGCTGTCTCCATTAATAAATGTGGTTGATGAGTGGGCACAAAGACAAGGTGAATTACTCACAATGATTCAGCCAGTTAGAGTGTTAATAAATTATTCAATCGATCAGTGTGGGGTTTTGTACTCTTGAGGTTAGATTTCAATAATTTTAGAGTCTGGTAAAGACCAAATCATTTTGATTCAGTCCAGGTAACATCCTTTAAAGAGGGTGTAAACTAGCCACAGATGTACCAGTTTTCTTCACAGGTCTAAGCTGTACTTCACTGGCTAAAACACACCCTGAAATAGTTTAAATGTATTCAAATGTATTCTCAGTGTATTAATTAATTACAGTTTGTCAATAAGTGTTTACTGGATAAATAACAGGGCACACAGTGAGCTGTGAGCTCTGAAATGACTAAAGAAACTCCAAACATCACATCTGACAGGATGAAAATGTGACCTAACCTCCTGCTGACTAACAGGATTTATTAGACACTGATATGAGTTTTAAAAATGACTTTCAGATATTCTGTGGGACTGTAAGTGTGAAGCAGTTACATCAAACAAAAAAGGATGATCTACTGATGTTCAGTCAGGTCTGGTGTTCATGTGTCTAGTTCTGCTGAAGGAGTTTGAACAGAGACAGAACTTGGTGTAAACTCATCAGATTTCCTCTTATGGTAGTCACAGTCAGGTTAGAGAGAAGTTAAAGGTCACAACCCAGCTGGCACTGAAAACTGGCTGGTTACCATGGTTACAGGCTTAATGCACCTCTCTTTTAGAAATAAACAACTTCTACGAGGTCAGCAGGTTACCATAGGTAACCCCAGTTTTCATAAATAAACAAGCGTGGAACAAACACATTCACTCAGTGATTCTCCTCGATCGGAGTAAAAGCTCAGTTTGGTTCTTGTTGGAAAACAAACCAGAAGTCATGAAAACAAATTCAGGAAAGATGTCGTCTGCAGACGATGACCGGGTAAATAAAACCAACGCTTCCTTCTCTAAACTTCTGCAGGAATTGTCCGAACAAACTACTGTTTTCTGCTTTTAGTTTTCTGGAAGGTTTTAGTTCTTCAACTACTTCTGCAGACTTTTACCTGTTTTAGCCAATCATCAAAAAGTTCAGCTCATGTAGGAGATGGGTGCTGGGACAGCTGCTTTCTGGAACAATTAGCTTTTAGCTAACATTTTGCCACCATTAGCTTTTAGCTAGCCTTTTGCAACTTTTACCTTTTAGCTAACAATTTGCCACCATTAGCTTTTAGCTAGCCTTTTGCAACTTTTAGCTTTCAGCTAGCCTTTTGCCACTAGTATCTTTTATCTACAGTTTTGCCACTTTTAGCATTGTCTTTGCTACTTGTAGCGCTTAGCTAGCATTTTGAAATGTTTAGCTTTTAGCTAGCATTTTGGAACTTTTAGCTTTTAGCTAGCATTTTACAGCTTTTAGCTAACATTTTGCCACCATTAGCTTTTAGTGAGCCTTTTGAAACTTTTAGCTTTTAGGTAGCCTTTTGCCACCATTAGCTTTTATCTAGGGTTTTGCCACTTTTAGCTTTGTCTTTGCTACTTTTAGCTTTTAGCTAGAATTTTGGAACTTTTAGCATTTAGCTAGCATTTTGGAACTTTAAGCATTTAGCTAGCATTTTGGAACTTTAAGCATTTAGCTAGCATTTTGGAACTTTTAGCTTCTAACTACCATTTTGCTACATTAAACTAGCCTTTTCTTACTTTTAGCATTTAGATAACCTTTTGCTACGTTTAGCTAGTGCTCTGCTTCTTTAAACTTCAGCTCCTTCAGCAGATGTTAGAATATCTGGACTTTTATTGTACAAAGAACTGATTTCATTGATTTGTTTTCACCTGTATTTTAGTTTTGGTTTGATTTGATATTTTCCTTATTATTACTGATCTGAAAGCTCTTGTGTCAGCTGTGGGTGGTTTAAAAAGAACCTTTTCTTCTTTCTGGGTCATGAAAAGCCTCACGGACAATCCTGGATTGGACGTGTGGACAGGATCTGTTCTGCAGCAGCAGCTCGCACCGCTGCGGTTCTGGGGAGACTGGGTCTCAAAGCCTCCAGGTCTCCGGAGCCTCCAGACAGACGCCGGCATCAAGCTGCACTCAGAGGATGGAGGATCTCCCCTCTGTTCTCGGAGGACCCCCTCCACCTCAGAGAGGAGAGTGTCAGCATATCACTGTCTGCCAGCACCACAAACAGCTCCAGCTCAGCTGATACTCAGACTCCCCAGGAGCTGAGAGCCATCCCTCTCATCACAACTCCTGACGAGGTGCCAGCCCCACCTCCTCCTACACCCGCTGCTCCACAGCCCAGAAGGAGAAAGTCCCTCATCCCTGTGAGGATCGGGGGGATGCTTAGAAGACAAGGTCAGTTATTTTACACTTGTTCTCATAAAAACTTCACATCATTTCAACCAAACAGCGACATTTAAACCCAGCAGATAAATTTAACAAGAAAGCCTCCAACAACATTCAGCCTCCAACTTCTGATGACAAATCTGAATGTTTTACTCAGAAATGTGGAAATATCTGATGTTTATGTTCCTTATTCTTGTGTTTAGTTTGTATTTTTGTCGTTTAGTGAAACTTCAGAGACAGAACAAACATTTTGTGCACATTATTGAAAACTTAGCAGCTTTACTGTGAGTGAAATGAAGTTACAGTCAGTGATGAATATTTTAATCTCGATGCTAACAGAGAAAGAAGCAGTCAGTCTTCAGAAAGCTGAACCTCAGGGGGAACCGGTCAAAAAAGGGCCACGACTTTTCCGACGTAACTCGGTTGCTCCTCTGCCTCGACCCGCCGCGGCTCCTAAAAAGACTCGTCCTGCTCCAGCTCCAAAACCTGACCCACCCAAAACTAAAAGACCTGCTCGAAGAGCAGCTGTGGGCTCCACAAAGACCACAAACATGAAGAAACCAGCCCTCCAGACTGTAAAAGCTCAGCCTAAAGAGGAGCTTAAGCCACTGCCAAACCCTGTCCAGAGTCTGTCTCTGGTCTTCCAGCATCTCAGCCAAGACGACTGGTAAACCTCTGACCCAGACAGCAGATTCTAACCTTTCCTACCTGCAGAGCAGACAACTTCAGCTTTCATGTTTTTCTGCATCTCCCACTGAGCTCTAAGACAGTCAGGACAAACTAACAACTCTGCTTTGATGCTTTTCTGTGACCTGGATCCTGCAGGCAGAGTGCAGCAGAATAATTCCTTCCTCTTTTCACAGGGAGAAGAAAGTGGAGGGGCTGGAACTGCTCCGAGCTCTGGCACAGCACCACCCAGACACACTGATGGACAAACTGCATGAAGTGTGTTTGGCCCTGATAGAGGATGTACCGTCTCTGTTTACTCTGAGCTCTTTTGTCCACGTGTGTCCATAAGAATGGACACTTGGACCATCTGTAGTAGAAGCTTGGCTCCTCACTGCTGGTTCTCCTTCTGACCCCTCAGATAAAGAACCTGCGCTCCTCCGTGGCCTGTGCAGCCATAGACACCCTCGGCTCTCTCTACACCCACCTGCAGAAGGACATGGACGTACAGGTGGAGAGAACAGGCCGTGCTCTGCTCCTGAGGGTGGCTCAGGCCTCTGCCAACATCTTTGTTCAGCAGCAGGCCAACCTGGCCCTGGAGGCCATGGTGAAGAACTGCAGCCCCGCCCGCATGCTGACGGCTCTGCTCAACACTGGACTGAGGTGAGGTCAACATGCAGACAGAAACTCTGAAGATGTGCACAAGCTGCAGAGATCAACAGGAACGTGATGATCTGTGTCCTTCCTCAGCCACCTGAGTGCAGCAGTGAGGGCCAGCACCGCTCAGCAGCTCCACCTGCTGGCTGATGAGATGGGAGTGACTGCCATGCTGACAGCAGGACAGAGTTTCACCTCCCGCTTCCTTCTGGCTCTCAGTAAGATGTGTCTGGATGCTGCAGCTGCAGTCAGGTCAGTTCTCACCGTCTTTAGCTCACAACTTCTAATAGAAAACTCACTAAGTTCAATTCATCGTTCCTACGTTAAAGCTTTGATTTGTGTATGTCCTCCTCCACAGGCCCCACGGACTCGCTGTCCTCAAACAACTGAGTCTTCATAAAGACTTTATGAAGCTGTGGCAGAAAGCCGTGGAAGAAAAGGAGCGTTTCTCTGTGCAGAAAGTCCTGCAGAAGGCGAGAAGGATGTAGGCGAGCAGAGGGACGCCGGGACAGAGATGGAGGACTGAAGTCTTTTTGTGTCAAGAACTTGAACTGTTCCTCCAAAACCAGAACTTAAGTGACATCCATGAACTCTAATGCAGAGACGTCACATCTGTCCCGCCGTGGCCTTCGACACGGGCCTTTGTGTGAATTCTTTAAATGTAAATAAATAAATAAATTGTTCAACTGAAAAAAATCCCTCAAGTCTTACTGTATACATGCAGGACATGTTGGTTTGAAACATTACCTGGATCGTTTATAATGTGATAAATGTGTTTTGAGATGGTTCCATTATGACTTCAATAAAAAGTGGATTTTTTTTAAACTGCAGAATTTTTGATGAGCCAACATCACTTTTCCACTATCAAAAAAAAAACATTTGCAGTCTCAGGTATAACCTTGTGAAAAAACAAACGATGAAACTTAAGCTCGAGGGTCTATTTGCAGCCGAGTGAGAATCAGGGTTCCTCTTGAACAGATCGCCAGTCCATCACAGAGCAGACAAACCACAGTCTCACACCTGCGGTCACTTCAAAATTAACCCAACAAGTTTTTGGACAGTGGGAGGAAACTAGAGTGCTAATTTTCTTCAGTGGATTTAGTAAAGTTGGATCAAAAACATGAGGTTTCTGCCCTCCCGTTTTTGTGGATTTTCCATTTTCGAAATCTGTTGACGGACAGCTGTATTTTTTTTTTTTTTCCACGAGGGTTTGCAGTCACAAGGACATCCTGTGCCCTTTGTCCTACTGAGCCGACGGGATAAAGTTCAGACAATCTGCAGTCCAGCTGATATGGACAGTTTAAGTTGTCAGATTCAGGACTTCTGGGTAATGTTTGAAAGATGTTAAGGATGTATAGCTTGAAGGTGCCAAAAGAATCACGGTTATCAGTGAAACTCCTGTCCCACTGACTGCTTGTCCTCATTTGAAGTTGTGTTCAAATGACCTTATGATGAATAACTATAAATAGTGTGTGTGTCGGTGCAGACGTGACACTATGCACAGTCCTTCGGTCACTCTACACGACACACCTCTTCTCCCCCCCCATTTCCCCTTCTCTTCACTAAGTTGAGGGCTTATACTCGCTGCTATTCAACTGGACAGTTTTTAAGGCCCAAATTTAATTAACAGAAGATTCAAAGTTATAAATCCTGATTCCTTATGTCTTTTATTCTTTGAATACTAAATTTGGTTCTTAAAAGCACAATTTTTTAAAGTATTTAAACAAAAACTATATATATTGAAAGCTGTACATACATAAAAAATACAAACTAAGGTATAATCAAAAGGTTCTGGAGGACAAGATCAAATAAATAGAAACATGAAAACTCCAGGGAGGTTTTCAGACCTAACGTATGACTTGAAGGAGCTAATCAAAGCTCGGCTGGTCGATGTCTGGCGGCAGAGTGCACCTGGTCAGGTTTGACAGGTACAGAGCCGTAGTCATGGGAACGACACCAGCGGAGACCTTCAGGATGGTCAGAAGCCTCTCAGCCGCACCGATAACACCCTCTGGAGTCTGGGGGGAAAGAACAACGGACAGGACTGAGTTTAATGATGCACAAATAGACTAGAGCTACATGCACTGGGGTCAGAACCCCCACTGTGGGCCACGAGGGTCCTCAGATGACCTCAAAAAATCAAAATAAAGTTTAAAATAATAATTCCTGTCATTTTTTTGTCAAATATTGTTACAAAAAGCTGAAACAGTCGTTAAAAGGTAATACAAACAGTACCACAGCTGTTGAGGCTGTTTATGTCGTCATCATGCCCATGTTTAATAAAGTTATTACAAAAGTTGAACACTTAAACGAACAATAGTTAGGGTCACAAACATCTGATGATGTTATTTTGTAGGTCAGAAGGTCAGAAACTGAAAAGGTTAGAAACCACTGATCTACAAGGTTTCTACAAGCTTCACAAAATCACCTTCTACTCTCACTTTGTTCATTTAGATTATTTATTGTTTAAATTCTACATAAACTATTACTGCTGTGAAAGCATCTGCTCATTGTGGCTTCAGTACTTGACACATTTAGTGTTTTTCTTAACCTGTTAAATCTGCATATATTATAGACCCGAGTGTCCCTGCCTTCTCTTAAGCATAAAATAACTAACTACAGGTAAAAGGTGGAGGTGGCGGGCCTTAATGCTGTCCTGGAACCAGTCTATGGGGGATGTTGGTCTCATTCTTCAACTTCCAGGTTCTGGTCAGAGGTTGAAATACATGCAGTCTGTGATCTAAACTAAAACTGAAAACCTGTACGATAAAGCAGTATACAATTATAATTGAAAAAAATGTAGGAAAATTTGGGGCAACGGTTTTCATTTCATTTTTATTTATCTAGTCGCTCAAGAGGGCCAGTGTACGTTGATGAACATTTTAAAAAATTAAGAAAATGTAAATGCACCCAACTCCAACTGTTTATAGGAATTTACTAACTGAACTAAGTTTATTTCATGTGAATGATCCAGTTAAAAAATTCCACCTAATTAACGTCAAATTGGCCAATGTTGACACCATGTGACTCCATGTTTTTAACACTGGGGTCTGAATCTAGTCACCAATATCAAAAATCTCTCGGTCGTTTTGAGTTGAGTCCAGCTTTACACTGATACCACTGATAGGTCTCTGAAATGGGAGTTTGGTGTAAAAAGTCTTAAATGTTTGGAGCACAAACCTGGTCCTCTGCAAACAGCAGGGGGCAGTGGAGCGACGCAGCCAGCCTCCTGAGAGCATCCAGGCGCTCTGTGGGGACCGAGGCATGGCGAGCTGCAGGAGACAAGCAGAACCGGGTCAGAAAACCACAGACGGCTGCAGTGAAGTGCTCTTCTTCATCATTACAGGAGTACCATAAATCTTGGTTGTTTTTTTTTTTTTAAATTCCATTTATTTTCAAGTTCTACTTTTATGCGATCCATGAAAAAACCTGCTGTCATACCATTAGTTACCATGAAGCAGACTTTTCCAAGGAAATATCCAGGGTCCAAATATTTCAGAGAATCTTCTGCAGACTGGAAACTACCAGACAAAAAAACAACAAAACAGAATTGCTTGTTTGAACATCTGAGATGCAATTAAAACACATTAAGTCTCTGTGTATTAAAGAACAGAGTAAAGGTGTTTCAGCACGTTAAAAAGAAAATGTATAGATATATATCCACCTGATTCTCAGCACAAATGTAGATCAAACCATGTGGGAACATCACCTGTTACAGTTTAATCACACCTGTCCCTTCAAGCATCAAGAACCACGAGGACAACGTGAAGAAACGATAATAATCAGCATGTTTACCTACTTCAATAACTTTGTCGCCGTGGTTGGCGAATGGATGAAAAAAAAGCTCAGATATGACACAATCTTCTCATGTGACTCATTAAAACAAAAAAAGAGAAAATTACTGTTCACAAAATGTGAACTGACAACAGATATTTGAGATTTTTTAAATTAAATTTATGTCGCGTTTTATTCTACATTTAGCCCTCCAGGAAGAAGCACACATGAAACACCTCAGGAGTTTTTATATTTCCCACAGGCTCCCATGGCTGATATATGACTTTGCTGCTAAAGAAAACAATAAAATAAACAACAACAGTTTAGCTATGTCTCGAACAAGAACAGAGAGCAAACATTTTGCTTTGGTTATACTGAAAACAATAAATATTCTATCAATAAGACAACTGAACCTGTTAACATTCATCTATCATTTATATTTAGATTAAAATATGCATCTTCTGACTCTCTGACAACTGTAAGCATTTGCTTTATTTTTCATTAAAAGAAAATAAATGCAGTTTATACTAAGACCTTGATTGTTTTTAATGCAGGAATGTTATATATTTTCTGTCACATAAGAATGTTAAATTAAAAACAACAAACAACAAAACGAAATACCTTCATTTGTAGACAAAAATCAGTTCAGGGTCTTTGTGGGAAACCTACAGCTGTCCTTTCACTAGAAATTAACCTTTTATATTAATCAAACCTGAATAAATCAGTTTAGTATTCTCTCAGCGCCGCTGTCCTTCAGCTGTCTCCTCATACATCAGTGTTCCTCTGCGGGCTTCTTAGCCACAAAGTAAAACAAACACGCAGTTTTTGTTCGTCTCTTAAAATAGAGGTTTTTTTTTAGCCACGTTCTTCTTGACTCCTCGGTAGTTTGTACGTAATAGAAAGTGAACCGCTCCGAGTGAACGTCCAACACACCTGCTGAAGCTCAGCTTTGACTGGTTGTAATTACAGCCACAAAATAAATACCGGAGCAGAGGACACCTCAGATTTATCCATGTCATGAAATCAGCCAATGTTCTGGACCATTAGCTGTGGACACAAGATGCTTTACTGCTTCCCAGAAAGGAAGGATGCTGGGTTGCACTCAACTCTACAGGACAGCTGTCAGGAAGAAGGTGACTATCCTGATTTCACATAAACCCGGTAAGCAGGTAGCTACTGTCACGCTCACATCTAAACTCTTTTGTAACACTTGTTTAAACTCTGCTGCCATGGAGAACTGAATAAGCACCGATAATGCCAACAAAAACTACAGGATGAGGCGTTTCATCTGTTTTCAGGTGGATTATATAATTATAACGTTAAAAGCTAGAAGTTACCTGAGCTCTGAGGTCAGGTTGATGATGAACACCACCAGGTCAATCCTTGGACGGCTCTCATCCACGGGCAGAGGGAGACTCTTAGCCAGTCTCCTGCCAGGTAAAGTCAGAGAGTCTGGTTTATTAGTCACAAAGTAAGCATGTCACGCACGAAAACCTGCAAGTATTAAATGAATCATACAATTTAAAGGTGTATGGAGGTTAGTCATGATTGAATCCACTGTTTATCTTCTTTGACAGCTTAAATAAAAAACAATTTACTCAGAACAAAGTTCAAGGTTTATTTGCATTTTAAAACTTTTCTAGACTCAGCGTTTTGGCTAATTTATAATGTCCAAATGCAAACATTTAATGCAAATTTACCTTTATTTATAAAAAAATATATATTTTCATTTAGTTCTTAAATCATATCTGAATAGTGGTCAGGTTTTTTTTCCCTTGACGCTCCAAAAAATTAAAGAAAAAAAAAAATAAAATAAAAAATAAGAATCAGACAGTATAAGAAGATGCAAGAAACAACACTTTGGAGTAAAAACAAAGAAACGCTGTTTTAAAACTAGAATTATGGTCTTAAAGCTTTCACTTATTCTTTAATAAAACATTGTGTTGGAAAACTGTGACATTTTAGAGCAAAATAAAAGGCATCATTTGCTTTAACTACGTTAACTTGTGACAGACAAGTAATTAGTGCATGAAGCGTAGGATTAATGGTCTGAACTACTGTAATTTATTGACAATTTGGGGACTTTGCATAAAAGCTGAGTCAATGCCAGAAAACTCAGTAGAGTTTAAATAAACTTTACTAATTCTGCTAAGAGGGGTGATCAAATATCCAGACAGAGTTGTGCCAGAAGCTTGTTGATGGATATGAAAGGTGTGCGGTCGAGTAGCAGCTTAGTAAGAGACCAGATTTTAGGGAGGGTTAGAGGTTGACTGATATGAGTTTTAACATCTTTTGAAATTAAGGCGGTCACTGGCCAATATACAACACCACTTTCTGAGGGGTCAATATGCATTATTCCTTTAACAACATATAACAATAATTGCTTAACTTAAATAAACTTGTATTTGACAACCTTTAGATCAGGGGTAGGCAATCCTGGTCCTCGAGGGCCACCATCCTGCATGTTTTACTTGTTTCTCTGCTCCAACACACCTGATTTGAATCAATGGCTGATTAACAGGCTTCTGCAGAACATGAAGAGGTAATTTAACCACTGAATCAGGTGTGTTGGAGCAGAAAAACAAGTAAAACATGCAGGATAGTGGCCCTTGAGGACTAGGGTTGCCTACCCCTGATTTAGAAGAACTTGTACACCTAAAGACAACATGTAGTGGAACATTCTTACTAAAAGCAACTAAACTCTGGGCTACAGAAAGCCGTTTACCCCTAAATTTATTTAAGACAGAACATTTCCTCATTATATTCTGTCTCAAAGGCTGCAGAAGACAAACGTCTTCCTCTAGGTGTGTTTCATGTGCGCCTGCTGTGACAGTCAGCAGACCTCAGGCGATCACAGGACGGAGGACGGCTCTACTCACACGGTCACAGTGAGGGGGGTCTCCTTCACCAAAACATCTGCCAACATGTGCTGGAGCTGCTCCTGGTTCTCCACCAACTGCAGGACAAACCCTCAAGAGTCATGCCACACTGACCACACTTTAAACACCTTCTGAGAGCAGGAAATCAACTTTTGTTTTAAGAAAAAGAAAACTACACTGACTATGATTTCTTCCAAAGGCAGCTGCCACATGAAACAAGTAGGAAATAAAATACAATCCTAATATTTACTGCCACACTTGTTATTTCCTACATTTTCTGCATTTTTGTGCAGTCAAAACAAAGATGTCTATGCAAAACACCTGTCAGTAAAGGTATCACAGAGCTATATATTTCACAATAAGATGCATGCAGAGAACAGTAACTTTATTATTGATCTAAATGTCAGAAATTTGTGTTTTACCTTTAGTTTTATTTTTGCTGAATTAAAATTCAATTTGTCATCACTCCAATCAATTTTATGTTTGTCCAATAAGGTTTATCTCCAGTTTTCCTGGGTTTTTTTGTTGAACCTAATTGATTTAATGCCTGAGCATTAACACGAAACAGTGTAAACTTTCCTAAACCTGTAGCATATGTCAAAAATGTTGCATTAATAAACGTGATTTGTTTACATAACAATACACACCCATGGGTTTTATCAAACAAAAAGCACGGTATATTCAGGAAGACAACAGAAACGCTAGCTGCTTATAAAATTATGTATTTTCTGAGGACCGCTTTATTTATTTTTTTTTTTAGGCCTTGATAAACTCCTGACTCCGAGTGTCCAGCTGACAGCTCGACACAAAAACAAACCAACTCACCAGGATATTAGCCGTGTTCAGACCAGGAAGTTTACTAAACGGCTTCAGCAGCGACATATTCGCTGACAAATACTCTAAACAGCCTCAGCTTCGTAAGTTTACACCAACCCGGTCCTAAGGAGACATTTTCTGCTGGCGCCTCTTTTTGAACGTCCCTCTGACGTCATCACGCAGAGACGATTGTTACCATTATCCATATAAGTCATTGATTGTTACTGTCTGCCACCTAGAGGTTACAGAGAGTACTGCAAGTCACCCTTTATAATCGGCAGGAAATGGTTTACTGTTATTACTTTTCAGCGATTTTAATGTACTGGTTTAACAGTTTTAAAATAAAAATGAGAAAGACCTCTAGTGGCAGGTGATACACTCCTGCATCCTGAGCTGTGAATCTACAAAATTAAATTTTTGCCCTTATTCAAATGTATTGTTTTGAGAACAAAAAACCCACTAAGGAAAGTCCTCCCTATTGGTTTTTCTAAATAAATTTTAACTTTACTCAAATCCCAGGAGTTTTATATCCTGAACAATTTCTTCACATTGAAAGCAGCAGTCCTAATTTTATTAGTGTAAACAGCTAAATTAAAGATCATGCTGTAATTCTGACATTTGGTGACCCAAGAAACGTTGGTACCACTTCCTAAAAAAGGGCCAGTTTATAAAGGACTTATTAATGCATTATGTAAACACTTTATTAAGCATAGCCAATTATTTACAAACATCATAAAACACTGTTCACACATTAAAGCAGGTTCACTGTTTGGCACTTTTAGTCTTTTCTTTTTTATAATTCAGATTTAAAATGGGAAACATTTGTCAAGACACTCCCTGCATGCAAGCTCTTCAATGTCTGAACAGTCTAAGCTTTTAAAAGGATTGTTAATGCTTTATAAAGTGTTCACAAACTCATACATTCTTTATAAAGGGTTGTCATATTAGTTCCTTTAGTTTACCCAAACAGCAGAAAATCCTCCTCATCCTCAAACTGGCGTTAATGTTTTAAGATATAATTTGATCAACTCTTTTTTGATGTGATTGCATCCGATTTCACACTTAATACAACCGCTTCATGCTTAAACACAGCTGTGACAGGACGTCAAAATAAAATGTTTTCATTCAAGCTGTAAAGAAAGGCTAAAGAAATCAGCATCAGACTCGTTTAAACAGAAGCTAAATGTTTTATTCACACTGAGGCGGCACTGCAAAGTAGACCCCTCTCTCTCCCTCCCCCAAAACTCCCACAGTAAGTCCAACCAGCATCACAGTTATCAGCACGAGTGTGTAAATAATCATTCACCAAAGAGGAAAAATATTCTGACGACTTATTTCAGGAGGACTGAGCTTATTCTCAACACAGTCGTCACTCCATCTTAAAGGAAGTGCATCAAATTCTCCTAATAAGACTGTAGGCAGCAAAAAAACTCTATAATGACATCCAACTGATGAGGAAAAATAAAATAAAAATAAAACACGTCATGTAACAGAAATAAAATTAGAATGAAATTTGGGCTGCAATCTGCTGACTCTCTTTGAACAACTGCAGGTCGGGCTGATACAGATGAAATTCAAAGTGGCGCCTCCTTGATCCCCACCATCCATATGTACATGTCCTGATTTGAACATGCTTAAGGTCGACAAACAAATGCACTCGCACCAGCACTGTTCTCATGCTCCTTTTTACTTAACATATTCAAATCAAGCTCGCCGGCGTGTTCATATCTCCCCGGACTCCCGCTCCTCGGAGCTGGAGCGCCTGTCTCGCTCGTACGACAGGGACCTCTCCCGTTCCCTGCTCGGGGCCACGTCCGGAGAGACGGACCGCTCCTTGTCCTCCCAGTCGCCGCACTCCGCCTTGTTGTCTCGCCATCCCTCCGCCGCGCGCTCCTTCCACCTCTCCTGGGGCGGCGAGGGCTCTTTGTCGCGGGTGTGGGATGATCTGTCTCTGGAGGATCTGAAGGAGGGGCGACAAAACAAAAGAGTTGGAGCGCTCCAGGACACCACGCCTTCACGTTTAGCTTGCTCCGGCTGGACAGAAAGTTGCTCGTGTAGGGTAAAGGCTGTGGACATTTTTTGCTTTCTAGACCCAACAGCTCCACAAACTTCATCCGAGTAACCGAGGCGCTCTCACTTTACATTCAGCATATACCTTAGGGGGATTATTTTCCCCGTTTTGGTTTTAACACCACTGTCATGAACAAAGGAGACATATCAGATGTCAAACTAGATGAAACTTATAAAGATTTACCTCCTGTGATTCATTGTTTGTGGATTATACATCTTTTAAGGCTAATATTAAGAGTTGTTTTTACACTGTTGAAGTTTTACTCTGATTTGGATGAGAACCAAACAATGTACAATTTGAAAACACCCTTTTCAATCCAAGCAAGTCCAACGCTAGTTCCTTGCCAGAACCTAACTTAGAACCAGTTTGTCAACACTGCCCAACGTGCTGCATACATACAGCTGAAATCAGCAGTAAAGTATGCAAATTAAATCAGTCTTTTAGCCGTTTGACATCGAAATGAGTTTTAGACAACATTGTTTACAACCGTGGTCATAGTTATGATCTATAACACAGCCTTCCAGCTCTAGGAGGAGTCCTGGTGGTTCCAAACGTTCATTTACAGATAAAGTGGACTACTGTGCTCACTGGGACCTTCGATGCCGCAGAAACCTTTCTGGGCCCTTCCCCACATGTGTGTCTCGATACGATCTCATCTCAGGGGTCTACAGATAGATCTCTGGACTTCATGGCTTGGTTGATCTCATCTCAGGGGTCTACAGATAGATCTCTGGACTTCATGGCTTGGTTTGGGCTCTGACGTGCTCTGTCAGCTACGAGAGCTTACACAGACGCTGTGCGCCTTTTTAATCGTGTCCAATCGACTGAATTTACCTCCCGTCAACTCCAATCGAGCTACAGAAACACATGAAACATGATCCGTCCTGAGATCAATCCTGATTGTCACGGAAAAGGATGTGAACACTGAAGGACATGTTATATTTTTAATAAATTAGCTAAGATTTCAAACAAACGTTTTTCACTTTGTCATTATGGGGGTATTATGTGAAGAATGGAAAAAAATAATCTAATTTATTTTGGAATAAAGATCACTTTTTAGATGCACTGAATAAACTTAAATTCTACATTTACAAAGATGTATTAAGAGGTTTTTCACATTTCACCATCCTGTCAAAAAAGTACCAATACCAAAGATATTTTTTGACCTTATCTCGTCATATTATAATCTCCCTTTACTCAAACAATAAATAAGAATATTCATTTAAAAGAGAAGCTTTTAAAGTGTAGCAACATGTTTTTGTAAGAGAATCAGAGAAGTTAGTTTTCATAACATCTAAATTTAAATTTGTTTAAGACAGGAAGTGATGAAATGACCAAGCTAGCGAAGCCTAAAACGAGCGCCACTGATGAATAACATCCACACCTTTTCTTTTTGTGCCTGTGAGAGTGGGAGCGTGAACGATGTCTGTCTTTGTGTCGATGTTTCCTCTCCCGCTCCCTGTCCCGGTCAGGGCCTTCTTCTCTGGAACGAGAGGAGTGGGGACGTCTGGAACGATGGGACGACGAACTGCCCTCATCCCTGGAGGATAAAAAAACATTTCGGTGAAGGAAATTATGAAGTAGAACCAGTGTAAAACACAAGGATATTATTTTAATCTTATTTTTCTTTACTTGTCTTTTCTAAAATGGACTTAAATGTGTTAATTGTGTTGTATCAGAGGTAATAAATTGTTTTTAGAGCCAACAGAACAGCAGCTGCAACAAAGGGAGGTAATAAGACTAAACCAGGGACAGAACTTCATTTGGACAGTCTTCCTTTTTGTTTCGAGCTCCTCAGTTTGCCAACAGCAACAAAACTGAACTGATTTTATTGTTTTTAATAAAAATCTGTACCCACTGATGGACACGAGCCTATACAGCTGAGACTGCTCATTATTTCTTCTGCTCTTCATGTACTGGTTTTCCCCTATTTTCATTTTATTTATTTTTTTAATTAATTTTATGTGTACTACTGTGAAAAACCTAGTTTTAATGTTCATTTTAAATGTGCAAGTTTTTTTGCTGTTAATACTTTAAGAGAATGGGAAAACAAGGGATGTGCAAAGAAACATGCACAAATCTGAGATAGAGGACAGTGTTATGTGGTGGTTTTTAAGATGAGGACATGTTGTGATTAACATTCAGTTCACTGACAAAAATTGTTTCATCAGTGTGTAACCATTACATCTATTAGTTGGTTTTATCGTTTCCTTTTATACGAGCACAGACCGCAGCTCTAACTACACCCTTTTCAAGTAACAGTACCAAGAAACATGAAATATGTGAGAAAAACAACTTTCTGCAAACGAGTTTTGAGTCAAAGACTCTGAACAAGTGTGTAACTAGTTTAAAACAAAGTGTTGTACTTTTATTACAATGTGAGTTTACTTTTAATGTTGTCATTTACAATGTTTGTTTTCACATTTACTGTGCGCAACTAACGGCTAGTTTCAAACATTGTTTCCGTACATATTTTACTAAAAACTCATCAAGTCCTGCTGCTGAACAGGCGGTGAACCGATGTCTGAGAGATTACTGCGTTTTAAACAAATGAGAAAATCCTAATGGAGCAGCAGCTGTTAGCATCGACTGCTGACTTCATCATGGTCTGTTTATTTTACTGATGTGTATTCAGTGGATGTAAAATGATGATAGAAAATGTGAACACCACCAACTGGTTAATGCAATATAAAGGGCACTTACTAGTCAACAAAATGACATTTTAAATACAAAGCAAATGTAACCAGGTCAGGTTTGTGTTTTCTCTGTGACGCTACTCCTTTTCCCTAAAATGAAGGTGGATATTCTTTCTTTCATGAGGTATGAAAATAGATCAGCTAAATCCCATTGTTGTAAAGCAATTGTAACTTTGTAGCTTGTGAAATCTGACACAGCCATAAACAGACTTATGAAGCGATCCGGGCAGGGTAGGCATACCTGTACCGCTCTGCACTTCTAGATCTGGACCTGCAACATTAAAAAAAACACAAATAAATAAATCATATTGTGTTTCATGATGAGCAGAAACCTTCTCAGCATCTTCGGCTTCGTACCTCCTCCTCTCCCGTTCTCGTTCTCTCTCCCACTCCCGCTGTCGTTCCCGCTCCCTTTCTCGCTCTCGCTCCATTTCCCACTGTCGCTCCCTTTCATCCTCTCGTTCCCGCTCCTCTCGCCTTCTCATGCGCATTCGCTCCTGTTTCTCTACGACAGCTTTCTGAATAACAATCAAATTAGCAGGACAAAAAACTTCAGGGGAGCGAACTCAAAATGAACACACTGACACGCACAAATGCAATTTCTACTGAATTTAAACAATCTTTGGTTCATCCTGATAAAAGTTTTAGTAACTTCAGTGATTTTTTTAAAAAAAGCTCTTCAATTGAACCCTTACCCTGAGCTTTTCAAGCTTTTCACGGATTTCAATAAAACCAAGGTGAAGTTTGCCCCCGAAGTGGTCAGCCAGGCGCCGATCGTTGTCGTGGAGACCCAAGTAGGCTGAGCACACCTCACACACTCGCAGTTTTTGTTGCTGGAAGCTGGAGGCCGGCATAGAGTTTCTGTAGACATCCTGCAAGAACAAAACATTTTGCTTTAGGGAGCAGGCAAACACTGCAACGGCCACTCTTGCATGAAGTTCAACCTCAAACAGAAAATAAAATTGTTCCTCAGAAATTTTCTATCAAACCTTTGGACCCGTTTTGTTAATTGAGATATTTAAGCTATATGTGATTAAAAAAAACAACAAAACAAAACAAAAAAACACTAAAACCAAGTTGAAACCAGTGATCTGTAACTGGTGGGTCGTGGTACTTTGTCTGGGTAAAATAAAATAAATCAACATTCTGACTGAAAGCTACACATTTTGAGCATTTCTGAAATGACTTTCAGGAGTTTAGGTTTCACGTGTGTGTGTGTGTGAAAGGACTTGGGTCTGTTAAAAAAAAAGACTGAAATTACTGAAGTGAAGAGTTTTGGTTTCAATTAAAATGCAGCTAATTAAGCACAAAAGAGAATATTTTTCTCTTTAGCTTTGCCACTTGCTGGCCAATTGGGTATATCGTGTGTGTGTGTTTTATTGTGATATTCTATTCTACTAACTCAGGTTTGAGCTGCACCACCTTTACATTTTTAAAAAAAATTAAGAAACAGAAATTTTTCTTTGACTTGGGTCGTGTCTTTTCATTAAGGGGGAGACGGTGGGATCCAAAGCCGGACCAGCTGAGAACCACTGGTTTGGACAGTATTGTGCTGGCAACCTAAACTGTCACCGTCTCTGAAATAACATTGTTTTGTTATTAACACAAAAACATACATAAAAATCCAATAGGCCTTCGCAGCGCTGTCGTTGTTCGGGCCTAATTAAGGGCCTAGTATTCCTTGAAGGACAGCATATCACCCTCTGCCTTTCATGCTAGAGTTTTACGCTAAGATCATCCCACAGTTGGTCAAACCTCGGAAACATTGTTATGTGCAAGTTCATGGGATGCTGCCAGGTGTCACACTTAAAGAGTCTGTGTTGTGAATGACTCTCAGATACTACCACATCAAATATTAGCTCATTATCTGTAAAAATGACTGAGTTAGAGCCATTTTACTGTTTGCTAATCTTGATTAGCTGTGATCAGCTTGAACTGGGTTGAACCCAAATGTTAATCAGTGGAACATCAGTGGTTCATGAGATATTTAGCTAACAGAGTTGACTCCAAACGTTAATGCTAAAGTTCTAAGCAGAGATCGTGCACAATGAGTAACGCTTGGAGCGCGTGTTGTGAAAGTCTGCCAGCGACAACCACACCAAACTTTAGCACAGCAGCTGTAAAACTGACTGAGTTACAGCCACCTTTGTGTTTTCTCAGGTCAGTTTGCTGTGGCGGCCATCTTGAATAGGGTTGGTTAATCAGTTCTAGAGGTACATCCTATGATTATTTCCTGAAAGTTTCATTAAAATCTGTCCAGTGGTTCATGAGTTATCCTGTTATCAGACAGTGTTGATTCCAAATAGTTGACGGCAAAAGTTTACACGAGTTCTGTAAGAGCTCAGAATAAGTACTGGGGATCAGTCTCAGCTACTACCACATCAGCATTTAGGTCAATATCTCTAAAGATGACTGGATTATAGACAGGTGTGTGTATTTATTAAGGTCAGATGGCTGTAGCAGTTGATTCCAACAACTCATCAGCAGTAGATGTACATCCAATCGCTACCTTCTGCAAGTCTTGTAAAATTACTTCCAGTTACCGTATTCAATTAATATTTTGCTAACAGACAGGCAGGCGCGCACACACAGAGACACGGGCAAAAACATTATCCCCTGCCCTTCCGTGGTGAGAAGTCTTAATCCATTACTAACCTCTGCTTCCTTCTTCAAGACCCGGGTTTTCTCCACCTTCTCCAGCAACTGCTGTGCTTCATCTACGTTCCCTTCGCCCCCCAGCTGCTCTGCCTTGGCCAGCAGTTTGCCGATCTCTTCGTTCAGCTCGTGAACTCGCTCTGCCTTTTCACAGCAGGTGAAACAGAGGCAAACGTTTGAGAAGCAATAGATGCACAGTCCCATGTGAAATATTACTTTTCTCAGAAGAATATATATACATGTTTTGCAATACAAAACACATTACTTATAAAAACCTGTCAATGTTCTTACCACCTACAACAGAGTGTTTCTTACCTTCGCGGCCACTTCAGCGCTGATCTCATCCTGCGTCTCAGCGAGTCGCTTCTTAGCCAGCTCAGTTCTGCGGTCGCAGTCAGCGATGAAAGACTGAAGGTGTTCAGCAGCCTGACAGAAAACATGGCATGTCATTCATTAACATTATTTTAGTTTTAGGTTTCGTGTTATTTAAATGCACAGGCTGTGTCCATGACACTATGTTAAATATTAGCAATTTGGGTAGCAGTCAATTAAAAATAATTGCTAATAATAAGAACAATGTCTTAAAAAAAAAACATGTTTACAGTAAATAGTAGCCTGAAACTAAAAACAAAATAACAAGTTGTAACAACTGAGAATGAGCTCTAAAACTTCTTTACAGGACAGTCAGAGGAGGTATTTGATAAGATGTGAGAGAATCAGAGGAAACACAAGAAATAATACATGTCTGTGTCATTGATTAATGGATTACACCATCAGAAAAGTGTGAATGTGTGTGTAAAACTGACATCAAGTTCAAAGAAGTATTCTCGCTCCTTCGAGGCAATCTCGTAATCTGCTCTAAGAGCCAAATCATGGACTTTAGCACACTCTCCCAGGTCCATTCTCTAAAGAAAAGAAAAACGACAAAATGATTCACATCAATTCACTGCTGATTTATTGATCTGATAACAAACAAGGAAATATAAAAATGATGACCAAACCTTCAAGCTGCACTAACAGTGCAAAGCTACTCTTTTTGATTCTCCTCTGCCTTTTAGAACATGAAGTGTAATAGAAAATAGGGATTTGTGGTTCCTTTTAAAATTGTTTCAAACTTACTTATAAAATAAAACGATAAGTATTTTAGACATTTCTGTTTGTACCAATCAAAGACACCATAAGTGATGCCAAACTAATTTCACCATGTCAGGTTTAATTTACAATAAAATTACCACAAATCATTTTTTGAGGAAATGAAAGTAATTTATAATGCCATGTATATCAGTAGCATTAAAAGTTGCAGAGCAGCTAGGTGTTAAATAAACTTTTATTGTGTTTTATTTGATGATTGAGAACAAACTCTTTTCTGAAGTTGGGTTGTATAGAGTTTAAATGAGAAGTCATTGTCTTACCTGCAGCGTGCAGCGATTTCAGTTTTGAGAATCAGGAAGAATCGGCAACTCAAACCAAGGCCCATTTATGAGCAAATTTCCATCATCTAGAACTCAAAACTGAAAACTGCATTGCGGTTCACTGCAGTTTTGATTCTCAAAACTACGAATGCCATTTTAAAAATCTTTCCACCACCCCAGAGTTACTTACACTGAAGGCTGGCCCTGAAGGGACGCAGTCCGTGTCAAATGTTGCCTTTCAAGGCAGACTCTGTTAAGCGTAACCAGTCGGTGTAGCTATCTGATAGATAGGTGTAAAAATCCACAGCATCGAGTTCGTTTGAGCAGCTAGAAAATATGTTAGAGTTGTTTTAGATGGTCGAGCTTTACGCCTACATCTCACTAGGCTGCGACTGGGCTGTGACTTTCAAAAACTGGCTGCTGTAAACGCGGCTGCATGGCTCGCTGGTCTTTTGTGGTCGAAAACACTCAAAATTCAGTGAGTCTGCAGCTGAAAATGTTCTTATTTTCTTGCAAGGGGTTCTCTAATGAGTAGTGTTTATCTTATCATTGACTTCTAATGCTTTATATTCAAGATATTAAAAAAAATTGACTCTGCAGTCAATTTAGTAATAGGAATAATATGACCTAAAATTTAGGGTCACTGGCTATTTCATTGCATCTTTCATCATTTTTAATCACTCGTTTCATTTATTAGTTTTTATTCTTTTAAGATTGCACAAATAATAACTTTATGCACACATCACAATGATAATGAAGGGATTCTGATTAATACACCAAGGTTTCATACTTCATTTTTGTGTTCAATAAAGATAAAACTGAGCAGTGCAGCAGCTTTCTGTCTTTGAACCAAAGAGGAGCATTTCTGCTTTATATTAAGTTGTAAGATATTATCTGACACTCATGTGTTAATATCATGCGTACATTAGACCCTAAACTAGTCAGAACAACTTTGCGTTTCATTTCCTTTGTCTGAAACTGAACGTATTTAGAAAAGACTTACAGTGCCAGACAGGATGTCATGAGGACATGAATCCAAGAGGTGGCTTTTACAGACTCTATCATCTGAGAATTTGATCCTCTGCCGCATGGTGTCTCCTGTAAAAGAGGGGAAAACAGAGTAAAGACACAGGCTTTACGGTTTTTATTTGGTTTTTTAACTTCTGTGTTGAAAAGCCAGGCTCACATCGTCCTGGAACCACTTATTTGTGTGGGAGTAACACAGCCAGTCATTTCATTCATGCAACCTCAGCTGCTTGCATGTTTCTGAACAGGAACGCCTGAAGTTAGCTGCTAGTTGGGCACAATCAGATTTAAAGTGCAAACGCATTGAAGTAAAACAAGGACCTGCGAATGAAAGTGCACTCCGCGAGGTTTACTCTGTTGTAAAGTTAGTGGTCACGTCGTAACTATCTTGGCAAAAGTGAAACACAACAGGTAAGCGAGCAGCTAGCCGTCCTCATGACATGTTAGCTAGCCTCGCTGTCACCGACTGCCACACAAGTTAGCTCGTTGGCTAACCCGAGCCGCAGCAGAGCCCCCGTAATGATGCCGTATGGGTCACTGGCTACAAACACAACCAGCCGGGCTCACCGTCTCTCCCCGTCCCCATCAGCTGGTCCAGCATCGCTCGCATCTGTGCCTGGGCCGACATGTTTGCTCCCTCCTCGCACACTCGCAGTCAGGCCTCTCCGGTAAATTCTCCAACACGGGCAACTTTCCCCCCCGGGAGAGGGGAGAGGAGGAGGTGGGGTGAGGGGGACAAAAAAAATAAGTCCCGGGTCCTTCAAAAAAGACAACGTTTCCTCAATTTAGTGGATACCACGGCACTTTCGCTGGAGTTGAGCGTAACTTTGTCTAACGCGAGCTGCTTCGGGACGGCTGGGACAAGTGCGGCGTCTGTTAAAAAAATAAAAAAACTGCTGGGACTCCACGAGTCAGCGAGCTCGTGAGGAGAGCTGGGGCAGCAGTGGTGGCCGAGCGGAGTCGGGGCGTTTCATCAGCGGGGCTAAACGTGGCCGAAGGCGCGGGCCGCTCTCCGCTGTTAGCACAGAGTCCGACGGAGCCCAGCCAGCTAGGAGTTACCAAGTTTATTCAACGTCCTCTCCGCTCTCTTCTTCTTCTTCCGCCTTCCCAGTTCCTCTTTGTGAGCGCCACCCGCAAAGCGCGCGCGCTCAGTGCTTCTTCTTCGGCGGTCGAGGAAGTGCAGCAGTCAGTCAGCCTCACGCGCTCACTTGACGTGAGGCCTGCTGTCGGGCTGTCACGATGATTTCCCCGGTTTGGGTTTTGTTGTTTTTTTGGGGGGGGCTTTGTGCTCCGTTCACAAGTTTCTGCGTGTTTTGGTTTGAAACAGATACTGTAAACAAACTAATAAATATCACACAGACCTTTTAGGCACTCTTCAGTGTAATGAAGACAAAAATAAAACAACCCTAATGTGAGAAACAAAACTGCACTTTTAAACATATTGATGGTTACTGTGTGAATATGTGAATGGCTGCGTTTGTTTACCTGCGGAAACAGGAAGTGACTGAAAATAGGTCAATAATGGCGACATCCATGATTGAAAAAGTCTGACAATTTTGATGCATTGATGCATTTTTAGGCTCAGTACTGTTGGGTAAAATATGCAGACAAGTGATTTGTTTACATTGAGTGTGTACCTGCATTTCAGAATTAATATAGCTGGGAAAACTACTGGAGTAAACATTTTCAAACTCCAGCATCAGGATCAGGATAACCTTTCTATGCTTGATTCCATATTTTACAATGAGTGCCTTTAATGCAGTCAAACCTGTGGACACTTTTGTAAAGTAAGTTGAGGCTGATCAAGTCCCCACAAGGTGTTTACCAGTTTCAGCTAAATCTCTATTGTCCTATTTATTTTGTTACTCCATGGCTTTCTCCTTTTAGTCACACTAAATATAAAGCACATGAGATGATATTTCAGTGTAAGTATAATTTATGAAAAAGGCTAAAAAGCAAAAAGGTATTATGTGTATAGTGTTCAAAACCACCGCTTTAGTCTCTGTACTGTGTTGGACAGTGGCTGTCTACTATTTTCTGTAACGTTTTTGTGGTTAAGATCAGTGGTGTGTAAACTAAATGGGTATAAGAACACGGCACAAATTATATGCTCAGGCTTTAAACTTCTAACATAAGTCAAACCTAACCTTGGATTTAAGCTAAACACCCAAATAAATAAATAAAAACTTGTGTCATTTGGGTTTCCATGCAAGTTATGACATATATATTTAAACAATAAACTCCAGTCCTTTCCAGCAGACTAACAAAGCCTGTTCAATACTAGAAACTTTGCTGGGAGGTAAACATTTATCCATTCATTTTTTGTATCCATTTTGTCCTATTTGGGGTTGCAGGGGTGTTTAGGCCTATCTCAGCAGTGGGAGACAAGTCACCAGTTCATCACAGGAGCAACACAGGGAGGCATGAGACTAAGACAAGTTAATAATGTTGTTGCTGTTGTAGGTGTTTCAGCTGCTCCTTTCTTGCAGGGTCGCCACAGCAAGCAAACTTGCACAAATGATTTGGCAATTGTTTTACGATGGACACCCTTCCTGACGCAACCTTGGCTCCAACCTGCAGCCTCAGAATTAGGATAAGATAATTCTACATTTCAGAATTTGCATAAACATAACACGCTTTAGATTAACCTGAAGGTTTTACCAAATGGAAAATGTGAATGATTGTGCACATTAGGGTTTTGTTTTATTTGATGTCACATCCTGAGTTTGTTGGCAGAAGGTTTTTGTCATTGTTTTTAAACAAAAGCTCGTGTTTTGTTTTTGTTTTTTTTTTCACAAAATGTACACCCAGTGACTAAAAAGAATCAAGCAGAGTCATAGAAATGAAATGCAACTTCATAGCTGAAATGTTACATGACAATTCAGCATGAGCTATTAAATGTTTTTTGCCATCGAGTGTAAATACTCAGATTTTAAACTAATACCACAAAATATTATATTATATTATATTATATTATATTATATTATATTATATTATATTATATTATATTATATTATATTATATTGTTTGCTATATTTGTTTTATTACATGGGCTAGTGTTTAACTGTATCTAGTATCTGCTGGGGAGGTTTTAAAGGCTGTTTATGGTTTCATCTGTCAAACGTTAGGCTCCGCCCACAACTAAAGTCAGACCTGTCCCATTAAAAACGTCCCACTGCGACTGTAAAGAAAAAGATGGCGACGAGTATACTGCGGATTCCGCTGCGGCTTTCCACTAGGAATATGGGCATTATGACCCGTAATCCCAGCTCGAAAACATCCTCCATGTTCAGGGCGACTCAAAGCAGGACAGTGGTGTCCACACAGTCCGGAGCAATCCTCCCGAAACCCGAAAAAGTGAGTGCTTTTCAAGCTCAATTGTGTCGAAAAAAACCGAGAAGAAATTGAGTGGGCGGGACATAGCGCTGTATTGACAGCGGCACGGGCGAATAGGAAGGCAGGAAAATTTGCTCGCGGTCTCTGTTCAGCCAATGAACGCGTGCTTGTACAAACACAGGAAGTAATTATGTTTTAATATCGTCAGTTTAAGTCTTGATTTAGGGTTGTTTTATGTACAGTTATTAAAAGTGTCAAAGCAGCGGCAAATTGTCCGATGAAGATTAGTTTATTTGGCGAGTTATGTTTTGATTTAAAGACCGTATCTTTTTGCGCATTGCTTTTAAACTGGTAGGAAATGTGAAAATGCTACGGAAATGCTAATTTGTTTTACTTGTGGAGGAGCAAAAGAGAAAAACTACCAAGCAAAATAAAAGTAAAGACATTATTCAAAGACATGTAGTACATAAAATGAGTTTTAATAAACCCAGTTGTCCTATGTCCTTTTTCAGCTCTGTTTATACCTTGTCTTTGCCTTTCTGTTCGAACATTTACTTTTATTTCTTTTAAATACACGTAGGAGTCTGCTCTGAAATCACAACAATGGTTAATATTTGTCACACTTACATCAGGGCCTTCCTCAGAATGGCAGTACTTTGTTGTAACATAATTATATGGATTTCCAAATTAAAGCTTGAAAATAACACAAATCCTCTGCATAATTTTTGGATATTTGAAAGGTGTCTTTTTGTATTGAGCTCTAAAATATGTTTACCTCTGTTACTGCTTTTAAAAATCTTAATGAAGAAGCTCATACACGATGTTTAGATTTGCAGACTATTCACCAGAATACTTTACACCAAATAGAGGTGGGTTCTGTGATTTAAGATTTAACCATAACTTTTCACTTGTGTCTTTTTTTTTTTAACAGACACCATTCGGTCTCATCCGGATGACAATAGTGGTGGTGCCGTTCCTTTATGTGGGAACACTGATCAGCAAGAACTTTGCAGCTCTCCTGGAGGAGCACGACATCTTTGTACCTGAAGATGACGACGACGACGATTGAGTTCAATTCGCAACATATTAAGAGGTAAATGGAATATGTCCTTGAGCCACACCTTAGCATTCTGTTCAGGGTTGCTCGAGCCTTTCATGTGTAATCTTATCCTGTGTAAGGGGTGTGTCAGCAGCACGTTAACCCTTTAAGACACTCGTCTCACTCTGCAGATGTTCAGTCATTCGCAGCAGATCTCAATGTAATAAAGGGTTTGCAGTTTGTTGCATGTGTGCATTGATACATGCTTGCTAATGGGTGACTTTGTAAAACAAATGTGTATCTACAGGGTGCTTTACAGTTGCAACTGAAAGATTACCAGCTGGCACTAGATGGATGGGGAAGATGAACCACTTGGACTTCCAGAAGACATCCTCTACGTCCACCCATCGTCTCTTTGATATTTACCCTGTTTTTTTATTTTTCTGGAGAAATTTCATGTCATGTGAGGCTAGCAGAACTACCAGCCTTCACTCTTGTTTGCATGTTGTGTGTCAGCTCCAATAAACAGAGATGTTTACATGTGAAAAAACACGTGTTGCTCTTTATTTCTCTAATAGTCAACACTCCAGTAATGACCTTTCGGATTTAACAAAGGTGGTGTTAAGATACGTTTACGACATGTTTTATATTTGCTGGCAGTCTTTGATCCTATAAGTCTTTTTTTCAGTGTTTTGCTCAGGTTTGTCCCGCTCCCTCCTGCAGTGCAGCGTTGGCCAGTCTCAGGTGTTCGTTGAGGGAGCTCAACTCCAGCTGGCTCCGACCCCTCGTGTCACTCAGCTCCACGTAGGCCTCCTTATAAAGCTCGTAGGCTGCCTCCTTCTCCTGGATTAAAGACAAACAGGATTTTAAATATATATCTAAAGCTCATCATTATTTGATGGATTTTAAGGAAGCATAGGAGGATGAGTCATACCTTAGTAAGAGACTGCACTTCGTTTTGTAGGCAGCTGATCTCTGTTTTAAGATACTGCACCTCGTTTTCCTTTGCTCTTAACTGCATCTGAAAGATACAGAACTTGACGCCGTGATATTTCCGCTTCATGAATCAGTTAGTTTGCCGATTAATCTGATGAATAACCTTCCTCAGTTTTTACTGTAGCTTATCTACATGTACTGTCAGAAGTTCAGAGATGTAGAAAGGAGATTTCTTTTGAACACCAAAATCAAAATCGTAACTACAAAACCGTTTAAAACTAGAACGGTAATCAGTGCGCTTGTAGCCACACACAATTTAAAATGAATTGGAAAATGCGGACACAACAATGCTAAAGAAAATCAATAAAATTGAATATAAATTGAGAAAAGTCACAGAAATTACATAAATGCTCCTTTTAAAAAATAAAACAAATTATGTTGCTCATTCTGGAGACCTCATAACTGGAAATCAGGCAGGAAATAATTTTTAAAAATTCAATCAGTTTCTCTTTGTAAAGAAGATAATGTTTACAGATTGAGTTGTTCGGTAAATAGTACAAAACAGGAGCAGCAAATTCTCATATTTTTTGGTCTAGAAGCTAGGAACAACAACAAAAATCAGCTGTTATTTTTTCATTTTGTTCAATAATTTGTAATGATCTTTATGTTTTTTTAATTGACATTTCTGGATCAAACTGTTCTAGAGATGTGCAACATTAGAAATGTGCAGGGATATGACCAGTAGGTGGCAGTGTGGGCTTCAGCATGCTGCATTTGACTGCACGCTCAAGACAAATGAGGGCATTAGATAAAAAAAGGTACCAAGTGAACTGCTCCTGCAGGGATTTATTACTGTGGATTCAAGACAAAAACAGAAAAAACTGCTTTGACCTGTTTGTTTGACTTAACTGTGTTCAGAGTCCCTAAGTTTAGACTATTGTGCCTTTTTTGCTTGCAGTGACGGTTTTTATAACAAGTAAATTGTACTGTTGTGGCAAATAAAGCTAGGCTGGAGTGCAAGGGAAGATTGGGATGTTCTTGTACTTGGCAGCAGGAGAGAAAAAGAAAAGCCTAACTGTCACACTTTTCCTCTCAGTACCTCAAAATCTGATTCAGCATCCGCAGTTTTGCAAATGGATCCCACATCCGACCTCTGACCTGTGATGAAGTAACGCATTCGACTGATCTCTTCTGCCAGCTTGTTCTTAAGCTCCTGGGGGAAAAAAAAAAAAACTTCAGTTATCTTTTGAGGAGATACTGTAAACAAGTGGTGTCCAATCCTTGTCCTTGAGGAACACTATCTTGCACGTTTTAGTTATTCTGTGCCCTTCAGCAGGTCTTCAAGTTCTGCAGAAGCCTGTTAATCACTCAGTCATTCAAATCAGGTGTGTGGCAGCAGAGAAACATCTAAAACATGCAGGAGAACACCCCTACCCCAGGACCAGGATTAGATACCACTGCTGTAAACTAAAAGGTATGTAGAGTTTAACTCTGACCAGCTTAAAATGGCTCCGGTCTTTAAGCTTTTGAAGTGGCAAAGCAATAATCTGAACTTTTACACCACCATCAACATTACAGGGCAATTTTAGAAGAAATAATATGAAGTTCATGCCAGAAATAAGTCAGGCTGAACCAGAAATGCTTGCTCCTCCATAGAAAATAACCAGACTTTCATGTAAATAACTATAAAACTAAGAGTTAAAAACTTCTTCTTTTCTTGTTTTTGAAGATGTTTTACTTTCAAAAACAATGTTCCAAGTTTTTTTTAAACACAAATGCAGTGATTTGCTTTATTTGATGCAAGCTGAACTCCCATGCAAATCACTCTCCCTCCTGAGGGTAATTTGTGTCTTGTTTGGCCTAGTTCAGACATGTGACCAAAATATCTCTCATGTGGACCAGGCCAGCAAAGCCCCAAATGTTTAAGTCCTACTAGACTTAAACTCAGCTTCCTCAAACTGAGATCATTCAAATCAAATCAAAGCTTTATTGTCATATGCACAGTAAGAAACACGTTTCCCTGTACAATGAAATTTCTACTTTGCTGCCCACGCTGGATGTCAGACACAAGGTAAGCTATGAGATAGTAAAGAGCTATATCTACGACAGGTAAGATATTAACTCTTCACAACCTTTCCACAGAACCCCACTTAGAAAGATCTGAACTCTTCCTTTAAATAGAAACGCCCAAATTGGTGTGACCCTCCAGTTTGTTGTGATTGTCTGAAAACCTGATTCTCTCTTTGGAGCTGCTCCAGCTCCCTCTGCTTGCGGTCCAGCTCGGTGTCTCGGCTCTTGCCGCTCTGCTCGGTCTGGTTCAGCTCCAGGCATTTCTGGGAGAAGCGTTCTGACATCACATTTAACTCGCCGTGCAAGATGCCCGACTGAGGCCTGAGACACACAAACACACGCACGAGCTCTGGAGTCAGCCGGGATGCACCGTCACATGAGGGGCCATTGCAAAGAGGAGAACATCTCAGACATGCAGAGAGCCTAAGAGGAAGTTGTTGTTATCAGCAGGACGACAGAATGAACTTACACGTGACCTCTGCAGGAAGAATCCATGAGTGCTGCGCCTCCAGACAGCCTCCTGGCCTTCTCAACCTCTCTGTCCAACTCCTCCCTATGGGCTGCTTTCAGTGCCTCCATGTCTTTGAGGAACATTTAGTTGATTAGTTGGTAAGCTGAGTTATTTTTACTGAATCTGCACAAGTGGAGGGATCAAGAACACACTGAACCATTCCTCACTAACCCTTAGCAGCTGCCTGGCTTCTCTCCTGCAGCAGCCGGTGTGTCTCCTCTTCCAGCTCCTTCTTCTCCCGGGCATGTTTCTCCTGCAACTCTTGCAGGGCTTTTCGATGAGCCACCACCATGGCTTCCATCTTGGCCCTACAGGGAGCTCTGGGGCCACAGGGGCTGTCCACCTCTACCTCCATGGCCGCTCGCTCCTGTTTGTTGGTCTCAACCTGGGAGGAGAGGTTAAAATATGCAACGTTTGTAGATTCCCAGATTTTCCTCCTTAATGTTAGACTAACTTACCTCCTTTTGAAGAGCTTCAGCTGTGTTCGTTTGAGGCAATTGGGCACCGTTTACTAAAGAAGGAGCCTCATTTGAGTTAGATAAACAAGTTTGCAAAGCGGACTGATCAGCCTCTTCAACGCTTTGGTGAAAAGTTTGAGAACCGACTGGAGACTCTGACCCCTGTGGGGTGCTTGACTGAAAGGCCTGGGGACCAGTGAGAGACTGTGCACTCATGTCCCTACATGACAGCGTCTCAAATTCTGCCCACTTCCTGCTGACTTCAGAGTCTGCAGCTTCAACAGTGGGCACAGGAACGCTCCCCTTTTTTAGCTCCATGGAGTCCCACCTGCTGCCCATCTCACTGAGAGGGACCCCCGCCTCAAACCACTTGTTCCTCTCCTCCAGCCGCTTGGCCTGCTCGCGGTCCCAGCCCTCCCCTTCTTCTCTCTGACTGGCTGGAGACAAGTCTCCTTCTACCGTTTGGCTGCGGCGGCGGCGGCGGCGGCGATGGTCTTCCTGGTTGAAGTTGGCTGAAGAGGCAGAGTCTCTGCAGGTGAAGCGAGCGGGCGGTTGGCTTGACGACGGTCTGCGGGAGCGGGGGTTCTCTTTCTCGCTGCTGGAGTCTGATTGGCTGAGGTCAGAATGAGGGGGACACACATGAGAGTAGAGTTACACACCTGAAGAAAGACTACAGAACGGGTTCACCAGCCAGCCACAGAAACGTTCAGGTCCAGTGAACACCTTTATGTATCATAAGCAACACTACTATTTGTACACTTCTGAGTTTAATTATTTAAAAATATAAACTTTTTAAATACTGCTTTAAAATGGCAGACATTGTAAATAATAACAATAAGGTAATATTTTCTGTTCATATTTACTTATTGTTTGTCTTTCTGTCTGTGCAGACGATTACTCAAAAAGTTATAAACAGATATTTGTGAAATTTTTGGAAGCCTCAAACATAGTACAAGGAACAAGTGATAAAATTTTTGTGATGATCCGGTTAAATGTCAAGGTCACAAGTGGACACCTCATGGATCAAGAGTGATGCCTATTGATTTCAAGGTCATGGGATCAAAAGTCAAGATCACAGCTGACATCTTTTTCAAACCTTGTCTATGCTTCACCCCTTTGTTACCTCCGTCAAGGAGGGTTTTCGGTTGCGTTTTTTTTTGTTTGTTTGGCTGTCTGTTAGCAAGATTACATAACATCTAATGAACAGATTTGGATGGCATATTCAGAAAGTTTTAGGGTTGTCACAAAAAACAATTGTTTACATTTTGATGATGATCTAGATTATGATCCAGATCGCACTATTTTTCATTGACACTATGGCCATGACAGAGGTTAGTGATCTCTGAGTGCTTCTAGTTTTGGATGTTTTGGGTTGTTTCTTTCATGAAACAACCCAAAACTCTTTGTCCTGAAGGTCAAAACAGACTTTGACTTTGAATACTTTATGGTTTGTTTTGAATTTGATTTTAAAGTCAATTTTGAACCTTTCATCCTTTTATCTCTTGAACTTTTCATTCATCTCTTCCTCCTCCAAATGAAATTATTATTCTCTCCACTGCTTGAAGTTCTCTTCGTCCTCTTTCTGTGTTATCTTTTCCTTTATTTTTCCGGTCGTACGCCAAAATGCAAGCTCATAGTAATGCATTGCCCTCAAATGTATGTCTAAACTACCAGAACACACATGCATGTACATTTCAATATCTAATATTTACGGATTCATAGATAAGTTATTCAATTTCGAACTAAACTTTTATCAATTACCACTGACTAACTTCACCATTAAATATAATTCAGTGTGTTACAAGTGTGCTTTTATTGAAACAAGGGTAATAATAACACAATGTGCTCACTCTGTGCAGCAGCTGAGTGAGCACATTCAGCCCACTGGGTTTTAGAGGAACATTTCACACATTTTGAAGTGTGGTTCTATATTAAGAGTAAGAACAGTTTAATATCATCCCTGTTGTAGATAGCTTTTTGAATGACCTCAGTTTGGAGAAACCGAGTTTAGTTCTGACACTAACGAGGCAATGGCAGGTCCAAATGCAGCCAAGACCAAAGTGGATGCCATTAAAACAGCTTCAGTCTCCTAATTTTTATAGTTAATTACCCAAATGCTATTTAAGAAACTTTTATATTGATGTTGGTTTTGCACTTCTAGCAGGGATATCATAATATTTCTGCCTGAATAATTGTGTAAAGCAAAATTGATGGCAATCTAAAGATGTTTACAAAGCGCTTGCGTGAACCGCAATGATTTTTTAAAGACTGGAATTGTTTTAAAACGGCAGTAATCCACTCTGGGAATGGGTCCACTTTAACTAGCTGTTATGAGTTTCTCAGTATGGTGTAAGCAGACCAACTTCTAAAGGGGCTATGGCGGTCTTAAAACAACTCCATTGTTCAAAATTTTATTAAAGTTCATACAAAAGTTATAACCTTTAGACCTTTAGATTTTATATTCTATAGTTATTATAGCAGAAATATAAAGTTCATGCCAGCAGTGACCATAGGCTGCAGCAGAAGTGCTACAGCCACCTGCTGCTGCAGTAATTAACTGCAGAATTACCGGCTTTGTAAATGTTTATAAAGCAGTGTTTGAATGAACTATTCTGACATTTTGGAGATAAAGGTTTGGTTTTTTTAAATAGCAGCAACGCACCTTAGTCTTAGCCTTGTTCTGACTAGCCATTAGCTCATCAGTTCGGTCAGAATTAAACTCTATTTCTCCAAACTGAGGCCATTCAAAGAGCTATCTACAACAGGTAAGACATTAACTGCTCATAGCCCTTCCACAGAAGCAATCTTCAAAATGTGCAAAACATTCCTTTAAAATAATATATATTTCTACTTACATACTAATAAAACTGGAGGCAAATACTACAATTTTACTCAAATATGTTCATCTAACAGACATTATGTACACAGATTTTATATATATGTGTGATTCAAGCAAAGCATCTAAAAACCATAAATTGAACATTTTGATCTAAATTAAATAACAATAAAACTGTTCTTAAAATAAGTTTGGTGCAACCAACTAAACTAGTGTAATTTTACCACATGTATCAACAAAAATATATATGTATGAGTACTTAAGATACAGAGGTGTGACCAAGTCACTGTGTTGCAAGTCTCAAGTAAGTCTCAAGTCTCTGTCCTCAAGTCCGAGTCAAGTCTCAAGTAAAAACGGTCAAGTCAAGTCAAGTCTCAAGTCAAGACAGGCAAAAGTCAAGTCAAGTCTCAAGTCAGGAACCTTTAATTTCAAGTCATTTCGAGTCGTTTTTATTTATTTATTTTTTTATAATTTGCAATTATACATAAAATTCAAATAATAGACCATTTGTTCTTTTTTAAATCTGTATTTATCTCAAATGATAGAACATGTGCAGCTGAACACAAAATATAAAAAACATTTTTAAATTGGACCTCTTTATTGCGCAGTTCTGTTAAACTTGATATTCAATAAAAAAAGACGAAAATGCTGACATTTCCACAGCACAATACAAAGAACCATAACAGCAGTTTTTTCCTCTTTTCTCTGACCTGGTCACTGAGTGAACATGTATTTTTATGTGTCCATGTTTGAGTGACACAAGAAACAAAACAAATATATCAACTGAACAATTAACAGAAATCTGCAATTGAGGATACTGTATTTCAGTTAACTATTCTGCATTGCATTTGCAAAAGACCAAACTGGCCAAAAGTCTGTCTGTCATTTGTGCACGATGAGGGCGTAAAATGATGCCACCATAGCTGAAGACGCGCTCCACTGGAGCACTGCAAGCAGGCACTGCCAAAACTCTGGTGGCCACATTAAACAGTGAAGGAAGAGTGTGCATGTTCATTGCCCAGAACAAGAGGGCGTTCTGTCCATCAGCAATATGGAGGTAATGACTTAGCTGTAGTGCTGGACTTGTCTGGACATCCTTCTTCTGCCTCTTACAATAAGCAGCAAACAGTCCTCCATCTTCACAGTCCTTTTGATCTTTATCACCAGGAGTCACGTGTTGCTCCGACTTTGCAGGATCTGCAGCATTTTCCAGGATCAGATCTGAGAAAACATCCAAGTAACAGCGGCAAAAGAGCCTGTATTAGAATTTTAGACAATAAATAAATAATACAGAAAAAGAACACCAAATACAGTCTTTACCTTTAACTTTTTGTGTCACTTCTGTCTTCATGTCCTGACTGCCCAACACATGGTGTTCCACCCACAACAGAGAAAACGCTGGATCCAAAGCAGCTGCTTTGAGGTACACTGGATCTGAAAAGGGTGCAGTGATCCCTTCTTCTGCTCTTGCCATTTGCACACTGATAAAAATTCCAAGAAATCTTTTGTTCAAAGATGCCTGGAGACTGCTGACCAGACCATTCAGGAAACGGACTTGCGGCTTCAGTTTCTCAAGGTGGTGATTGAGGGACAGCACAGATGGAAAAACAGCACTAATCGTGACTATTTTCTCACCTTGTGTCAAATCAGTTGCTTCTTCAAACGGTTTCAAGATGTCCACCATCTCCTTCAACAAGTTCCACTCTCGTATTGTGAATAACAACTTCTTGTGCCCAGCCTTTTCAAGAACAGCACAGAGTTTTAGATGTTCACATTGAAGAACCGCCTTCACTTGTCTCACTGTTGAATTCCATCTTGTGATTACAGAAGCAGGGATGCTTTTCCGTTCACCAAATTCAGTTTCAAACACATCTTTCAATGTTGTGCTTGTGTGCAGTAGTGAGCTGAGCTTAGATAGCTTTGAAAGGGCAGGAGATGCCACTTTGGTCTCTGTCAGGCCATCTCTCACCACCAGCTGAAGTGTGTGAGCAAAACATTGCAGGCGATGTTTCTTTCCCAAAGAAGCACCGACTGTTTCCTGATCTTCCAAGGGTAAGTCATGCCAGAGCTCTGGGTCGTCAAGATGATGATTATCATCAGGTTCCTCACCTTGCTCAGAGGGAAAGCATACAGTGAATGCTTTTCGCATATTGGCAGCATTGTCACTTATAATGTAATCTAGCTTATCTTTGATGTTGTATTCATCGCATACAGCTTCAAACTTTTCACAGATTCTTTCACCTGTGTGCGAGCCTTTGAAGCGCTCAAAGGCCAACAGTTTTGATTTTACCTCGAGCCTCTCAATTTCTTTTTGTATCCAGTGCACAGTGATGCCAAGGAAACCCCTCATCTTTCGGTCTGACCAAATGTCCACTGTTACTGAAACATGATCAGTCTGGCTCAGCTGGGTTTTTAACATCAAATGTTTCTCAGCAGCAAGATCTTCTATTTTTGATGTCATTGTTCTGCGACATATTGGGCTGTATTTGCTGTCGACTACTGTCAGAAAGTGTCGAAAACTCTTGTTTTCCACAATAGACAGGGGCAGATTACAACCAATAATTAAGTCACGTAGTAAGGCATTTGTAATGGCTTTCTGCTGTGGATGATTCATACTGTACTGCCCAGCACGAGTGTCCAGAAATTGTGATATGGAAGGCTGTTGAGGTTCATTTGTGATCCTCTTATTCATCTGGTATTCTTCAAATCTGTCAGAAGTAAACAGATGTCAGAAAATAAATTACAGCCATTCATGAATTACATTTGACTTCCTTCTAATCATAAATAAACATTAACACTGCAACAATCATAGTTGTCAAAAAATGAAATAAGTATATATGAAGTTATCACAAGTAAACTCAGGAAGGTCTGGTGCATTTATTTTTCTGCTTTTATTTCTAAGTATGTTAGTTTCAGTCCTCCATAAATATGGGCCAGATATTCTAAACACAAAATTTATTTGGGACAGTCACTGTATTTGCTCTGTTTTAACAAATAAACCACATGAAAAAATCTAAATCATTGCAAATAAAGTGGAGTGGTTTTGATTTTGGATGTGATAGTAAAATAAATATCTGTCAGGCCAAGTGGGTTAAATCTACAGCCAATTTCACATCTCAATATTGATAAAAACATGTTGTGTGAATCAAGCTGGTCAGAATCACTAAACACAAAATAATGAGCTCATTATTTTATGTCTTACTCAGTTAACTATCCCACTTAGTGTTATATTCAGGGTCAGTGAGATTGTACAATTTTTATTTTTACAGAAATTTTTGAAAGATGGCCAAAAAAAAAAAAAAAACGGGATTTTTTTAAATTTGTTTTTCCAGCAAAGCTATACTACTTGGAAATGGGTTCTGTGCGACATGTGACAGTCACGCCGGTCAGTGCATTAAGTCAAAAACAGTTGACTTAATGCACTGACTGCAGTAAACAATATATTGTCAATATAATTTCCCAACGTAGATGTCTTCAAATACACCAACCATCCTTAGATGATACTAGACCCGGCTCATCATTATGATGGGACAGAGAGACTCTGTTCCCTGAGTTCAGGTCCAGAATCTGCTTTCTGTTCCGGAGCCCCGCTCACTATCCACCGGCCTCCTGAGCTAACACGGTTCACATTATTTGTGGAAGCATTTGAAGGACCGGATTTATGGTAAATCATCACCAATTTAACCCGGAGTACAAATGCTAACACGAAGTCAGCTAAAGTCAACTATCTTACAGCAAAAGAAAAGTGCCACCTACCGATCTTTGTGAAGCTTCAAATGCCGGACAAAGTTGGACGTTGTGGCATCTCCATCCGATATTCTCTTCTTGCATGTTTTACAAGTTGCAGTTCGTTTTTTATTCGAAAGTTCATAACCTACGTAGCCAAAAGAAATTACTCGCGGAAGCATATTCGAGCGGTTATTTCGTCTTTCGTTCCCTGAGCTCTGTAGCGTCGCCGCGTTTTTTTAATGTCCAAATCCTGTTAATTTGATTGGTTGTGCTGCAGCTACGCACACATACATACATAAGGAGAGAGGAAAAACAGAGGGACGGTCTGCGCATATTGATACGGAATGAGTGAAGTTAATTAATGACGTCACTTTATAAATAATGTGTTTTAAATTTTAAGACTTTGAGTAAAAAATATCAAGTCTTTTCAAGTAAATAGCTTCAAGTCGAGTCAAGTCCCAAGTCAATGGCATGAAAGTCAAAGTCAAGTCTGAGTCTTTGAGCATTTTTTCAAGTCAAGTCTCAAGTCGTGATTTTAACGACTCGAGTCTGACTCGAGTCCAAGTCATGTGACTCGAGTCCCCACCTCTGTTAAGATACTTATCAGCAGTTATGCTTGAATATATTTTTGATGAATAACCTTCCTGTAACTGAGTGTTTCTTTGGTGTGCTGTAAGAAAGCTTGAACTGAGTTCAACTCACAGCCTGTTGGTCTGGATCGCCTGTTTCAGTAACTTCACCCAGTTCCTCCGAATTCTGGATGTTATAGCAGACAGAGTGAACACTGCACTTCTTGTCTGGAGGGGTCAAACACACACACACACAGAATTAAACAGGAAGTAGCTTCACCGTGTAGCTGCCGATCTGTGAACAGATGAGGAAGCTGCATGTCTCATTGACTGCCAATTGATATATGAGGTTTTAAAACACGAGTTCTGAACAAAGCTGCTGTAAATACAAACCTGGATCTGAAGTCCGTAGTTTTTATCTATGTCACAGTCTGACACGTTCACACAGGATGTCAAATCGATCTCTCCGTCCAAATCATCTGACTGCGGTGAGACAAGAAGCGCTTCAATTCAGTCCAACAATCGATGCTGGAAACTAACTTAAAGGGATGCTTTTGTTTTCTTGTATTGGGGAAAAACTGCATGAACCCAATAAAAATAGCTTATATTTATACCTCCTCAGCTTCTGAGTCTCTGTAGAACCTCAGAGAAGAATCGCCAAGAACAAACCAGTGTTTCCTCCACTGCAGAAACAAAACAGTACATCTTTATAAATTACTTCCTGATCACAATTAATAATGTAGAGACTTGCAGAGACTGCAGGCTCAAGATGTCCTACAATTGCATCAGAAGTAAGAAAACAATGCCTGTTCTTTGGGTTTAGACTGTCTAGCAGACACCAAAACAGCACCTACAACTGCAACTAACTCAGATTATAACCTCTTTAAATGTATTAGAGTGAAGTTTGAGCAAACCAGACATTTACCTTGCCTTGTTCGTCCAGTCTAGACATCCAGCCCTTCCAGTTACATTATCTGCAGTTTGAGCATTAAAGCCAAGTGGTTAGAGAGAGCTCTGCTGTGGTTTGTGACTCACAATTGATTGTGAAACTAAAAGAAGAGGAAACTGTCTTGCTGATGAGCATGCTCTTTAGACAACATCATTCTAAAGCACGCACGAAGATGAGAAAGATGGCCTAAAAACATGGGAAACGTCTTGCAGAATTAACATGTAAAAGGGATGATGTGTAATGGCTGCGAACAGGAGCAGAAAGAGGAACTGCTGACGCTTTGGTAGAATCCTTTGAAAGAGTGCAGGTTTTGGAGCTTGTTAGTGCAAAATGAAATACTCACATGCATCATTTAGTGTCCGATATTAGTGATGTGGGGTAAAAGAGAAACAAAACAGTAATTAAGAGAGAAATAATGCCTGACATGAAGCAGACAGAGGAAGTCATAGAAGTGCGAGTGTACATATCTCTTATCATTAGAGACCAAAATGTCCTGTGCAGTGAAATGGCTTCTTTTTTTTTTTAATCTTTGGCTCAGCAGTTTTGAACATATCAAAGCAACATAAAACACTGCTGGAAACTTTGTTTCACTTTACGCTCCCCAGGGAAATAAAACTTTAGAAAACAACCCGTTTTGCCAAAGCATCCTTGAATCTATTAATAAAGATGATAAATCATGAGCATGTGCTGCCCTAAAACAAAAAGAAGCTGAGTCATGGCTTTTTTTTAGAACTTCAGTGAGAGAGCAGCCTCATGTGAAAGAAGATAAATAAATATCAACAAGCTGCATCAAAATAAATAAATAAATGACCTGTTTTCTGGAAGACACTTGTGATTTTACGGCTGCTGAAAGCGATCGGTCTGTGCTCACCTGTGTGTGTGGGAGGTCAGGGTGAGCTCGCTCCTTCACCTTTAAAGGTTTGTGTTTTCCACTTTGATCATCGGAGCTCTTCATAGAACAAACAAGAACAACAAACAAAGAGGAGTTTTGTTTTCTGATTCAACGTTTGTCATGAAATCTGCCTTTATTAGCACCTTACCTGTGCGTGAAAAGATGCGGCTGAGTGTCTACGAGATGATCGCCCGTTGTCAGGATCCCGACATTTTTCTCGTCTGTCTCTGCCCCGCTCTCTGCCCCTTCTCCTCTCATCAGACTCCAGCCTTGAACTGTAGACGTCTGTGTCATTGTGGTTCCTGCAGAGTCAGAGACAGTTACCCTCCTGCTTGTTGTTCCTTGTTAACTGATTTATAACCACACAAAACTACTTATCAATGCGTAATGACACGTATATTATCACCTGCGCTCTGGCAGATCATATGTTCTTGCAAATGGGAAAGATTCTACTAGGAGAAAGACTGTTTGGCGGTTTTGGCTGTTTCATCTTCAGAGGTCTCCACAGCGAGTCCTCCTCCTCCATCTAACTCTGTCTTCTGTGTCCTCTGTCCTCACTCCAACTCCCTCCATGTCCTCTCTAACTGCATCCATATGTCTCCTCTTTGTCTTTTTCCTGGCAGCTGCATCTCTAACATCCTTCTACCAATACACCCACTGTCCCTCCTCTGCACATGTCCAAACCATCTCAGTCTGGCCTCTCTAACTTTATCTCCCAGTCCTTCAACCTGTGCTGTACCTTTGATGACCTCATTCCTAATCCTGTCCATCCTTGTCCCTCCCAAGGAGAACCTCAACATCTTCAGCTCTGCCACTTTCAGTTCTGTCTCCTGTCTTTTTGTCCGTCCCACTGTCTCCAAACCATAAAACATTGAATAACCATTGAACCATTGAATAATTGAGTCAAAAACCTCAACCCTTCTCAACATTTCCATACATCCACTAGTATGTCATCAGGTCCAACTGCCTTCCCCTTCTTCATCCTTTTCAGCGCTTTCCAAACTTCATCCTCACTGATCTTTTCCATTTCCTGTTCCACAGTTTATTTCCCTTTCATTCTATTCATTCATCAGCTCCTCAAAGTACTCCTTCCATCTTCCCATCACATTCTCTTCACTTGTTAGAACATTACCATTTCTATCTTTACAAGCCTAACCTGCTGCACATCCTTTCCAGCCTGGTTCCTCTGTCTTGCCAGTCGATATAAGTCTTTCTCTCCCTCCTTATTGTCCAGCCTCTTGTACAACTTATCATAAGCCTTCTGTGTTGCTTTTGCTACCTCCCTGTTTGTTTCATCTCCCTATATTTCTGTCTACTCTCTTCAGTCCTCTCACTGTCCCATTTCTTCCTGGCTAACCTCTTCCTCTGGATAACTTCCTGCACTTCACTATTACTTTTCCTATTTCTCTGTCCAGGTGACACACCAAGTACCTTCCTACATGTCTCTCTAATCACTGTTACTGTAGTAGCCCAGTTATCTCGAAGGTCTTTCCTACTAACCAGAGCCTTTAACATCTCCTTTCTGAACTCCTCACACCGTTCTTCCTTCCTCAACTTCCACCATTTGGTCCTCTTCTCTGCCTTTATTCTTTTCCTCTTCATCACCACAACAGTCATCCTACACACCATCATCTGATGCTGTCTGGCCACGCTCTCACCTTCCACAACCTTACAGTCCACAATCTCCCTCAGAATGTAGTCTACCTGTGTACTCCTGCCTCCACTCTTATAGGTCATCCTGTGTTCCTCCCTTTTTTGGAAATAGGTGTTAACTACAGCCATTTCCATCCTCTTGGTAAAATCCACCACCATCTGTCCTTCCTGGTTCTTTTCTTTGACACCAAACCTGCCCATCACCTCCTCATCATCTCCTCTGTTTCCTTCACCAACATGTCCATTCAGATCTGCTCTGATCACCACTCTCTCCTCCCGGGTTATACTCTCCATCACTTCATCAAGATCACATCCAACCTGTGGAGCATAACCACTGACAACATTCGACATCAGACCTTCTACTTCTACCTTCAGACACATCACCCTGTCTGACACTCGTTTCACCTCGACTACATTTCTTGCTGACTCCTCCTTCAGGACCACCCCTACTCCATGTCTCTTCCTATCCACACCATGGAAAAAAAAAAAAAAACCTGAAACCCTGCCCCAATGCTGCGAGCCTTGCTGCCCTTCCACTTTGTCTCTTGCACACATAACACATCTGCCTTCATCCTCTGCATCATGTCATCCAGCTCTCTACCTTTATCCGTCATTGTCCCTACATTTAGAGTTGCTACCCTCAGTCCTACACTCTTGACTTTTCACTTGTCCCTGGCACGTTTCCCTCCTCGTGGTCTTTGACTAACAGTCGCACCATTTCCACCAGCACCCTGTTTGTGAACAGCACCAATTGTGGTCGTTTTTTACCCGGGCCTTGACTGATCTGGTATGGTGTCGCTTGGATGAACTCACATGTTTGTTTTGGCAAAACTGTTTTACGCTGGATGCCCTTCCTGACACAACCCCCACCATTTACCCGGGCTTGGGACCGGCATGGATGATACACTGGCTTGTGCTCCCTAGTGGCCTAGTTTGAAAAATGTCAGTAGTGGAAACATTTGGTGAGGGAAAAATATCTCTGTGGGTTGCCATAGAAGCTAAAAAGAAAAGTGAAGTGTGTGCGCGCATGTGGGTCTCAAAAACAAATCTATCTGAAGGAACAGGAATGAATATTTTGTATAAAATACCTCCTGAAGTTATTTTCTCCACTTAATGTTTCATATATTAATTTCTGATGGTCATTCATTTTTGACCCGAACAGCACAGGTCCAGAGAAGTTGAATAAAACACCTAGAATTTATTGAAAATTATCTATATTTCTTTAGTCCGTTCAGATGCCTCATGTAGGCAAAGTCAGGAAATTTCCGGTCCATCGGCTAAAAGGATATACTTTTTTTTCACTAAAACTTCTAAAACGTGTTAAAAGGTGATTTAAAACAAATTGCAGGTTCACTTCATGCCTTTTATTTATGAACTTTTCACTTATTGCTACAGAAGGTTGAAGATCATTTGTTTTTCTTTTGAATAGACACACCAGCCCTGTAATTGTGCTGAAGTTTTCAGTGTTTAACATTATAAATTCACCATCTGGAAATGTAAAGAAACTATATCTCCTTGTGTCACAAACCTGTAGGTCCTGGACCTCTGCTCCCTGCAGGGACTGGGACTCTCATTTCTACGTCTCAGTCCTGGAAACTCTTCTTCTGACTCCACTTGGATCTTGGGTATATCTGCCAACATTATGTAGTCATCTATGGTCATCCCCACCTTGGATTTATAATGATTAGAAAAAGTTTTACATTCATTACATGGAGAGTTGTTTTTATTCCAAACCATAAGAAGAGTCTGTCATCCTGCTGGCAGCTCTGTGAGGTCCAGCAAAAGAAAAAAGTTTTGCTTTGACAGAATCAAATTAGAGATAGTTATAGCCTCACAGCAGTAAGTCAGCAACCCTTTTTTAAAAAAAATTCTCATCTGCATTTTAGGATGTCTCATAACAGAAAAGAAAGAAAACAAATCTCTATTTTTCATTCCTGGTAAACAAAGAGACCTCATAAAACATAAGACGTATATCTTTATACCCAATGCAGGGGCCTCCAAGGAGGAAGAGGGCATAGAAGATATATTTTTATCCCCCACTGCCCTGAAAGGTGGAAGATCATGTAACTGCTTTCATTTGTCTGTCTCTTAATAAAATATTTCATGAACCACAAGATGGATTTTGATCACAGAAAGTAATTATTGGATGTATGTCTACAACTTATTAGTATAACTCAATCAATTTTACAGTTATTGAACTACAATTTGGCATGGTAATAGTTGAGATTCTTCCCCAGCACATACTTTCAATGCTAACAGACTGTCTGAGATCTTTGTTTAATTGTTTGAGTCAACCCTGTCTGTCTGTTAGCAAAATATCTCAAAAACTAGTGGGCATAGTTTAATGTAACTCTAATAAAGTAATCACTGGAAGTACGTCTACATTTTATTAACAGTTGAAATCAACCCATTTCAAAATGGCTGCCACAGATAACCAACCTTAGCTAACACAAAAATGACTATAACTCAGTAAGTGTTACAGGTATTAAGCTCAAATTTGGTGCAGTAGTAGATGAGATTTTTCCCCCCCTCCATCATATAATTTGAGTGCTAATGGATTATGTGAGATCTTGGTTTAAAATTGTAGCATGTAAGGTGGCAGGTGACATGCATTTGGTCAAGGTGTATATACTGCATTAATCTTTTTTTCAGTTTTAAAGACGTACAATCTGACAATTCACATCAAATACGATGGTGAGGTTGACCTTATGTGTGGAGGTATTTGATCTTGAACAAAATCAGTCGGTATGTTGTAGGTGTGGTGGCCTTTAAAAGGTACGCTCATAAAATAGTGAATAGAGTGTATAAAAAAAATCTAGATTTGCAAAGATCCACCAAATGCACAATAATCTAAGTATGTCAGAAGAAATAAGACCTGATCTGCTTACCTCTTCAGTTTCTACTGGAGCCTTTTTAGGTTCAGAGATCAAGGCCTCCATGCCTCGTCTCACACTGCTCCTGCTTCTCTCAGTGCTGACCTTATCACCTCCCTCGTCGACCTTATCAGTGTCTGTGACTCCAACAGGTGATGACGATCCACCAAGACCCTGAGAGTCTGCTGCCCGCCTCGAGGCGGAGGAACCATGCGACTGGGGGAGACTAAGTAAAGAGTGTGAAGACCCCTGCCAGGAGCCCTGAGAACGGCTCAGCCTGCTGTCCCTGGAGTCGGGCTCCCTTTGGGAGGTGTGGCTGCAAGGACTGTAGCCGTTCCTGGAGAATGAAACTTCGTGACTATTGTGGGTTTGAGTGTTGGCCAAACTGCTGGCATCTGTTCTGGTTCGAGGAGACGTTCGAGACCCTTCGTATGAATTCTGTCTCACGGCAGAGGAGCCACGGCGAGAGATTGACTCAAGATTTCTGTACAGTTTCTCAGAATCCAAACTGTGTTTGTTGGACGCTCGTGACGGACATCTGGACTCTCGGCTGCAGCCCTGTTGCTCTTCATATCCACCACTCTGTAACAGGGAAGAGTCCGTGCGCCTGTGGGAAGAGGTGGTCCTGGTGGGTGAGGTGGTACGAGAGGCTGCGGACCCCCTCCTGCGGGAGGGACTGGACCTGCCTGATGTGTGGCGGGAAGGACCCTGAGATGGAAGCGGAAGGGAGCCGTGCGACGAGGAATGAGACCGAGCCTGGCTCCTACAGAGAGAACTCCCCCTCTGAGGTCCCACAGGAGATTCGGTCATCTTGTAGCGGTCTGGACTCACTGAGCTGTGACAAGTTGGGGAGTTCCTCTGTGAGTCACCGTCCCGTCTGAAGTTGGAGTGGTAGGTGTACCTCTGTGGGGATTCACTTCTCCAAGTTGCCTGTATGAATGTTTCTGTGTTTCGTCTCTGGGACGGCAGTCCGAGGTTGACGTTCCTGTACGGAACGCAGGCTTTTGGTTCAGGAACATAGTTGCTTGGGAGGGGATGTCCCCTCTCGTAATAACGAAAGGTGCGCTTCATGTCCTCCTCCATACCATCACCTCTTCTGTCTGGGGAGAAGTAGCCATTTACTCTCTCCCTGTCTCCTCTGGACTCTGAAAATCAAACAAGGCTGCAATCATGTAATGCAAAGAATTTTATGTTGTCAGAGTAAAAAAAAAAAAAAAATCAAAGGGTTTATATGACATACCTGAAGTCCGACGGGACAAGTCTCTACCTCTTCTTTCGTCCATCCAGGTGCTCTCAGTGCCTCTGGGGGGAGAGGGGTCCAGTAGAGTCATTTCTTTTGGAACTGCACAAGGCCTCTCTGAGCTGAGAGACCTGCTCCTCTCTGGACTGTCCCATCGATTTGGAAAACTGGAGAAAGTAAAATCCAGTCATTTGGAGAGTTTTCCGGTAAGGTGTTGATCCTTAATTTGGTACCCCTGACTACAAAATTCTTTAACACAGACTTGATCATAACATCAGGGCCAAGCTGCTTTAAATTATTTTAGGTTGTATCTTTCTGACAGACTCCATTATGTCAATTAAGAAGTCCTTCTCACTTACCAGAATTAATTTTGGTGCTTCAAACTAGGTCCAAATATGTTTTTTCTACACATGCTTTGTTTTAGGATGTATGACATACATTTATACTGAGAACATCCAGCTTTTTATGTGTGCCAATTAAAGCAGACAAAGCCAATCAGCTGAACTTACAGGCCTGTCTCAGAGATAATAAAACAGTCAGCATCTGTTCATACGGTGAGTCTTGGTGGCACTGCTTTGTGCTACCGTGAAGAACATTTGAGCAGGACCTGATTTTTAACTTAAACGTTCAACAAATCTCTTAGAGCATCCATTTTACATATTAGTAATATATCTTAAACAAGAAACATACTCTCTTAAAGTGTTGCAGAAAAACTGGTCTGCCTTTGTCTCATGAAGGTTTGATTACCGTCACATCATTTTAGTTAAGTGTCCAAACAGCGCCTTAATTTTTTAATTACATTTGATCTGGAACAATATGACCAGAAGTGATTGCATTTCTGCTGTTTTGACATCTTTATATTGGCTTTCTGTAAGTTTTAGATCGCATCACCGATTACGTACAACGTCCTCAGTGATCTAGCCACAACTTATTCAAAGCAGCTCAGTATTATTTACCATCCCTAGAAACCACTTTGGTTTCAGTTTGCAGATCTGCTGCGTGTTCTCAGAAAGTACAAGACGAAAATGCAGTGCAGAGCCTTGAGTTTTAAAGCCCCTCTTCTCTAAAATCAGCTTCCCGTTTACGAGTGGGACACAGACAGTGTCACTGCTTTTAAAATTAATTAAAAACCACAGTTTCTCTAAGAGTTCCTGTTTAACTAGAACTTGTTGCAACCATTTTTTCTGATTGTCCATGTGACTTGTTTCAATACATCTTTTATCTCTTGTTCTAATTCTTACAGAACGTTTTGCTCTTATTTCAATTTATATTTAATAAAACTATAAACATCTTTAATTAGTAGTAGTGTTAAAATTTTCTGTGTCTAACGCTAACAGGCTGCCAACAGGTAAAGGCTCAATCATGTTATGCAGAATCCTGAACTTTTTTATTTTTTCCAACATACTTTTGTCAAACAGGATTTTAAGTATTGCATTTAATGTTTTTCTAGTCACATCCAGGGTCCTTGCTGCATTTATTTGAGTTTCACGACTCGCCAAAGAGCGCTACCACTGCTGATAATAGTGAAGAGGAACAGTACGGCAGCACATGTAGACTGATTATGAGCAAAAGTTTTTTTTTTTTTTTTTTTTTAAATGGCGCTACAAGATTGACTCACCTGGATTGTATGTCAGTGTCACAGTTCTCAAGTTCCCACTCTGTACTCAGACTCTGCACCAAGTTCCACTCAAAGGTCCATCCACCACTGACGTCATTACTGCTGGCACTTGTGGTCCCCTCAGACAGGGCCCGACCATCATCGCCTGAGTCCTGGATGGAAGAGCAAAGGAATCTTTTAAAACATTTGGATATTTAAAACAGATTAAACCAACGAACAAACAGGAAGACCAAGTTCAAATTAACATTATAGGTTATATATGACAGTTTAGTGACTGAGACATTTGCAGCATTCTTACTTGTCAAAAATTTCAAATTAAGTTACCATTTCTTTGTTTTTCTATCATAACCATAATAATAAAGCAAATACAAAGTCGTTTCCATCACATTGTGACCCTGATGAAAGACCTGTGCCTTTACAGAGCAAACTTTTAACAACAGACTGGTCATGTCAAAACAACCCAACCATACAAAAACACAACTACAGGCAACTAAAAACCTGTGTCCAAACATAAAGACCTATTTCACTCACTGTGAATGCTTGCAGCCCTTTTGCCAAATCTGCTGTCAAAGCCGTGCAGCTCGGCTCCTTCTGCCCTCACTTCTCCATTCGCGGTGGCTGAACCAGTTCATTTAGACGGTACAGGACGTAACTGAAGCTACTCCCTGCTCACGCTCATCATTATTTCATTGCTCCAGTGCTTTTGCATTACCAGAACCGCCCACTCAGAGTCTTCCTCATCTTCATCTAGATCCTTCATGTCAGTTCTACGTCTCATTAAAGCACATACAATGAAAAAAAGGTTCACTGCTACTTTTATTTTTTAATCTTGATACATGCCAGTTTGAATAAAGTAAACTGTGCCTTTTGTTTTTCGGGCCAGTTTGTGTCACCACTTTGAATAACTTTAAGATTTTAAGTAGTCTAAAGGCTATTTTCACTGGAGAGACCCTGTGCTTCTTGAGGGTATCTGTTTGCGCCTCATATCAGATTTCCACCCATTCCCTAAGGACTGGGACAAGCTTTCATGAATTAATGATACAGAATCAAATGCCACGTTGATGTGTCATCCATCCTTCACCTGGTGATTGGCTTATAGGTTGACATCACCTCACTGTACAACTTGTGACAGTTTCTAATGAACCCTTAACTATTCACTCATATTCACTTCATTGGACCTGGAACCCACATATGTGGACATCACATTTTGCTTAGCATTCCTTGATACACATCAGGTCCCAGTCAGCCCAAATGGCAAAAAGAAATTAAAAATGGATGCCATGCAAGAGTTTGGGTCATTAGAGGTTAAATAACACAGGCTTTTATACCATATACACAATTTTTGATGTCACCTGTATTTATCATACCCATCATCTTATAAACGTCCTTTGAACATATTAGGACTGTCAAGCTTTTAAACCTGACTGTATGATTATGTTTTTCATTGTCAAGTTATAGTTAGGCAGATAAAACATTTCAACCAACTAGCTGAGTTTTTAACTTTAGCATTAGCTTCAGAAAATAGCTACATCACATTAGTTTTCTGTGCAGAATCTTTTCATAACGGTCAAGACTGGAGGTGAGCATGGCGAACCCAATACGCAGACTTATCTTTCAAAATAAAAAACTGATTTATTTAACTAACAAAACTAGAAACCAAAGGGCTGGCGTGGCAGCAAAACAACTATAACAAAAATCCAAACTGCAGACAGAGGTGAAGCGAGGCAAGACAAAGCTAGGCAACAAGCAACAAGCAACAAGCAACAAGCAACAAGCAACAAGCAACAAGCAACAAGCAACAAGCAACAAGCAACAAGCAACAATGATCCGGCGGGGAAGTGGAAGAACTGACCAGGTTATAAAACACGGAGGGTAATCAGGTAAATGGGCACAGGTGGTGACAATCATGGTAAGACAGGTGGAGGTGGGCGTGGCAGAAAAGTAGAAACAGACTGAGGGTAAGGAGAGAATGAAGAAACAGACATAACAATACCAAAACAAGACAAGCAAAACAAAACCCAAATCCTAACAGAACCAAAACACAAACATATATGACAATAACTGGCTCTTTATAATGTATGTGAATGTTTTTTTACAGTGGCCTGAGACCACTTTTATTGTGACTTGGGGCCATATATATATATATATATATATATATATGTATATATATATATATATGGGAGTAACTCCTCCACCTCTGGGGAAGGTGGTTGGGGAAAAGAGCCAGCACCACTGAACAGGGTGGCACAAGATGTCAGTTGGAGATGGAAAAAGGGCTCCTGCTTTACCCTGTTCGTAAATGTCCATGTAAACAGTAATTTAGGAGGGCTCAGAGCAAGCGATCAGCTGTGTTACAACCTGAGAGCTGCTTCTCATGAATGTATTTTGCTTTAACTTCTATGTAAGAACTTTTTGAATTCAAAAGCCTGTTTTGTTGTTCAGTACACAAACTAGATGTTTTTCACAGCACTACTGAATGTGTCCTGCTCTTACCCACTCGTGCAGATGGCCCGTTTGTGCACATCCTGCCGCGGTGGTTCTGAGGTGCATGTGATTGGGCCTCAGGCAAGTGCCGCAGCGGTCGGGGTCAAAGGTGTTGGGCTGGAACTGGCGGCAGTAATAGTCCTCAGCAGGGGGCGCCATGCTGATTCTGTTGCTGGGTGTTCTCAGGAACTAAAATAGCCTTTGATTGACTGGTTACAGTAGGAGTGGTATGGCGTTATTTCCCAGAAGACTCTTGGATAAACTTTAGGCACAGTTCATTAGCATTATATAATAACAACCATCAATAAAGTTTAAGTAGGAAAATGGCACTTAAACAAACTTAGACCATGTTTGTAAAAGCAGCTCTATGAATCATGCTTCCATGTCACCCACATTGTTAAATACAATAAAACAAACATGCTTTTTTAAAAACTTGCACATCCATGACACTAAGGGAACTTTCAATAAACTACCTTCGTCAGAAGCACATGAAAAAAATCCCCTTCCCCCCAAAAACCCCACTTTTACCTTTTTGAAGAGATCAAGTGCTGCATTAGAAAGTCAAACTGGCATCTATCCACAGGGAGATCCTAAACCCAAAGGTCTGTGATGGAAATGTTTCAGTTTTATGATACAAGATTTAGAGGGTGGGCTCTTTACTCAAAAAGACAAACTGATCTGAATATGGACAGGCTGTCCTATCAGGTGACATCATCCTAAGAAAGTGAAACGTAGCACTAACTCCTCTAAACAGGTGTCTTATGGACGGTGGTGTGCTGCTGCACAGATGGTTACTCTGACAGGCCGGTCACAGAGAATAGAGATAAAAACAATGGATAGATGTGCAAGAAGAGGCTGGACAGGAGAGTAAAACAAACTGTACTATGAAATCCTTTTTGTGATGCAGGTATAATAATAACACAAGAACAACTGTTATCCTAAGACAGTCATAAAGTACAGAGACAAATGTTGTCACAGAATTATGAAGGTGAAGCCAAGAATTGATTAGTTTGTCTGGAAACAAAGGGAAGCTTGCCCAGGTGCAATATGACACCTGCCTGTATTAAAAGGTCAACAACTAACACATCATCTGCTTCGTTTAAATGGACCTTTGTAGTGTTCCTTACTGGCTCCAATATACTTCATTTTACAATGTTTACAATGTCAAATAAACTAAAAATTTAAGGTAAAGAAACTGTGCTAAAAATAAGATGTTTTGTTCCTTTATCTGCTATCTAGGACAAAGACACAGTACAGCTAGTTACCTGAAACTCATTTCTGAACATTCCTGGGAACACTTTCCTGCACCTGTTGGTATAAAAATAAGACCCATTTTATTTATAAGTACAGTATATATCCTTTGCAGAAACACAGCTCCTCACATCTATAATCCCTATAAAAAGTATTCACCCCTTGAATGCTTTATGCTTTTACGCTGTCAGAAATCAATTGTGATCAATACAAATTGCCATTTTGACAAATGAATTACAAAAAAAAACCCTTCAGTGTCAAAGTTAAATCAAATTTCTTGTCACTTGTTAAATATGACACAGCTGTCCTTTCATGAAACTGTCACAAGATGTGCTGTGACCACTGTGGTCCTCTGTGCATTGATTTTTGTGGCCATTAGCATGAAAAACAACAAAAATCTTGTCTGTTGACACAAATCAATACATTTTTGTAGTGGTGTGAACATTCTGCTGTGAGAATAGGTTATGTTCTGGCATTTAACCTTGTATCCCTTTATACATTTATTTACCACAGGTAGAGCGCACCAAGTCAGGAAAGAGATGGACATGACTTTATTTGCTGCCATTTCAGTTCTTTTTAGTCAGTGGAGTTTTTTTTTTTTTTTGTAATTATCTTTTTATTGAGAAAGACAAATTCCAATCACATTTGTTAGTTACAACTTCCTCCATTTCAGATCCTCCTTATTGCCTTTCTAATATTTTTACATGTTACACATTTAAACAATAACAGGAATTAACAAAATTGAACAAAAAACAAAAAAGGAAAAACAAATAAAATAGAATGGGGACTGCACCACTTTGTTGAATTACAATTAAAGCTAAAAGAACATAAAGGGGATCGACACGATTCGCAAGTACAATCATATAAACTCGGATCTTACTGGTTTCACATACTCAGTCCATTTGGACCAGATCTTGTAAAATTTCTCTCTTTCCACACGGAGGGAAAAGGTGATCTTTTCCATAACATAAATCTGATAAACAATTTCAATCCATTCATCCACTGTGGGCGGGTCTGACTTCAGCCATTTCCTGGTGATGGCTTTCTTACTGGCTGCCAGCAAAATAGCCAACAGTTTCTTGTCCTTATTGGTCCATGTGTTCAACTGTAGGTTGCCCAGGTACAGTGTTTCACATTTGAATTGGAGGTTCACATTGAAGACATTCCCAATATGTTTGTGGATCTCTTCCCAATATGGTCTCAATACCTGGCAGTCCCAAAAAACATGGAGGTGGTCGGCTCCGTTGAACCCACACAGTCTCCAGCAGGCATCCCCGTTGGTTGTAAATCGTCTCTGAACAGGTGTAACAAAAAATCGCGTGACGTTTTTCCAGCAAAACTCCCGCCAAGTGTTTGATCCGGTCGAGACCCACGGCAGCTGACATATTTCTTCCCAACCTTCTTGTGAGATTATTACATTCATTTCTTTTTCCCATTTTTTCTTTATATATTCCGTATTCTCCTGCTTACAAAGTT
>NC_051432.1:5338131-5340841 GCF_001649575.2 Kryptolebias marmoratus
TCGTAGGTTCTGGTTCCGTCTTCGTGTCTAACGCGCAGCCGTGCGGGGAAGAGGGTCTGGAAGCGAACGTTATTTTCCTTCAATACTTTGCGGATTTCTGCATATTCCCTTCTTCTTTTAAGTATGAGGGGTGGATAGTCGTGGTCAAGGGTTATGCGGCTTTCTCGCCAGGTGAAGCCCTTCCCCTGCCAGGCTTTGCGGAGTATCATGTCTTTAGCTCTGAAGCTCTGGAACTTAATTATGATGGAGCGCGGTGGCGCATCGGCTGGCGGCTGCGGCCCCACTGACCGATGGGCTCTCTCAATGTGGAGTTCACAAGTGTCTTCATTTAGCTCAAGACCTTCACGGAGGAGGGTTTCGACAAAGGAGGTCATAGTAGATTCCTTCTCGGATCCCTCCGGTACTCCATATATGCGTACATTCTCGCGTCTGGACCGACTCTCCAAGTCTAACAGTTTGTCCTCTAGCTTAGCGTGTAGCTTTAGCATAGCCGTGACTACCTCCTCCGTGTTGAGGATCCTTTCTTCTGCTTTTTCAATACGTCCTTCCACCTCCTCCATTCTGGTGTTCACCTTCGCAATTTCTTCTTTTATCGTCTCAAATTGCTCCTTATTTTCTTGGCGAAACCCTTTTAGTTCTCGCAGTATTAATTCCGTGTCGGTCATTTTCAACGCTGCTCCTCGTGGCTTGTTAGCTTCAACCAGCTAATTGCTAAACATCTCTCTTACTCCTCCGAAGTCAGTTGGCGTTTATTTCTCAAAGTGGTGGTGTCGTCTTATCCCCTTTTTAAGTCGTTATAGTGTTATATTTGCTTCTATCCATATTTCTTCTGGGGAGTTTTTCCAATTACTCCGGTTCAGCCAGGAGCGCTCTGGCTATGCGACCATTGCGGTGGTGGTCCGTGCCGGAAGTCCCAGTGGAGTTTTTTAATGAAATCCTCAGGGCACTTCCATGACCGTACAATGGCAACTTCTTAATGAAAAGATAACTGTGTTTTGAAGTATCTGCTTCCCTTTTTTATCTGTTTTTTTGTTTTACTCCTAATAATAATATCACATTGTTCACATTGTAAGAAACAATACAAACTAGTAATCCTAAATTACATAATTATAACTTACACCTCGTATTATTGTGTCCCCCAGTGAGCACAGCTGTAAGTTGTGTACTGGGCTTTCTTATAGGTTTATCATTTACATTAAACTGGCTCCATATAAGCACTGGATTTTATGGAATCCATTTTTTTCTCACTTAGGGCCATTTCATGTTGAGTTCAAATGTCCTGCTTCTTCTGTTTGTGCTTGTTTTACTCCACCTTAACATCTCATTTATTGTTACATGCCCTAGATTGGTTTCTGGTTTAATGCATGGAGAGAAATGTAACATTTCTTTATTTACACTGTTCATAAATCCACTCTCACCTGGTGAAATCTGGCTGGGAAAGTATTTCATCTGTATTCAGTGATGCATGAAAGTAGTCTCCGGCATTTATCATCTTTGGATCCGAATCAGCAACCATCCCACAACAACACCTGCAACCTTTACTGGGGATGCTGGGCGTGGGGCTGCAAGGGTGGGCGCGGCTGATTTTTTTTATTTACTGAAACGCACTTTTACTAAACATATTGCCTCAGTCGAAGGCTCTGAAACTGAAATTATTCAAATGTGTCAAAAGCCAAGACCAGCTGTTTTTTATTGTGTGCAGGACAGACAAAGACAAAGACAAAGTGTGGAGAGTCTTGTTCAAGAGTGATGGGAGGATGGAGTGGGAGACAGAACAAAGGATTGGGCCTTAGTTTGCAGTATTGAGGGTGTTGCTCCAGTCACAAGAAGAAGCTCTTGGTTTTAATCTATGCTCTCACACTTATGTTCATGACATAGAGATCATGACCAAAGGAACAAGAACCTGGATACAAGCGGCTGAGTCTTAGAAGCGCTGTCACCTTGAGGGGAGCTTGGATGCTCCTCTGCATCCAAGGAGTCAGCTGAGGTGGTTCAGACATCTGATTAGAATGTCTCTTTGATGCCTCTGTCTCAAGATTTTTGAGGCACATCCCAGTGGGAGGAGACCCCAGCAGACTGCAACTTGCTGGAGAGTTTATATAACCTATTGGGATCCCGCAGGAGGAACTGGAGCATGTAGCCGGGCAGAAAGTTGTCTGGTTTTTTCCTCCTAGACCTTTCACATCCACGACCCAACCCTAAAAAGGTAGAAAAACCTGGAAAAGAACTGGACAGCTGTCTTGCTCAGTCAGCAAGCTTTTAAAAACGGCTGGCATTCAATTCAAAATTACAAATAAAATTGAAAAGATCTCTTAGGAAAGCTGTGGGTTTAGCTTTGTTCTCTGAGTATGTTATTAAATATAACACCAGTTCTGTCTTTGTTGAGCTGCTGCTGCTGGTTACAGTAAAAGCTAGAGGTGCAATAAGCAGCTGGTTAGTTTATATAAATGATCATGCATATTATGGCAATCCCTTTATTATGGTACAAGTCTTGCATCTCAATTATAAGCTTTCTCATTAATTGTTGTGTTCAGCTGGTTATTTTCTTTTCTTCAAGCTAAACTATGTTAGCCAACAAGCACAATTTGGTTTCATTAAAGACATTACCTTTCTGTCTGCTTTTATTAATCATTCTGAACCCAAGGAGAAGAATGAGTGGCAGTAAAAGTGTGTGTGTGTGTGTGTGTGTGTGTGTGTGTGTGTGTGTGTG
>NC_051432.1:5340881-5374446 GCF_001649575.2 Kryptolebias marmoratus
GTGGGGGGGGGGCTTGAGTGAAAGTTGCACCTGATACCAAAGTGCATATTTTGTTTCCCAGATGGAATTTCACAGTTTGAACTGATCAGATAAAGATATATTTTAGGGGCAATGCAGCTCTCGAAATTGTACAATAAACTGTTCAGGGATGTACACAAGCTGACAGCAGTGCTTCTCTGCTGCCTGCTGTGGACGTGATCTCTCAAAAACACACAGCAGAAAAAAATGGTTCCACGCCATCTGCTTGTAGATTCCATTCTGCTCATCAAACCTACATATGGTTGTGTGCTTATAGGTGTCATTCAGTCTGTGCCTGTTCTAAACTGATAAGTGTGAAGTCTGCTCCCGGCTCCACGAGTTACACGAGTGTCTCGGTTTACAGCGTGTCGGCAGTTTGTGATGTATAATTACAGTTTTCTAAACCTACATTTTGTCAAGTAGTGCTAAGACACAGAAGTATAATTAAAGGTTTTGGCACATGAAATGACAATTAAGGAGCGATATTTTTGTCCTCCGCAGTGTGACACATGCGTTCTGCAGCTACAGTCAGCCGCTCTGGCAGAAGTTGCTGTAATGAGAAAGCAGAGCCAGTATCCACGGAAATGCAGTCGGTAAAGTTCAACAAGTGCATCATAAAACTAACACTACTTAAACATTTTAATGAGTGCACAAAAGCATTAAAGAGCCAGTCAGAAATTAATTGTTACAACCACAGACAAAAATAGATCTGAAATACCACACTTATTTGCCCTTTCTTCATACTAAATACATTTTATGAGTCTGTAGAAAATTATGTGAAACTGCTGTTTATTTTTCAAAGGCGCTAATTTTGGCTTTTCTTCATCACACTTCAGTTGTTTCTTCTCAATTAGGCTCCTCTAGTGATCATTTGAGTGATGGCAATGTAGAAGAAAGTTGTAGAAGAGACCAAAGAGCCCAATTTGTCAGGAAATTCTATCCCAGAAATATTAAAACTTTGAAGAGATGTTTGGTCAAATAGTTATTACCTTATCAGCCTTGACTTTAGATGTAGAGCACAGAGTTTGACGAAAGAAGCAAACATTTTGTCCAGGGTAGACTGATGGCTAGCCAAATGAGGGATGGTCAGCATGTCCTCGTCGTGGGGCCCTCATGCCTAGGTTATGATCCCATCACACCCACACAACACTGGCGGCGCTACAAGTTATGCTACAAGTTATGCTACAAGTTATTGTTTCAGAATCTGTCAGAGGGTAATAGCTTATTGAGATTTCTCCTATGAAAGCAGATAAAGGTTACTGTTTGGTGTCAGGTTTGGTGGAAGGCCAGACCCAGAATGCAGGCAACACGAGGAGCTCGAAGAAACTAAATATTTTTGATAAATAAAAACAAAAGCTGACATGGCAACAAACTTATAAAACTCAGGAGGACAAATAATTTGATGTAATCACAAGGAGAGACAAAGACAACTGGACATAACTGAGACAAGATGACCAGAGTCTGAATATAAAGGCTGGGCTGATGAGGGAGTGGGAACAGGTAAGTGATTACAAACGGGAGACAGGTGTAGATGGGCGTGGCAGACAGACGTGGAAAATCACTGAGGTCCAGACTGAGGGCAAAATGGAAAAGACACTGGGAAACACTGGAAACTGAAACTAGATTTACCCAAAAATAACTTTAAAACAAAGATCTCAAAAGAAAACATAATAATCAAGGAAAGAACAGATCCAATAAATAAACTCAAAAACACAACCAAGATGACTGAAAAAGAAAAAAACAAAAACCCTCATAAGCTCATAAGAACAATCAACAAAAACACCCAGATCCTCATACTTGGTATCGACAACAATAGCTGATATAGGAGGTTATTGTTCTATTTAATATATTTTGCAGGCATTTATAAACATGCAAGTGTGTATGTCCATATGGAGCATTTCAGATCACAGCTACAAATATTTTCATATGTTATTATCTATTTAGGCTCTAAATCATTCTGAAACTGAAACAGAAACGTTAAAAGCACCATTGCTAAAACTATTGCAGAATATATCAGAATGTTGCTGATCATAACATTTAATTTATATCCCATAAGCAAACACTCCAGCACAGAAGGTAAAAAAAGACCATGTATTCCTAACCCTGATCTTACTTCTGACCACTAGACGGAGAGCTTTGCCTTTCAGCTTAGCTTCTTTTTCACCCCATCAGACCGGGGCAATGCTCTCATCACCACCAGTGAAGACTGATTAGTTAGTTTCTCACGCCATCCTACCATCGCTCTTCAGCAAGACTCCCCAATACCTGAACCCCTCCTCTTGAGGCAAAGAGCATTGTAGGGAGCATTCCACCATTTTCCAGTAAAAAAACATGACCTAAGAGGCGCTTACTCATCCTGGCTACATACCACTTTTGTTCAAGATGAAGATCATGGTTTGAAAACGCCAACAGATCCACATTATCTGCAAAAAATGCAGAGATGAGACAATGAGGTTCCCAAACCAGATCCCTTCCTCTCCATGACTACACCTTGAGATCCTGTCCATGTACAAAACAAACATGATCAAAGACAGAGGGCAGCCCTGGTAAAGTCCAAATGCATCTGGAATGAGCTTAAAAACAGGCAGACACAGTCCCTGTTTTGGTTATACAGGGACTGGTCATCCTTTAAAAGCAACCTGGGCACTTCATACTCTCACAGCACCCACCATATAATACCTTTGGGGACATGTTTGTAAGCCTTCTCCAGACCTACAAAACACAGTTAGACCAGAGACCCCTCAACAACTCTGCAAGAGTAAAGATCTGGTCCGCTGTTCCCCGATCGGAACAAAAGCCACACTGCTCCTCCTGGAGCCGAGGTTTGACAATCAGACAGAGCCTCCCTTCCAACACCCAAGATTAGACTTTACCCAGGAAAGGTTAGTTATATAAAGAAACTATTAATAACGAACTTCTTTAACACACAGTAACACAGTGACACGTACAGTCTGCCAAAGAACATTTCTCTGTCTTTACAGTATGTGCAGAATATTGAACCTTTTGTTTGAAACTGTGAGTGCAACAACAATGTGTAAGATCAAAACAATATGGTGTAAAGTCATGTGAGAGAAGTCCTACTATTAAAGAACAGAGTCCAAATCCTCTCATATGGGTGGTGCATTTTTTTCTGTTAAAGTGAAGTTTAATCTGTTCATGCATAAACTTCTCCTCTTTAATAGCTGTTTCTATAGTAACATGTTTGCACATACAAATTAATGATATCTGATGAAAAATTGATGGTTGTGTAGAGGTTTGCATGTACCTCTGCGGCAGTTTTTCAGACTGGAGTTGTTTTCAACCAGCAATAATCCACTTTGGTCACTCGAACTAGCTACTAGCTCCTCAAATTGATCAGAATAAAAAGCTGTTTGTCCAAACTGATCTTGTTCAAAGTGCTATCTGCAACAGGTAAGATATTAATTGTGTAGATGCAGATTCATCACCATTCACACTTTTGCATACCATGTGCTATTTTAGCCATTCATATATCAAAACACTCAGCTCATTCAGGAGATGAGGGCTATAACTTTTTTACATATTATACTTTTCAAAATATATAACTTTGTTTAAAGTATTTTCGCCATAGAAATACAAACAATTTTCATCAGTTCTTTCAAAAACATTCTCTTTGAAACCTGCTTCAGGACACTGACTCTATTTGTCTTCATATGATACATCTAGTTTTTAAGCTACTTTGAGCTAACTTTTGCTACATTAGCTACTGCTTTGCTATATTTCTCTTTTAGCTAGCCTGTTGCTGTTTATAGCTAGTAGCATTTTGATACTTTTTGCTTCTAGCTACTATTGTGTTTCCTTTAGCTATTAACTACAAATTTGCTACTTTTAGCTTTTAGTTATCGTTTTGCTCCTTTTAGCTTTTGGCTTGTGCTCTGTTTCTTTTAACTCAGTTTTAGCTTTTTCTGCAAACTTCAGCCAAGTCATTCAGCACTCAACATTCACACTGTACTTTCACAAAAGTTGCAATTTATCTATTTGTAAAACCCTTTAGCTGTATTTGTTTGTAGTCCTTTAGATCTTGGAATAGATGCACACCAGAACAAGTAACATTATAGTCTGCCCTGCATTATATTAGGAGACGTTTCTGTTATTTTGCCCCCCTCCTCCCGTCCCTGCCGTCCTGTTTTTTCAAAAAAAAAACATGTTGACCTGGATCAGCTCTGAAAGTGAGAAATGAGCCAGCCACATGTTTCTAAGTAAATTGGCTCTCATGGTATTAGAAGGGAGTCAACAAATGGACCCTCAGAGACGGCCAGCCCTACAGAAAATAACTCCCATCAGCTGCTCATCAAACTGAAAGGAGGACTAAAGGGAAATGGTTTTTCAAAACGCCGTCAAGGGCTTCTGGTGGTGATCTTCCATCGTTGACCTCCTCAGTGAGGAGTTTTCTGTGGAGACAAGGAGATGTGATCCTGAAGGAGAGGATCGTGCCTCAACATAATATGTCACTAAAATGCAATAATACCTCACTGCCACCTGGATCAGAGCTGTTTTCAGATACAGATGGCTGTGTTGGCAGTAAGGACGGGCTTCTCTTCGCCTCGCTCAGAGTGGTGTCTTGGTGCTAATTTAAGGGTTTTCTATACTGAACAGACTTCAACCTTTACAGTGTGGTTTCAGAATAGCCTGTCAACCCTCCCTCCAAGCTTAGGTTGGTTTTAATCATGATATTAATTAGTGCTGCATCATTGTTTAATGTCTGTTATGACCAATGTTGTATCTAACTGGGTAATGACTGATGGCAACAAGTTGGAGACACAATATAAGAAAAATACGCCAATTTTCTGTCAGCATCTGGAGGTTTTTTTTGTCACTTTTTGATGGTAGTTTTCTGGTTGTTTGGGTTTTCTTTTTCCTTGTTTCCATGTTTTTGTGTTTTTATTGTAATGTTTTCTTGTTTGGTTTTGACTCCCTGGGTCTCCCTGTGTTGTCTTCCACCTCTTCTCTCAGTCAGTATTTTTTCACGTCAGCCTGCCACTCCCATCTACACCTGTTCCTCATTTGCAATCGGTCACCTGTGTCCAACTTCCTCTTCAGCCCCAGCCCATATTTTCTTTTCCATTGCATCTCATCTCTTCTGATTCATTGTTGCTGTCATGCACTGCCTCGGTTCTCCCTCAGAAAGTCCTTGTGTGAATGCTCCTCAAGCTCCTTATGTTGTTTTTTTGTTGTTGCCCCCCCCGCCACGTCAGTGTTTGGCTTTCTTTAGTTAATAAAGCCTTTAAGTTTTATTTGAGTTCCTTGTGTGGCCTATTTTCTGGGTTCACCTCCACGAACAATAACATTTTCACTTGAACTCACTTTGAAATGATACTTACTTACAATACACCTGCTTACGTTTGGAAGTGGAAATAAATTACGACATTCCCTTGACCTTCCTGCAATGTCAGGAATTCCGTCTGTCTAGAGCCCCCTCCTTCATTCCTTCCTTGTTTGTGACCACGGTCTATTTTCATTTGCACGACTTGCAAAACTGTATTCTTGGCATTCGTTTTCTTGTGCAAACTTCTTGGACCTTCCCAAGAATCAATTTCTCACTTACTTTTTAGCTCCTAACAAGAGAAAAAGAAGTCGGCTCAGCTGGCTATTCTGGGAATTTTACATACCTGTCTGCTCTCGTCCACTTCTCTCCGCTTTGGACTCCTGAAACCTGCAGTCCCTGCAAACCTGCAAAAAGGAAAGAATCAGAACTTTCACCTCTGGACATTATCCTACTTCCATGATCCAAGCCTGAACCACATCAATAATCAGTATTTGTTCACTCCAGATGACTTGATCCTGAAGAATTGTCATTACTTCCTGTGCCCTTCACAATAAAACTTTTACTTACTTGCCTGTGCCCTGCTTTTGACACTAACAAAGTTGGCCCTAAAAAAGAATAAAACAAAAAACCTTAACAAATCATGACATGTGGATTTCATTTGTTGCAATTTAGTCACAAAATCTGCAAAGTTCTCAATAAGATTCCAGTCTATTAATTTATTTTTTTTGCTGTTGTTGTTTCCGGTCATTTACGATGCGTTCTTAGAAGTTGTCAAACCCTCCCAAACTTATCTTGCATTTCTCGCATTTTCTGACTCACAGAAATTAAACAGTTCCAGACGCCAGTGGCAACTCTTGACTATTTTGAGAGACAGATTTGTCTTGCAAATTTTTAAAATGTGGTACAAATTCAAGCAAAAACAGGAAGAGACCCGACAATTCATGCGAGGAAGTTAAGAACCCTCGCAAACATTTTGAGACATTTCAGCAACTTTTTCACAAATCCCGTTTGCAATTTGATGCTAGCAGTTGCAGCCCAGTGAGATTTTAGCTTCTTTTTTTATGTGACTGTGATAAATAAAGCATGTCACGTTTGAGTTATTCTCATCCCACTTGATCCTCTGACCTCTGACCTGTGCCCACACTGATCAGTCCCTCAACACCCCCAATAATGTTGCAACAACCTCCTGTTGTTTTGTGAAACTAAAAGAAAAAATAAGGAGTTTTAAAAATAAACTATGTGGCGACAGATCAGATTCATGCATGAGAGAAAGAACATAAAAAGAAAAAAAGGTTTCCATGGAAACTAAGAGTTGTGTTTAATTGGTAAAAAAAAAAGACTTTAAATGGGTCTAAACTATAAAAACAAGCAAACCAACACCACAAAGACATAAGGAAATTGTTACACACAAACTCACTTCGCTCAATCTGTCCAGTGCAACCGGAACAAAAAGGTTTTGGACACTACAGCAGCCATTTCTCTGTTATGTCTGTTTCAGACTTGAATGTTGGAGAGAAACTCAAGCAGGAAACACTCATTTAATTCCCAGAAAAAGTTATTTCTTTTATAAATGTCAGAAAATGTCAAGTTCCAGTGCTACAAAAGAAAAAAAATTTTTTGTCATCTCAGACCAACCATGCTGCCAACATAAAACATTGCTGGTAAAATATCGATGGTTTGTAGAAACCAAGAATGAGAACAATATATTTTTCAATCTTGATAACCGCTTCACGTATCTTTAAGCACATATTTATTAACCTAAAAAAACAGCCTGTTAAACAGCCTCACGGTTGTCTTGGAGATGATGATTTCATTTTCAGGTCCTACAATTTATTTATTGTTTTCGCTCATCGTCATGAAAGGTGGACAATCATGTGATTGCCTTCTTTTGGCAAAATATCTCATGAATCTGTAAGAACTTGAGTAATTTTTCTGGATTTTATCTTATGTTGTCACTCTTGTGTTGTGTTTGTTCTGCTCGTCTTTTTTTTCGTTTTCATGTGTTTCCCTGTCACCATTCACCTGCCCTCAGTTCAGTAGCTCTCCATTCAGCCTGACACACCCATCTACACCTATCTCTAGTTACAAATCAGTTACCTGTGTCCACTTTCTCATTATTCTCTGCATATATAATCTGGTCTTTGTCACTTTGTCACTTTGTCACTCATTTCTCGCTGGTTTATTTTTCATTTCTCGTTGGTATTTATGCTCCTGTGAATTTTCCTTGCCACGTCCATGCTGCATGTATTTTCTCTCTTCATGGTCTTTGCAAGTTTTTGTTGCTTTGTTTGGCTGCCACATCAGCTTTTTCTTTTCTTTTTCTTAATAAATTAGTCTTTTTATATCAATATTAGTTTGCAAATTGGGTTCGCCTCAGTCAACCTCAGTTAACAGAATCAGTGGACAGTTTTTATTGAAAATCGCAGAAAGTAACAATTACATGTATCAGCTATTAGCTTTTGGAGGCAACCCAACTGAAGATGACTGCCACAGCGAACTGACAATAGCAAACACAAAAATGGATATAATTCAGTGACCTTTGCAGATACTGAGATAAATTTGGTGTGGCAGTAACTAAGAACCGTCCATACTCATACTCTATGCTCTAACAGGCATCTTTTTTGTAAAACTTTGGCTTCAGCTGTTGGAGTTACTAAACTTTGGATGAGTGCACTGTCTGCACTCTGAAGAGAAAACTATAAGTCCTACAGCAGAGAGAGACACACTGGGCAAGATGAGACAAAAAAATGCCAAGAACAGATTATTTTCAAAGTAAATAAAACGTCTTTTGGTTCTTAGACTGTTAAATAAGTTTGAATACATTGTTTTGAATTGTACTGAATGTTTTCAACTTGAGCAAATTTAATTATGAATAAATAAAAAAACAAATTTAGCAGATTGACTGACAACCCATGTATTAATGCAAAAACACTAACATTTGTGAGTCACCACTACTTGGTCACCTATTGAAGTTTTGTAAAAAAAAATGTAATAAATATTGAGAGGATTTAACTTTCATTGACTTCCATTGGATCTGAGCTTAAAATTTCCTTTTCAAAACTGGAAGTGAAGGGTGTTTTTAACATACACAGGCACACAAAAACTGACACTGAGGACCAGAACGACTGCATTTGGTCAAGTTAGATTATTACAAAACGAAAGCTCCAAATTACTATTAGGCTTTACAGAAGAAAGTTTATGTTTGATTATATTTTAGGCAGTAACTGCATTAACACCCTGTAAAAGTTCTTCTGAATATTTATAGTTCACAACTTTTATTGACAGTATAGTTAAAGTATCTATCTATCTATCTATCTATCTATCTATCTATCTATCTATCTATCTATCTATCTATCTATCTATCTATCTATCTATCTGCATTGTGAAACAATTTACTGAAGACCCAAAACAGTCCTAAATCTTTATTCTGTGTGTGTGTTAGTATGTGCCTGAGTTAGCTAAAGTCTTAAATATACCCTGCACATCTCCCCTCTTGAGGGAAAACAATAGCACTTATAAATAGACACATAATCAGAGCTCTCTCTTTCTCCCTCTCTCCCACACACACACACACCGGCAGGGATCAGCAGAGATACACAACCGCACAAACAGGCAGGGAAGGAAAGAGCGACTCGTTTCAGGGACTATGGAGCAACAGGACAAAGCTCAGTGCGGAGACGTGCCTAAGTTTATGAAGAAGCCTGGGAGCAGATTAATTAAAACGATGTTATGATGTTTCCTGAAGCAAAGGAAAGAAGCAGCAACAGGAGGAAAGTGTCTTTTCATGAGGATGAAACCACTTTTAGTTCTCAAGTAACTCAGCCTACAGTAACATAAAGGTGAGTGTCTATTTTCTTAGTTTTATTTTGTTTGATACTTAATTTAAGACCTTTTGGGCAGAAATAGTATATTTATTCAAAAGAGGCAAAAAGTTTTAATGTACTTGAAACGTGTTTATTTTTTTAACCTGAAACAAAATTTGAACATTTTACATTGTATGAAGCTGCCATACCTGCCACACATATCCTATTCTAATTACATAAATGTCTAAATACTTAGAAAATGCATTCATTGTTTACACAAAACGTTTGCTGCTGATGTCATTTGCTGTAAAATATGAGGGAGGTGCCAACAGATAGAGAGCCATATTTTAAAGGTCAGCGTCATTTTCAGCATCAGGGTGGTATTCAGCTGCCCCCTCCTCCTCTTCCTCCCTGCTGTCGATTATTTCCTGCAGGCTCTGGATTGATTTTCAGCACTGGACAGCTCCTGTAGCCTGAATGAGACTGAACACGTCACAGCTGCAGCTTCAGTTTGCAAACAGACACGTCAGAACCTCCGGCTGCACCCTGTGACCCTTTGATTAGAGTTTAGGACTGTCCCCTGCAGAGACAGGAAGTCGAAAATGAAAACAAAATATGTACGTACGTCGGTTTGACCTGTTTTGCTTTGTATTTGGAAAAATCCACCGAGGAACAGAAACAGCTGATTGTGACCCATATTTTTGGTCTGGGTCAGAACATGTACTCCTGAGGGGATGTAAGAGGCAGAGCTGGAGGTACGTTTTCATTTTCAGCAGCAGAAATGGGAAAATGTTTTAGCAGCATACTGTCAAAACACTCTCATACAGAAAACTGTGAAGTTTTCTCAATTTCTAAATAGGTAATTATTAAAATTGCAAATTAAACATAATTGTAAATTATATTTCAAAACTGTGAATGGGATAAAAATTATTGAGAAATAAAACTGTGAACCAAGAGAAAGATGCATAAGATTTCCTATTAAAATATAACAAGGTTAAAAAAAAATCATAAACTAACAATACTTAAAAATATGAAATATGAATAAAATACATGACATCAAACAGACAAGACTTGAGTTTGTTGTTTCTCGGTTACTGACAATTAACAAAAGGACATTTTTGTTACTGTGTGTGATGTTAAGGTTTTTTCTTTTTGAAATCAACACAGTGCGACTGAACGTTCAGACCCGTAATTTGACTTTTCTGTAGAGACAGAAGACAACAGGGAGCCCAAACTGCTGTCCGTAGGAACATGTCATGTAGGCCCCAATGTTTAGGAACATCTGGTATAAATTGTTTGTTTTTTTTACTCATTTTTACAAACTCCTTTATCTTTTTGTTAGAAATAAAACTGTTTACAATGAAAAGGGAAGTGAACAGAAAGAAACATCAATTGTGTGGGATATATATATACTGTATATATATATATATATATATATATATATATATATATATATATATATATATATATACAAAATATATATATATATATAAAATAAAAAAATATATACAGTATATATATATATACTGTATATATTTTTTTTTTCTATAAAAAGGATTAGGAGTTGTAGTAACATTCTCTGGTGTCATAATCTTTTAATCCTACTAGGTTTTTTTCTCACTCTGTGCTAAAAAAAACTCCTTTCCTTTCCTTTCCTTTCCTTTCCTTTCCTTTCCTTTCCTTTCCTTTCCTTTCCTTTCCTTTCCTGTCCTTTCCTTTCCTTTCCTTTCCATTTCACTTGGTTCCGTTCCGTTCCATTCCGTTCCGTTCCTCCCTCATCCTGTCCTGTCCCTGATCACAATATTTCCAACCTTTATGCTGTCGGCCATCAGATAAGACAAAACGGATTAAATCCGGTCATATCACTGTTGCTCACCTGTTATATCTTTGTCTGGAGATTAAGGGACAAAATAATCTATCCTCTAAAAAGCTTTTCATGGGATTATGCAGTGAACTATGTCAGTGTGGTTCCTCTGACATCATTCAATAAGAACGACGTCACATGCAAACCTTCCTCCCAGCATCTTTATTATATCACACAGAAGTTTTGTCTATTGTAACACATTCTTATTAGGTTTTTGTGTTTGTTCTGAACTGTAGTCAGTTTGTCTTAATTGTCTCTCCTTATAAACCATCATCACTCACACACACACACACACACACACACACACACACACACACACAATGAAATCAGCATCACAGAAAGAAAAGAGACGTTTCTATGGTAACAGCGAATACGGTAACTAAGATCAAAGTTAGTTACAGCGACTCTCTTCCAAGACTTCTGTCAGCTGGGAAAATAACTGCACACACACTCTCACACACTTTTAAAGAAAGACTAAAAAAGTCAGTGAAGTCTGAGATGGCTTATTCAGATTGTTTGACAGACTCACACAACATGTTTACACTCTATCCCCATAAACGGTGTGAAAATAAAGATTTAGTAGATTAAAACGATATTTTAAAAGTGCCTTAACATGTGAGTCTTTTCATTTTACTTTACATAAACTATGACACATGTAAAGCATGCATTTTTTCACTAAGGAGCAAAACCAAACATGTCTTTCTTTCGTGACTCATGAAAGTCATAATTGTTTTACCCACTCGTGCAGTGGGTGAGACAATTACACGTTATTAGGAGACTTTTAAAGACATGGGTTGTAATTAACTGAACAGTCCCAATTCAGAGTCTGTATTTATAGAGCTTTAAGATGTTTGCTTTGCTGACACGGAGACACCTTTCATTTTCGATCTGGATCCACAGCGATGATAGCACTAGTTGTAGGATTGTACTGGTTTGTTGTACGGTTCTAATGTTAAAAAAGTTCTGATGCTTAGTAATTTTTGTCTTATAAATGCCACTACTGTTTGTTCTACTGAAATTATGCTCTTCCTAGCAACAACAATTTACCATTTATCTGTATTATTTAGAGTAAACCTGGCAAATAAAACCAAAGGAGTCTCGGCTAAATGTTCTAACAGTGACACAAGTAAGCTATGGAGGATGAACTGAAGGCAGGTCTGACAGCTGCCAAAGTACAGTTTGCCTGGAAAACAAAAAAGCTGTTTTAAAAAGCTGAACCATTATAGAAACACTGGACTGAAGACTGGCAGCGAAGGCGGACACTTTTCGAAGTAGAAAAGTTGGATACTGCGGCAGGAACAGTCGGGCTGCTGATAAACAGAGGGATTTAAAACCTGCTGAGACCTAAAATTGTTTGTGATGTCTCTTTGTCTTTGTTCCCTCTGGGTTGGGAGTGGGTCTTTATCTCAAGTTCAAAAATTTTACAGTCTTGTTCAGGAGTGACGGTAGGACAAGAAAATAAATCAAAAGATCGAGACCTCATCTGTCGTAATGAGGGCGTTTCTCCAGTTCGTTCTGGTGAAGAAGGAGGTTCTAACCCTCAGCTGTGGTCATGAAGCAGAAAAAATGAACTTTCTCCGTAAAGTGTAAGGACTGAGTTTTGGAAATAAGATGAAGGGCTCTATCACCTACAGCAAGCTCAGAGTAGAGCAGCTGCTCCTGAAAGGAATTGGTTGAGGTGGTTTGGACATCTGATTCTCCTGAATGACACCCTCTGGAAGCATGTCCAACAAGGAGGAGACCCCAGGGCAGGTCCAGCTCTCAAAGATTTTCCACAACAACCTGCTGGTAATAATGCAGACCAGTTATTTCACATCAGTAAAAAGGATTTACAAGGAAACATAAACCATCAATGACCTTTAGCAGTGCATACAATGGCAATTGGCTTTCTATTGCTTATGCAACCCAGTGCTTTTTAGTTCCCCTGGCCGCCAGCTTGCTGATATGACCTTGAAACCAGGCCAAAGAGCAGATCAATTGTTCCTCTAACAGTGGATTACTGCGATTCATCTCCTTTTTAAACCTGTGTCCCTTCCCCTGCCTGTCCGGTTTTCCACCCGTACTTGGTCTGAAGGTGCCTCGGGCTAATCACTGGGTAAGGACCTGATCAATAGGCTTTTATTACACAGAACTGTCTCGTCTGCTCCATGCATTAAACAGACCTGGAATCTCTCACACATTGACCACGAAGACTCACGCAACCGGCGCTTTTCACACGTTGTAGCGCCACGCGTCCATTTTCACACATAGTTTAAAAACAAATTCACAGCTGATAACCTCACCTCACACAAATAGGACACACAGAACGACAAGACCAAGCATCACGTCAGTACCAGCAGCAATGTATTGCCTTTAGTTAATCTAACCGTCCACAGCGGGTTGCAAAATGGTTTGTCTCCCATTGGGATTCGCTTTGTGTTGTTGCCTTACAACTTGGAATTTAATTATATTTTAAGGCAAATTCCTTGTTTGTGCACACAAACTTGGCCAATAAAGGTGATTCTAATTCTGATTTTGATTCTATTCTTTTTAATTAGATTATAAGCCCAACCTTCAGGTACATCTCCATGAGTTTGTTACATCTAGTCACTGGAATTTTTGTTCATTCTTCATGACTAAAGTACTTTAAATTAAATATGTTCTGCTTGTGTTCAGCAATCTTTAAATCAAATAGATTCTCAGGTGGATTGGGGTCTAGGCGTTGACTGGACCATTCCAGGACATTCAGCTGGTTCTCCTTAAACCGGTGGAGTGTTGCTTCAGCAGTGTGTTTAGGGTCATTGTCCTGCTGAAAGATGAATCTTTGAAAAACTCAAACAGGTTTCCCTCAAGAAACCTCTCTCTATTTTGCTCCATTCATCTTTCTTACAACTCTGACCAGTTTTCCACACTCTGCTTATGAAAAACCTTCCCACAGAAACCCAAAAGGATTGGTCCAGGTGTAGTTTCAAATAAAAACAAACAAACAAATAAAACACAGGTTAATGATAGCATTAAATGCAAATACAAACATGGAGAGTACAGAGAGTAAAGACAATGGCAGAGGGAGGAAATGTGGTCAGTTTGTACTCCAGCAGTCTAAGCCTACATCGACATAACTAAGGGATTGCTCAGGAAAGCTCAGGAAACCCAAACCAACTCTAACTATAAGATTTATCAAAAACTGGAAGTTGGTTCAACAGAGGAGCCTGATAGCTGAAAGCTCTGCCTCCTGTTCTACTTTTAGAAACTCTAGGAACCACAAGTAAACCTGCAGTCTGAGAGCAACGTGCTCTGTTAGGAAATATGGATCAGCAAACTCTTTAATTTTAGATGGAGCTTGGTTGCTGAGAGCTTTGAATGTTAGAAGTAAGATTTTAAATTCTCTTCTAAATTTGACAGGGAGCCAACGGAGAGAAGCTAAAACTGGAGAAATCTGATCTCTTTTCCTAACTCTCATCAGAACTAGCAGCAGCAGCAGCATTTTGGATCAATTGAAGACTTTTTAAAGAGTTTTTGGACACCCAGAAAATATAACGTATAACTGCGAATACACTTGTGGATCATGGACCTTTGAATGTTTTTCAGACCCTCAACCAATTTGTTAGTTTACATGTTTTATTCTCTGGTTTGGACAGAAGAAAAATCCAGTAATTCCTAAAATTCTCAAGATGTAAAACATGAAGAATTTGCACTGCTCAGGCAGAATCCTCATCCGTATTCAGGCAGCAGGCAATATAAAAATAGACTGTGCAGCGTCCTTTGCAGAGATATGGTTTAGAGGTACTAGCTCACTACATTTTGTTGAAAAATCAGTGAGAACTAGTAAAACTTTATGTCCTTGTATTCTGGTAAAATGACCTCTTCAGCATCCCTGTAGCAAACAGCTTGGACAGAATAGTTTTATGTGTAAAGTTGCATGTGGAATAAAATTGCTGGTTTAGTGGTTTTTCAAATCTCGAAAGACTTTTCAGCTCTGAAACTGGGTGATCTGTTTTCCAGAGCGTGTGTCATTGCTCTCTTAACATAGTCTGTCACTAATAATAGAAGATGGGGGTGTAAGGCATCAACATGAGACTGATCAAGCGGAGTGCACTGCAGTAAACTGTGGCGCATCCTGACAGGCCAGATATACTTAGCTGCAGATGTACACATAGTCCTCAAGGAAATGTCCATGTTCCTATTATAGATTCTGCATGGAAAACCTAATCCGAGCATGCAGTGACAGACTGAGTTATTGGCTGTGGAGAAATCCACACTGTTCTGAAACCATGCCACAGAGCTGCACCCCACACCCTCAGATGATGGCAATTATTTAAAATGTGAAAATCTTGAGAGCATACATTATGTCTAGTTTAACAGCTGTGGGAAGGTGTGACTTCTCCCCCTCTTTCCCACAGTTTTTATCAGGCAGAGGCAGAGATTGTCCTCCACTACAGCTGAAGTATTAACAAAACTTTATCCAGGCTAGAGTTTTAAAAAACACTCATGTTCATTTGCATTTATATGTGGCTTTATTACAAAGAAAAGAACCAAAATCCCTGTGCTGATGAGTGGACATGGTCCGTGTGTACCTAAGAAGTAGGGGGTCAACAAGTGCATGACCCACTCTGCCAGCTACAGGCCAACGCTGCTCCCCAAACATCATCCCCTGCAGCGTGCGTTTGAGGGGGATGAAAATGATGCAGTGGCTTCAAAGGAGGTCAGCAGCTCATTCAACCCTCTGCCTGTTCCTGGATCAGCTCCAAGTACAGAAAACATTTGTTCCTGATGCTCAGCTGCAACATCTATCAGCATCTGGAGCAGTTCAACCACTGACCGAGAGCTGCCGCTGCTGCTATTACATCATCTTTTTTTTGTTTTCTTTATCCAAAAATCTACTTATTTACAAGCCATGACTTCACCAATCATTGGCTGAAGAGATACATGACATTACTCAAAACAATACACTACAAAAAAGCTTTAAAGCCTTCCTCATATGTTGTTAGTGTTCATATTCAGCTGACATTGTCCTTGTTTCTCAAAGGGAAAAGCCAAAGATTTCTTTCTGAAAGTTTTGCATCTTACATTGTTCAGACTGTTTTTGACAGACTTCTGGTATTTGTTTTCGTGGCTTTAGACTTTTTATTAGGAAAACTCAAAAAATTTTCACAACTGAGGAACCCTGTGGATGTCTATGAGCCTACACAGAAGAAGAGTGTTATAAATCTAAATGCCATTGTTTCATAGCTCAGTTGTGTTAGTAACTTAGAAAACTAATCTTTATTCCCTAATCTGTCCTAAACTGAGAGGACTGAAGTGATAGTTCAGATCTTGTGAAGTGTGGTTCTATGAAAAAGATCTGATTGGTCAATATCTTACCTGTTGTAGATACTTCTTTCAATGATTTCAGTTTGACGAGATAGTTCAAGACTGACATGGCTGATGAGCTATCAGCTAGTCCAAGTGTGACCAAGACCAAAGTAGAGTGGTGCCCATTGAAATTAACTCCAATCTCAAAAAGTTTTTTTGTTGTTGTATTTTTTTAGTTTTCTGGAAGAGCCCCAGGTTGCACCGGAAATCCTACAGCTAGCTGCTGCTGCTGTTATTTGCACTTGGAGTTGACCACATAAATCCTCTGTTCTATTCCTCTGCAGAAAATGAATAAGAAGACAAGCCTCAATGCAATTAGAAGACAGACCTGAGCTCGTATCACCTCCCCGTTCAGCAACAGTACGTTAATGGTTGGAACTGACCGCCCCGACCTTCATTACTGCCCCCGCAGACACAGCCTGATGATCACCGGTGCCATGGGAGCAGTGCGGGTCAACAGGTATGAAGGAGAGGAGTTATACAAATGTATCAAGAACTACAGCTCCGGTTATTTGTTTCCTGCTTATCCACTGTACATGACCAACGACTGAACATTCATTGCTTTTTACACACTAAAAATATGCCACAAAGTGCATTAAGACTCTAAATCAATTTGAAATCAAAATACACACAACAATGATTGGTGTCGTTTGCAAGTCATTTTGTCTGTCCTGTCCTGACAATAACTCTGATGGTTTGTTCTGGGAATTCATAGTTCTAGTGACTGATTTTGCAGATAAAATAGATTTCAGATCATTCAAGACCTGCAAATATGACAGATCATTGGGGTTCATCATTAGTTCTTTTTTAACCCTGCAAAATGAATCAATATAAGATAAGAACTTTACTTTTTAACAATAATTTGGATGTTAGTTACCACTAATGATCAGGAGTTTTATAAAGCGTTCTGTTTAATAAAGTTTTACTTTCTCACTCGTGGTAAGACCTCGAAACCTGTGGTCCATCTGTTGCTTAGCAACAGTAGCTAACTATTTTGGTCTGATGAGATAGATTTCTCTGCACAATTAGAAGAAATGCTTTATGTTTGACTGCTCTGAACTTGCAATGGCTCATTATCTACAGGAACAACTTTGTGTTTTTCAAACTATAATATCAGGTTCTGGTGCTAGATATGATGGACTTTTAACCCTAATTCTGAAGTTTTACATACATCTGTAATTTCTCGCCTCTGTTGAGGTGTTTTATTGTGTGTTTTGGTTCATGTTAGTAGCTTCTTCTTGAATTTCTTTTATTTGATTATAAGAAGCTATCACTACCCAATCTATCTAGGATTAGTTTATCACAATTTAGTGTTTTTAATGCTAGATATGTAACAGAACAACACTGGATGAGTGTCTTTATGAATAAAGTGCTGTAGAAGGATGAGGATAAGTCAAGAGCTTTAATCTTGAAAACAACTATTTGTTCAGGAAAACAAAAACTGTCATTAAAAATTTAGAAATGCTAATAAAAAATGTATCTGAAGTTTCTTTAAGCTTTTGTTATTTTAAGTAAAAAAAAACAAGCTGGAAAAAATGTGAACAACTTACTTCCTGTTGTTAAAAAATAATTTTAACCATTTTAGTCATCAAAATCAACAGCTAAAAACCCTGCTTATTTTTGATGATGTTTTATTCTTAGATTATTTGCAGACTCTGTTTATTTATTTACATATTAATCTCCCCTATAAGTAGACTATATTTGTAATTGTATTGTCTTAAAGTCTTTTTTATTTATTTTTCATGTTTTTGTTTATTTAGATACAGTATTGTTTCCACTGATGAAGACGTCCTGAAGATCTCCAGCCTGGGCCTCCACAACGGCCACAGCCCTCTGACTCAGCAGAAACTGTCAGGGGCCTGCATGCGAGGTGAGGAAGGAGGAGGTGGAGGAGACTGTCCAGGGAGCGATGAAGGTCGAGGGGCTTTGCCTTTGAGACTGACCAATGAGCCCATCATCCACAGCAGCTGCCGTTCTTTGCCTTCGTGCCGTCTGGACCTGGACCTGAGCACCAGACACCTGCGCACCCGCTTCGTGAAGAAGAACGGCCAGTGCAACGTGGTTTTCAACAACATGGAGGACAAACCGCGGCGATACCTGGCCGATATCTTCACAACCTGCGTGGACATACGCTGGCGTTACTTGTTGCTCATCTTCACCACCACCTTCCTTCTGTCATGGCTGCTGTTTGGGATCATCTTCTGGGGGGTGGCCCTCGCTCACGGAGACTTTGAGCTGCGTGCCCCCGTGATAGACGGGTACTCTCGGGGTTCCACGGAGGCAGGAAAAGACGAGTGGCGGCCATGCATCCTCCACGTTCAGGGCTTCATCGGGGCATTCCTCTTCTCCATTGAGACCCAGACCACCATTGGATACGGTTTCCGCTGTGTCACCGAGGAGTGTCCGATTGCTGTTGTGACAGTAGTGGTGCAGTCCATCGTTGGCTGCATTATTGACTCTTTCATGATCGGCACCATCATGGCAAAGATGGTCCGACCCAAAAAGAGGGCACAGACTCTGCTGTTCTCGCACAACGCAGTCATCGCTTTGCGAGACGGTAAGCTGTGCCTCATGTGGCGCCTGGGGAACATGCGCAAGAGCCATATTGTTGAGGCCCACGTGCGCGCTCAGCTCATCAGGCCCCATGTGACAGCAGAGGGCGAATACCTCCCTTTAGAGCAGACAGACATCGACATTGGCTATGACGACGGACTGGATCGCCTGTTTCTGGTGTCGCCTCTGGTGATCGTCCATGAGATCAATAAAAACAGTCCTCTGTATAACCTGAGCTGCAGCGACTTACGGAAGGAGGACTTTGAGATTGTGGTCATCCTGGAGGGAATGGTGGAGGCCACAGCTATGACCACGCAGGCCCGTAGCTCCTACTTGGCAAGGGAGATCCTGTGGGGCCACCGCTTTGAGCCTGTCGTGTTCGAGAAAGGTGACCGCTACCATGTGGACTATTCCCGCTTTCATAAGACTTACGAAGTGCCATCTACACCTTACTGCAGTGCCAGGGAGCTGAGCCAGAGAAAGGGTCAATCGTCATCCTCCAGTTCGACTTACTCCCGGTCTCCGTCACCATTTGCTCCGAGGGCGGCGAGACGCCTTCAGGGCTCCCACTCCCCCAGTGCTTTCTGCTACGAGAATGAAGTAGCTTTGTGCTGTGGAGATGACGCCGATGATGAAGGGGCAAAAGAGGAACTTGAGCGACTGAATGTAGGAACTAAAAGGGAAGTAAAAATGAGAGATGAAATTCACTTGGACTTTAAGGGGGCATTTGTGAAAGAGCAGACGGTGGAGATGTTGTGTGTTCTGGACACAGAGAATCAGCTCAGCCTTGACAGACTACAGCCCACCTTACCTTTATACATCAGCAGAGAATCAGGAGTTTGAACACTAGTAATGGCTGCCCTTCATGGCTTCGTTCATTTTCTCTTTTTGTCTGCATCCAACCAAAGTATTAAACATGTAATATAAAAGACTGAGAACATAGATTAAACTGTGTATGCAGCTGAAACCAGATGTTTACATACATTGTAAAAATGTCACAAAAACATTTTTTTTCTCACTTTCAGACTAAATCTTTCTTGTTTCAGGTCAGTTAGGATTCCCAAAACAATTTCTATTTGTTAAATGCCTGAATAATGAGAGAAGTGAATTTTTTTAGTATCTGGTATCATTCCCTTTAGACTGTCTGACTTGGATCAAATATTTGGGGTTTCCTTTCACAGCTTTTTATAAAAGTTTGTTGTATTTAGTCCCGTTTCTCCTGACAGAACTGCTGTATCTGACTCAGGTTTAAAGGGCCTCCTCACTCACACACCTTTTCAGCTCTGCCTACAAAATTTATGTGAATGAGATCAGGACTTTGTGATGCTCACTCTAAAACCCTGACTTTGTTGTCTTTAAGCCACTTTGTAACTAATCTGTCAGGATGCTGATGGTCGTTGTCCATTTGAGGACCCATTTGTTCCCAAGCTTTAACTTCCTGGCTGATGTCTTCAGATGTTGCTTTAATATTTCCACATAATGTTCTTTCATCGTGATTCCAACTATTAAGTGACGTTCACCAGTGTCTCCTGCAGCAAATCATCCCCTAACATGATGATGCCACCCCTGTACTTCACAGTTGGGATGGTTCAAGTTTCCCCCTCTTTCCTCTAAATGTAACAATGGTCATTATGGTCATACAGTTCGATTTTAGTTTCATCAGATCACAGAACATGTCCCCATAAATTAAGGTCTGTTCCTGTGTGTAATCTGTCTTTTTTATGTTGCTTTGGGAGTAATGGCTTCTTCTACTCTGACCAGCTTCAGCAGCATTTTCATAAGCTCTTTCTCTTTTGTTTTGGGGTTGTTACGCACATTTCGCACCCAAACACGTTCATCTCAGGAACACAGAACCATCTCTTTAATGAGTGATGTAATGGCAGCACATTCTCATGGTAGTTATTTTTGTGTATAATTGTTTGAACAGATTAAACTTCAGTTATCTGAAAATTGTATCCAAGGATGTGGAGGTCGACATTTCTTTTTTTGAAATCTTTGCTGATTTTTTTCTTGATTTTACACTACGAAGCAGCGTGTTTTGAGGTGTGCCTTAAAACAATGCATCTACAGGTGTGCCTCCAATTAACTCAGATGTTGTCAGCTAACCAATCAAAAGCTTCCATAATAACGTCATCTAGGCTTTCCCAAATCGTTTAAAGGCGAAATAATTTTGGTGTATGGAAACCTGTGACTTTAAAGAAGGAATAAAAAATTATCTCTCTCATTATGCAGGCATTTAACAATTAGAAAAATGTGGGGTAATCCTGACTGACCCCAAACAGGAAATGCTGAATCTGATTTTGATCCTGTGTGTTTTTATACAGCGTATGTAAACATCTGGTTTCGACTGTGTGGGGTTTGAGAAGGTTTTTGTTTTTGCAGCTGATGCAAAACCCTCACAAGCGACTTTGGTTTCAGGTAGCAAACACCTTCAGCATGTGTAATCAGCATGTGTAAAACCTCACTGCTCTTCTAACATGACGACCCGACGTTTCCCTTCAAGGTTTCTTGAACACTTAATTGTTTTCTTCTTGGTTTCTTCAGTATGGCCGTTGTGTGATGTATAAATAACATGAACGTGTTCGCTGTTGATTTTTCTGTAAATATGTGCTTTTGTTTTGTTTATACAGCTCTAATAGGATCTGGATTAATTTCAAAGGAGGTAAAGCAAAAGTGCTCCAAACTTATCTTATTGTCTGTATTTTGAATTCGATCTTCCTGCCTGAGTTTCTTTTAATGTTTGATAACTAAAGCCTTTTTTTTATTAAGAATTCATCATTCTATGTTGTGAAACGATAACCAAGCACAATTAAATGAAATTAAATAGCCCAGAAACATGGAACAGAACTAAAACCTGTGCAATTAAAGAAGAAGCACTTTATTCTAAGTTTTCTTGATAGATATAAACACTTTGCAACTGTTTTCTGTTTTGTATAAACAAACACGTATTAAACAGTTTATACTATTGACACTGACTTGTCTGTGTTGTGTCTCTATGCCTGTTTCCAATTGGACCCATTTAACATTGATGCTTTTCAACTTTGTCTTCCTATGAGATGCCCAGTGAGCATTTTTGGGTTGAAATTAAAACCATTCTTTGAAGGAATGCATATCGCCCGCTGGCTTTCATGCAAGAGTTTGAAACTAAGATCATCTTATGTTGAGAAATGATGGCATCAGAGCCACTTTGGTCAAACTTGTGCAATCTGAAGTACAGTATTGGGGGTGACTCTCAGCTACTACCAAATCAGCCTCAGCTCAGTATCTGTAAAACTGGCTGAGTTATAGCCATTTGTGTGTGAGTCCTATGTGGCGGCCATGTTTAACTGGATGGTAATCAGTTGTGGATGTATAATGAATGATTACTTTCTGGTTCTCTGGTTCTTATATTTTGCTAACAAACAGACAAAGTTCATTTCAGTAGTTCATGACAAAGTTTTAAACAATTAAGTGTGGCAGTCTGAAGTGACTCCCTGACTATGAGATGAACCTGATTCATTTTCAGATTGCACTGACAATGGAAAAGGGGAGTTATGTCAGGACCTGTGTTTTCAGCCCCAGCCCATTTTTTCTCTCTTCCCACATCTGCAGTGAGTCATTCTGGTTCTTTGCTCTGTCTGGTCTCCTCGTTTGTGTGTGGGTTTTCTCTGAGTGTTCCAGCTTCTTCCCTCAGTCCAAAAACTTGCATGTTAAGTGAACTGGCGATGCTAAATTGCCCTTAAAGTTATGAATGTGTGGGTGTTCATGATTGTGTCTTGTGTCTCTCTGTGTCGACCCTGTGATGTACTGGTGACTTGTCCGGGGTCTGCCCCGTCTGTTACCCAGTGACTGTAGGGATGGGCTCTGGTTTCACTTGGCGACACAGAGGCAGCTACAGAAAACAAGTGAGTTTGAATTTAGGACCTGTCTTCATGTTAATAAGATAAACTCAGACTTGTGAATAAAGACGGACATCATCTACTGTTGGCTGTCATCTTAATGCTAAATTACTGCTGCCAGAAATCTATAAAGTAAACAATAAGGACTAAGTAGTTTGTGTGAATGATTTCTGTTATGAATTCTAGTGTTGTTTTTTGGCTTTATGTTTTGTTTTCTGGGGTTGTTGTTTCTTTCATTGTTGTTCTGTCATCTGGGTTTTGGTTTTGTTCTTATTGTCTTTGTTTGTCATCATTCTCTACTTATCCTCAGTCTGCCCCTGTTTATCTGCCACGCCCATCTCCACCTGTCAGCAATTGCTGTCACTCACCTGTGCCCACTTCACCTCATTATCCTCCGTGCTTAAAACCCGGTCACTTTCTCCACTACCCTGCTGGTTCGTTGTTTATTGTCTCTTGTTCTCATGTCCCTTGCCTCACCTTGCCTTGCTTCGCTTCGCCTAGCCGTTTGGTTTTTGCTGCCACGTCAGCTTTTGTTTTTGATCATCTTTTATTTTAATAAATTAGTTTCTTTTTTTTTGAAAAATGAGTCTGCATTCTGGGTTCTTCTTGCTCTCCACTGTCCCTGAAAATTTCAACATCTTAGAAAAACATTTTCTTCTACAGCTTGAGAAGATGCCTGTCTTGTGAACAAAAGAATTGCTTTTGAGACATTGACCGGCATAATAGGCATTTATAAAAACAATTTCTCCTTAGCTGTCATTTTAAGGAATACACTATGACGCTAACAACTTTACAGTGGCAAAAAAGCATACTTGTGTTAAAATGCATGTGTTATTAGCAAAGAATCACCTTCTGTCTTCTTGGATCTGTATAAAACAATGTGCATGCGTTTGAGAATACAGAGAAAAAACAATGAAGCTGTCCTAAAACTGACTTCAGTTTGGAGACATAGAGTTTAAGTCTGACTGGACTGATGAGCTAACAGCCAGTCTGAGCGGGGCCAGGACCAAAGTCTCAACAAAGATTTACGCAAATGCTGTTTTAAAAACTTTTACGTTGCTGTCAGTGTCACATAACTCCGTAACTTCAGCAGAAATATAAAGATATAGACGTGCTACAGCTAGCTGCTGCTATGTGCAGTTGCAAATAACCAAAAATTCAATTTAAAAAACATCATTATTTAAAATTAAAGGTGATGTAAAAGTTTATGAAGTAGCGTTTACATGAATGGGTATGAAAGTTTTCAGAGTGTTTATTGTCTCTATCAGTCCAATCAGACTTAAACTTTTTTCCAAATAGGGAGGGGTATTATTATTATTATTATTATTATTATTATTATTATTATTATTATTATTACATCCATCCATCCATCCATTTTCTTTACACGCTTCTCCATTCTGGGTCGCGGGGAGCTGGTGCCCAGCAGTCACTGTGCGAGAGGCGGGGACACCCTGGACAGATTGCAAGTCCATCGCAGGGCCACATAGAGACAAACGAGACAAACAACCATTCATCAATCATCAATTAACCTAACATGCATGTTTTTGGTCTGTGGGAGGAAACCAGAGTACCCGGAGTAAACCCACAAACATGCAAACTCCACCCAGAAAGGCCCCAGGCTGGGAAACGATCCTGCAACCTTCTTGCTGGGAGGCAACAGCTCCAATCACTACTCCACTGTGCCACCCCCTATTATTATTATTTATTTATTTATTTTATTATTATTATAATTTTTTTAATTTTTTTTTAGGGGGCAGTTATAAGTAGTCAGTATCTTACCTGCAGTGGATAGTCATCAGGGTGATCTCAGTGTGGAGAATCAGGGAGATGTTTTTTTATGTGGAGTCTTTAATCAGAATAGAACCTATTCAACACAAAGCTTTTCCAGATGTTCCAGCAAACACTAAAGTATGGATTTTATTAATTTGCCGTTTTTGCATGAGAAAGCAGTTTACATTGTCACTATTTTTTCCAATCAGAAATGCAAAAGTGACCGGATGTGAAAATACACGAGCTGCAGTTGTAAGGTAGGGCTGCAAAAAGTGCAGAGGCTGTGGACAGAAATGCACTTAAAAGAGAAATATTAAAGAATTGGGAGATGTAACTATATGAATAAATAAAAACCCACAGGAGTTGCTGAACTGAAGTTTAGCTGGCTGATGAGTTAATACGTGAGGATAATATGTGACTGGATGTTCCACAGGCTCCATCGTGTGGTTAAATAAAGAAGTGACAGAAGAAACAGAGCTGTTGGATCGAGTTTTACTGAACACTTCACTTCACACTCTAACAATATCAGCACTATTATGACTGGAATATGATAATTAATACATTATTTGTTACTGAAAAGTGTTTCTGGTTGTAAGGAAGTAGGTGCAGATTTTACACTATTACAGGAGGAGCTGCAGACATCAGTTCTGAACCATCTCTGAGAACCTCATAAATATATAAAGTGACATCCTGACATGATCAAACTTTCAGTGAGGGAAGAGTTTCTGTATTTGACTATTTTATTAGAACTGCGTGTTACTTAAAGTAAAACGTCTACGTAACATCATCTTACTTTTCTAACTAAAATAATCTACACAGATGTATATCTATATACTTATTCACTCGAGTAACAATATTTAGTGGTAAAATTACTCTTAGAAATGCAGAAAAGACAAAGGGTCAATTCACTTTAATAAACAGGTTCACTCAAACCAAGATTATTTCACTGTTTCCAACATACAGCATCATATAAATATCAGCCAAAACCTTCAAATTACATCAAACCAACCTTAATCCATTGTGAAAAAACAAGACAAAAAAAACAAAATGGGTCAAAAATTGAACAATGACTACATTGTTTGATCATTAGCCAAGATGTAGATTATGATGTGGACTCTTGGTACATGACAGTCAAGACAAACCTTTAACTTGGTCAAAATAAGGAGAATGAGGAGGAAAATCAGGAGAAAGTAATTAATTATCTGACTTCCATGTGACAGATTTTTATACTAAGACCTGTGACACGAAAACACTTACCACAGTTCATTCACTGCTGCTCTTTGTTGAGGTTCACAAAAAGGGTTGAGAGTTACAAAAAAATAAGCATGGTTGAGTTTAAAATTACTAAACATATTTACATTTAGATGTTGAATAGTTAGATTAGGACACCAGATCCGACAAGGTTACAGCTTTTATTGAATTCGATTTATGGGTTGTGGCTCCTTCTGGTTAAATAACATTTAAATTATTTAAATTCTAACTATGGCTATGTTTTAGAGACATGTCACTGCTACAGGACAGAAATTCTTTTTAGCTGGCTGCCGTATTATTTGATGTATCAGCAGAGAGAAATGGGCTTTTCTGACAGTGGAGAACTTTTGAAGTGATTGCAGAAAGAAAAAAAAATAAAAACTTGAATTGCAAACTCCAGCAGCTGATGTGTAGAAATTGATTATTACTAGAAACAGCAGCTGATGCATCACAGCACGACTTGATATTTTTACCAGAAGTCACTGGACTATCGCAAACAGTATGACCATAACTCTGGCCTGACAAGACAAATAACATTTTATCAAGACCTATTCTTCAAGAATTCAAACTTTATGACAGCATGAAAACGATTCACCTTTAATATAAAGAACAGGACACAGATAATGAATGACCTGAAATATGTTTATTGTTGAAGTCGAGTGAAAAATACAGACCTACCAAGCACAAAAATAACTTTAAAAAAAAAAACTCTTAATGCAGGCTGTCGTTTTATGTCAGTGAAAACATTAAAGAAACCAGAAAGGGAACTTTGAATTTTGAAATTCAACCCATCTTCTTCAAAATTCTGATAAAGCCCCTGGCTTGTTCTTTATACTTTTCTGAAATACACCTTGAATTTTAGGGTCCTGAGCAGGACCAGATCAGGCAGGACCAGTGTCTTCATCAGAGATATAAGAGGACCACGCAGCCTTTCACACAGGAAGCACCCAGCCTGGGGACAGCTAATATTGTTGCAGCAGGGTTACTGGTCACTTTAGAACCACTTTCCTTCGCTGAGAATTAGTTCTTTGATTTCTCCCTAATTTCTGCAGCTCATTCTTTACAGTCTATCACAAGACAAAGGCAGGATGAAAGCAGTCGGTTTAAGTGTTGTCTAACGAGATATTTTCCCTGTTTGTGCCGTGCCTCACTTCCTGCTGTCCTCTCATCCTGCTCTGCGCCTGTTTTCCGATGCTGTAGTTAATTATCCACGTCGTCACATCCCTCTGTCATCAGCGTCCGTGAGGAGAGCAGCTGTGTGACCTCTGAGACCTCTGGTAGAGTTGCTAAGGGCTGAGCAGCATCCTGCCTAATGATCTGCTGTGTGCTCCTGTAGGTTAAGTGTCCGGGTGCTTTCATGTGTGTGACACCGTGTGGATCTGCGTGCCCTCCCCAGCCTCGCTGGCGGTTTGCGGCCTCGGGCTGGTGACAGGGTGTGTGTGTGTGTGTGTGTGTGTGCTCGGCAGGGGACAGTGTTCAGGCACTGGGAGCTGGAGGATCTTTGATTTCATAATAAGCTGTTGTCTGTTCTGTGGAGCAGCAGAGAAGCTCCCTGTGAGGATAGAGGAGCATTGTGTGCAGCCCGGCAGAGGAGGCCTGCTGAGCCCGGCTGGGAAACGTCCTCGAGGCCCTTCTGTCTTTCTCCTGTGTCCATTTTTGTCTTAGCAATCAAATCTGTACATTTTGTCTCTCCGACTCTCTGCTATAAAATAAAAGCAAAACATTTAATTTAGGGTAATTAGTGAGCTTTAAGGCTGCTGCTTTGTTACCTCTGAGCAGAACCAGAGCTGCTGTCTTCCAGTCCGGTTTTGAGGGAACAGATACAAAAGAGTCAGCCATCTTCTAAGTTAGTTCTTAATAAACATTCATATTTCCAAAATATCATATTAGATTAGGAGATGAATTATTAAGGAACACATTTTTTGTACGACTAAGCATAACAGCCCTATATGTAATAATGCAATATTTTTTTAAACAATTTTTTTTTCTTTGTTTTTTTTTTTCTTCGTACGCACATTGTGCCGCACCACCAGGTGGCAAGAATGTCCACGTCAACAACATTTCAAACCACAGAGCAAGAACATTCCTAACTTGGCGAAAGATTCTCCCAGAACAGAAGAAGGGTTGTTAGGGAGATGTGAAGCTTTTTAGAAACAATGACGTAACAGCTTGTTTCATACATGCCCACTCACACTAACCCAAGAAACCAAAACTACAATGAAGACAACTTGTGAAGTTTTTCCTCTTTGTGCCCGATTTTGTCACCGTCTGATTAATAACTGAGAGGAAATTGTAAACTGTATCAACAACAAAAACGAAACAAGGGAAATTAGATGAACTGTGCATTTCTTAGGGGTGTGTGCCAAGACCTCTCTACCACGTTTCCATTCTGAAAACAGTTTAATTTCAATTTAGTGCTCTTGTTAATTTCTTCCTTATTATTTCATAGAAATTTTTGACAACAACTGGTAGCAATTCCTAAAGATATTCACGAATCATGAGCATACAAATACACAGTGGTAATTGTATTGTTCCTTAAATGTTGATGTCCTGGAGTTGTCTTTGCATTGTTGGTGCACTTTTCTTGTTTATTTGTTTGTCTAGCTTGGTTTGGGAAGTTTTTCAGTCAAAAAACCCACAGAAACTAGATCCTCTTTGGCCTGAGAATGCCTTGGGATTTCCCAGGAGGAGCTGGAGACTGAGGAGAGGGATGTCTGGGTTTCTCTCCTGGACATGTTTTCTACGCCACCCGATCATGGATAAGCAGTAGAAGAACTAGACCCCTACATTCAAATATTGTTTCAAAAACACCAAAAATCTACAAATAAACAAGAAACATGCTCCAACAGTGCAAAGACCATCCAGGCAAAGACAACTCCGGGACGTCAGAGTTCATACATATTCAAGAAACAGTACTTTTTGCAGTGTATTTATGTGCTAATCAATCATAAATATCTTTAGTGTCGCTAACAGTTGTCAAAGATTTCTGTGCAGCCATAAAGAGACAAACAGGAGCCCTAACCTTTACTGGTTTTAAAATGGAAGCTGGCAGCCAAGCTGGACTTCTATCTCTGATGTGTGCAAAGTGATCCTTGTCTGCTCTTAAGAACAGCATGATTCATTTATTGTAACTTTTTTTTTTTCATTGATGCAGTTTACAGTTTTTTCTCAGTTATTAGCCAGTTCAGCACCTGATCAAAGTCTAATAGCAACAGGATCGGGTTAAAATGAGATGTAGAAAAACCAGTAAAACTGGCTCCATTGTTGTTTTGATTTGACAAACTGAGAGTGGACGTGTGTGAAACAGGCTGCTACAAATCATCGTTTTGGAAAAGCTCCATATTTTAAGTCTACACAAATACACCATAAACTGTGCTGTTAAAAATCTCCACTTTGGAAAGTTATTTTTTTTATATCTTAGTTTTTCTCCCCAAAATAGTCAATTTGTGCAGATGAAAGTTTATCTTTAATGTCCAGAGTAGCAAGGATGGGGCCCAAATCTGGAATTTAACATTTAATCAGGATTTCTTGCTAATATTTATTATTGTTATTGTGCTAGACAACCTGTAGTGAAAGTTGTTCAGTGAAAGTTTGAAATGCTCTTTAAAGGAAGACAGTATGAGCAGGGTATTTACAACCAATGGTTATGTTTTTTTATTACCTTTTAATGATCTTTTTTGTCATCTTGGGTACTTTTAGAGTTTGAATAATTTAATTTAAGTTTCATATTTGATTGTTTAATCCTGTAATCTGATTTTGGGTGCCTTTGTAGCACCTGCCAAAGGACAACTGATGGAAAGTAGTCTTAAAGCTAATCTGAGTTTTTTTTTCCTGTTTTATCCTAAATTAATGCTAATGCAGGTAAAATTGAGTCGTGTGGGCAGTTGTGTGTCAAGTTAAGGCTTTGAGATCTAACTAATAGATGAAAGATGACACGTTAAACATGTTTAACCTACAATCTGGTGCAAAAATGAAAGTTTAGAGTATTTAAGGTCTAATAATTACATCCAAATGAGCTTTGTCCATCCATTTTCTATACCAGCTTGATTCTTTTCAGGGTGCTGGTGCCCTTCTCCAGAGGTCAAAGGGCATAAGGCGGGGTACACCCTGGACAGATCACCAGTCCATCACTGGGCCACAAAGAAACAAACGAGATGGACAACCACACACACTCACTCCTAAGAGCACTTTAGATTCTCCAGTTGACCGAACGCTTATGGTTTCAGACTGTGGTAGAAAACCAGAGCATCCGGAGAAAAGCATGCGTGGAGAGAACATGGAAAGACTCCTGCTGAGGGTTGAGACCTGGACCTTCAAGTTATGAGGTGACATCGCTAACCACCTCACCACTGTGTCACCCCTAAGCAACAACTTCTTTTTTTTGTTGTTGTTGTTCTTCATGCAAAATTCCGCAAAATTTTTACTGAAACCTCAAATTAAAACCATCACTAACTTGTTTTCTGTGACGCCTCTCCAGTTATTTTGTGTTTACTCTCACAAGACGCATGTGGGCAGATGAGAACCAGACATTGAGCGTCAACCCTATACGTCTCTTTGTAAAATATCTCATGAACCCCTGGATGGATTTTAATGCAACTTTCAGAAAATAATCATCAGATGTGCGTCTACAACTGGTCAAGTTTTGGAGTAAGTCCAATGCAAGATGGCTGCCACAGCCGTTTGACTTTAGCCAACACAAAAATGGCTGTCCCTCAGTCAGCTTTCCAGATATTGAGTTAAAATTTGATGTAGTTGTGTCAGAGAGTCTTTTGTGCATAACGTTACTTTTAAGGTTTGAGCAAACCCTTTACAACTTCATAATTTCTCTTCTTAGGATGATCTTAATCGAAAACTCTGAAAGGTGGCGGGCGATATGCCTTAAATACAGATATGTTGTTCATGTTGACGTTTTTTATTGTTAAAATTGTTACAGAGTACCCAGAGTGGTGCAGACAGGTCTGCACTGCTCAGAGTCATGCCGTTCTTCTTCATGTCCAACTCTCTCTCCAGTGTGTTGCTGTTTAAGTGTTTGGGTTTCACAATTCAAATTTCTTGTATATTATAATCAGTTTAAAACACAAGCTTAAATAATAAGATGCAGTGTTTAAATGAAAAATGTTATTGATTAATCTAAATGTTTTATTGGGCCATAAAAATTATTTTTATGTAGATTTGACAAAATTTCTTCTTTTTCCAAACTGTGTGACATAAGTTCATAGACAGTAAAAATAACAACATAATCCCTTAAACATCACCCTTAACGCTCCTTAATTTCCCCTGACTAACCAATCTGCTCTCCTCGCCATGCTTTGCTTTAAACTCCTATTGTGTAATTTGACCAGAATTCGGACACTTTAGCTGTGAGCGACTTTTAAAAAACATTTTCCACTAAAATGAATCATTAAAATTTATTGGGACATTTATTTTGCCCTCTGGTAATAAAAACCGGAGCAGAAGTCACAGTGACAGAGGAGTAAATAATAAATCACCATATTTCTCACACTGTTCTCCCCCCAAATATCTCATCCATCTTTCTGACTTGTTGGCTTTTATCTCTCTGTCTGCTCGGACAACAACAGGCTCTTTCATGTAGCCATTTCTCCTCAGAGCCTCGGGCCGTCTCCCTCTTTCTCCTTCGTTCACACAGACTAATTAAATGTTCTGACAAGAACTCATGATTAGGAAAGTCAAAGCTGCTTCTCTCTCCCTTTTTTGTGTTTCTACTGCTTACTCATAATTAAATTCTCATATCAAATCTGTGTTTGACTTCATGTCCATAAAGCCGTTTTATTGCAATAAATGCCATTCATTTTTATTTCACTTTTCCAAAAATAGTTGCTTTACTTGTGGTTTTACATTATTTGGCGATAGGCATGATATGGTATGATACGAATGATACGGTACAGCAAGCGTCATCTTGAATTTTTCAGTCTTTCCGGACTTTTCGGAAAAACAAAACCAGCCGGGTCATGATTAATCTATTTAAAATGGCGGCATGTAATAGTCTTGTTTTGGAAAAATAGGAGTGACCAACTGCACGGCTTGTTTTTTTGGGTTTTTTTTGGCTGGCAATGGAAAAAAAAACAGAAATTATAAATGGTTTTACAAGACAAAGAGCATGGCAATAAAACAGGCAGAAACAGTGATTTAAAAAATAATTAAAAAAGAAACACAGAAGAGGTCATGACACAAAAACTAAGCCCTAAACACAAGACTTGTTTCTACAGTAAAAACACCATTATTCTCCAATGACTTTAGTTTTCAAAACAAGCAACTCTGTTAAAAAACTGAGCAAATGTTGAATTAAAACTGATGAAGACCATCAGAATCAGCAAATATTAAAGTCAATTTAATAAAAATATAACACAAAATGTAAGTAAATTTCTGTTTAGATGATTATTTCTTTGCTTATTGGCAATAAATCTTATATTATTGGAAAACCTGTTTATTTCCTGTTAAATGGCGCCACATTTGTTAGTAAAACACATTTGTGGGTTGAGCAGCAGAGTTGCGTTTTTGGGTTGCACCCATGAAACACTTGCCAAATCTTCTCTTCCAGTACCAAACAAGTTATTCAGATTGTGACTTTTGTTTTAAGCTTCTGGTTCCATGGGGACGCTGCTACAGCAGTCGGTTGGTTTCTACTCCCAGCAAGCCACATTGGACTGGATAAGGCTCAGGTCAGAGGGCAACTTCAAGCTGCTGTTCTGCAAAACCAAGTTGCAGCATTGTTTGGAGTGAGCCCTAGTACTGTGTTCGAATTGAAGGCCATATATGTTCCATATAACGAGGGATGTCAGAGACAGGCTGTGGAGTGGGCGACCCACGAGATGAGATTCTGCAACTAGTGGCAATCCCATATCTCTGCAGTCTGGGGCTGAGCTCTGTCCCCCAAGACAACAACGTTCGCTTCTATAGCGCAGGGGTTTTTGGAGTTTTTTGGAGACTACCTCCAGAATGAGGGAGTGGAGAGGATGGAATAGTCTGCCTGCAGTGACCTCAACCTGATTGAACACCTGTGGGATCAACTTATTGTTCGTTCCAGAGTGACCAACACAACCACAATGACCGACTTGTGACAAATGCTGGTTAAAGAATGGGGTGAAACCCACAGCAGTGTGTGACCAAGCTGGTGAGCAGCACGAGGAGAAGGTGCCAAGCTGTTGTGGCTGTGCATGGTTCTTCCACACGCTACTGAGGCCTCCGTCTGTTAAATTAATAAATTGGTAAATTGCTAATATGTCTTGTTCCTTCAGACATCAATCATCCAGTCTAATAAACAACACCAAAACAAAAGTCAATAGCAGAATGAGCCGTTTGGCAGATAAATATGGTGATTTGACACAAACTCGACTCTGCTGCTTAACCCACAAATGCATTTTCTACCAAATGTGGCACCACTGAAGGGGAAATAAACAGACTTTCCAACAGTATAGCATTCAACAAAGACATAAATCAACCATATACTAATTTCTTTCTTTTTTTGTGCTCAGTTTATGTCTGTGTGTGAAGGCAATTCCTTACATGACCTATTTAGATTCAAATTGGCCAAACAGAAAACCAAGTCCAATGCGGTCTCCAAAATAAGAAAAAAATAAATGTGTGTGCTCACAGTTGTGCATTTAGAAAAAAATTATCTACAGCCCAAAGCAATAGTTCAGATTTTTTCAAAGCTGAGTTCTATGTACAAATTAGGAACAATATGACAAGGCAGGACTTGACAGGATTCAAACTCGCAACACAACGACGAAGTTTTAAGAGTTTTATTGTGGACTGGACAGGAGCGGGACCTGTGACTCTAAACAGGACACTC
>NC_051432.1:5374539-5380169 GCF_001649575.2 Kryptolebias marmoratus
AGGCGAGGTGTCGTTACCGGAGGGTCAGAAGTCCGAAGCCAAATCCAGAGAGGGAAAATCCAAAGAGCGAGGTCCAGGTGAGCGTAGCGAAGTCGGTACCGAGAGATCAGAGTCCAAAGAAGTATCAGGCAAGGAGCAGGCAAAAGTCAGTGGTCAAAAAACAGGCAAGGGTCGAGATCAGGCATGAACAAGACATGAACGCTGGACATTTACTCGCTGTGAGGCTTTCAATAATCTGGCACTGTGATCTGGGAGCTGTGGGTCTTTATAATGACAGGAACAGGTGAAGCAGATGAAGGTGATTGTGTGGGCATGGCAACATGGGCGTGGCTTGGACTGTAGGACTGTGGAAAGTTAAGTGGCTGTGGCAAGAGGCGTGGCAGGAACAGATGGAGCTGTGACACAATAAGTATCTTACCTGTTGTAGATAGCTGTAGGAGTTTAATTCTGACGGGATTGACGGGATAACAGCTATTCCAGACCAAAGTGGATTGCTGCCGTCTTAAAACAACTCCCGTGTTGTGATCCTAAGGTTTTGTGTTTGTAGATTGAGTTTTTGTTTGTGTTTAGGGTTTTTTCAGTCACGTATTTCTGAAAGCATTCCCTTGTGTTCAGTGTTTAGTCCTTGTTCCTTTCCGTCCTCCTTGCCTTCAGTTAATCATCCACACGTATTCATCTGCTCATTAGGCTCGCCTGCTTATCATTCCAGTAATCCCCACTTCCTGCTTAAAAAGCCTTCGGCTTCTCAAGTTACTTCTCAATTCATGCTGTTTATTCAGTCCTGTCGCCCTTTGGTTTCATGAGTTTATTTTCTTAGCGTTTCCTATCATTTTAGTAGTTATATTCTGCTCCTTGTGCTCTATCTGGTTGATTTTAGTTGTCATTTTTGCTGCCTTGCCAGTCTTAGGATTTTTAATAACATTTTAGTTCTCACTGATCCACCTGCTTCCAGAATCTGCATTTTGGGTCCTCACACAACGCCCACCCTGACATCCAGCCTCAGATCTTTCATGGTGGTTTATGTGAAATTTATTTGATCAAACTTTACACTGCCATCAGTTTTGCATGACACAATTATTCCAGCAAAAATGTTATGGCTGTCCTGCCAGAGGTGCTATAGCGAACTGTTGCAATTGCAAATAATCATGGGAATCATGAAAATAACCGTGTCACAGTGGAAAAGTTTATACAACATTGTTCACATGAACCATACTCCACCATATGACGGCGATCTACACAGACTAGTCGTTAGCCCATCGGTCTGGTCAGAATTAAACTCTGGTTCTCTAAACCAGGGCTGTTCGAAAAGCTATCTGCAAAATGTATTATTGTTTCTGTTTTTTCCTTTTCAAAATATCGAAACTGTCACTTTAACGGCTCTGTTCTAACTCGAAACGGAAGATCTAACTCTATATCTGACCTGGGAGGTAACCTAGATCCACCTGGCTCTGATGGGATCTGTTTCACCTTTCTCTGCTTTTTCAAAGTTAACATATTTTAATAATCAAAACATAAATAAATACAACCACCAAACAAGCAGCGAGGATCCTGGGGAGTAAAAATAATCAACAGACTCTCTCGTTGTTTTTCCACATAAAACACATAGAATCATATTTAAAACTGAGAAAAAAGCTTTTTTTTTCTTGATTAACTAATAAAAATTTGACAGCTTATTCTGTTTTTTTTTTAATTTCCTGCAATGCAGTGAAAGATTTCAGGGTGGACAGCGGTCAACATAAATGCATGACTAAACAGCATGCTGACACGTATGACTGAGGGCCAAACTGGTCATAAAGCTGCAGCATGAATGCCACCATTGTCCCTGTACCCATCATCCCCATCTTCATCATCATCACGACGCTCAACTTCCTGCTGCACCTGAGACACAAACATCCCCCCACCCCACCCCCCTCTGTTGTTCTCTCAAACTCTTGTTTTAATTTTCAAAAATAAAAAGAAAAATTTAGATTTCTCTCTCTTGTTTTGTTTTTTTTTCTTGTATTTTCTTGTTGTTTATGATGTACTCTTCCTCCGCCGGCGGAGCTGAAACCGTGGACGCAGCAAACCTCCGAACAATAGAGCATTCATGATGCCCTGCAATGCGATGATGATCCTGCTCTGCCCTCCACCTCCTGCACCAGCCTCCACAGCTGCACAAGAATGTGGTCCAACAAGTCCCCCTCCCTCCTCCTCCTCTTCATCCTCTCCTCCCTGCTGCCTCCACCACCATCCCTGCCACCACCTCACCAGTGCCGCTGCAACCCAAGCCCCTCTTCCCCCCCCCAAAAACAGAGAAGATGAAGAAGGGAAGAAACTATAGAGGTGGTGGTGGGTGGAGGGGAGGCTGAGGAGACAGAGCACAAAGACCGGATTCATGCTCGGTCACATACACTCTGGGAGGAAAAAAAAAAAAAAAAGAGGGGCACCCATTTAAGTGTGGTGCAGCTGCACTAATTCACTGGGTGAAAATGGGTAAAAGGGGAGTGACAGAGGTCAGATAGTAGGATCTTTTTTCTTTTTCTCTCTCTTTCTTTTACATACATCCCATTGGATGGTGTCGCTCCATCATCACAGCTTTAAAAATGGCTACATGTTGCATAAATCAAGTGACATCGCCCCCTTTCTCCCAGGCAGGGTTTCAAAATCCGGGCCACCAGCGGGTCAGGGCAACTCGTCATCCTTGCTTTCCTCGGGTTCATCAACTCAGGCGCCGTCTGTTCAGAAAACGTAGATTTGGAAAAAGATGACGTCTTCCAGAGAAATCACAGGTTCCAGGAACTGGCATGAGAGTCACATGAGATGCTTTTTTTTTAAAATTAGTATTATTATTATTGACAGTCTGACTTTCAGAACTGGAATTCCCCAGGCTGAAACTCTGACCCCTTCCTATTTTTTTTCCTTTTTCTTTTCTTGCACAGACCCTGAGAGGAAATGACTTTTGTGAACTGCAGTGTTTACCACAAAGCAGGGGGATCCAAAGCACGAGAAATCCTGTTGGGTTTCTAAATTCTTTTACTGAAAATAATAATAATAATAATAATAATAATAATAATAATAATAATAATAATAATAATAATAATAATAATAATAATAATAATAATAATAAAGGAACATTTTGCTCTTAAAAGCTGGAGCCACTAGGCCGATCTGGGCCACGAATTCAGACCCTTCTGTTGAGCTCGTCATCGTTTGGAACAAATGACGCCATTCACTTGAAGCCAAATGTGCCCATTGACACGAGAATGAATGCTTTCCACCGATTATACATCAGTTTTATGCAAAATGTGACCCGGCATGTGAATATTTGACTGCTGTGCGTGCTTGCCTTATCTGCATCTCTCTCACGCTGCTTGCATCTGTCTGTTTGCCCCCACCACCACCCCCCTTCCCCCTTTCCTTCATCTCTTTGCCTCTTCTTTCTGTCCATCATCAGATTTCAGGAATTTCCCCCCCTCCTTTCAGCCAGCAACTAAAGAACGTTCTCACTTCCACCTGATCACAATAATAATAAAAACAGCATCCCTATGAATATGTTAACCCATGTCTGGATGGCTCTGTGCACCTGAGGCTGACTCCGACCCCTCCTCAGCCGGATCTCTGACCTCCCCCCGGTGATCATGAGACCTTGTCCTCCCATTGTCGTCCCCCCCCAGGAGCCACAGGAAGCTCGGCTCTTGTGACACGGCAGTCCATGCGGCCACGGAGGGGCCCATTACTGCAGTCACATGGCAGGTTAGAGCAGTTACTGATGCGAGCATGTGAGCTCTATTTTCTAACGAGTTACTGCCGCCCCCGAGGCTCATGATACTCTCACACAGACAGAGCATTAAAAAAAAAAAATAGAAAAATGTCCGGGAACGCCGGGGTCAGACTCCCAGCCTGAATGACTGAGTTCTCCCAGGTCTTGGGTTTTAATTATGAGAGGAAAATGATTGAGGTGAGAGTGACAGGTGGAGAGCATCGAGCTGAGCTGGAAATAAGAGCATTGTATCATAAGGAGCAGATTAATTGCTTCAAGTTCAGGCCACAGCTTTCAGGGATCGTTTTCAGACTTTAAAAATCAAATAACAAGTTCCACTAAAGGATGCTTAAATATTAATGAGGCCAAATGAAGCTGCACTGATTTAAATCTCACGATGTGCGTCTTATATGCTTTTTAGGTGTCATAACAAGACATGTTAAATAAATAATGAAAAATAAGCGTGGCCTTCTGTTGTTTTAAATAAACCACGTTACTGATGTGTTTTTTATTGCATTATCAGGACTATTTTTTATTGATGTCTTTTTCTTTTTTTTGTTTGTTTTTTACTTGTTTTTAGATGAACTTTTTTTTTCTTCAACTGATCTGCATTTCATTCATGATAGAGCTTTCTGAAAATCCAGCATTTTCGATTTGTAACTCGTTTTTTTTAATCAAATATTCAAATAAAAGAGTGAAGCAGCAAAACAAAAATAAAGGTTAAAATAGGTGGGTCCACAACAATACAGAAATTAGACCTTTTATCTCCAAGAAAGTCTGAAATTGGGAAAATTATTTGCCAATTAAGATCAAGACCTGCTGTCAGCTTTGGAGGAAATAATAATAATAATATTTACAACCAAAAAGAATCTGCATGTTGACAAAGATTACAACATTTAACCCAGTGGATAAAATAGATTATAAGCATCTGAGTGTTTTCTGAGTCCTGAGGGCTGATCTTTTTATTACTCATAAACATAAATATGCTCAGCATCAAAAGTTCACCTCACTTTTTTTTTTTTTTTTTTGGTATTTCACATTTGATCAGATATGACATACATTTCATTTGTCAATACTGAAACGACAAAACGTGAGTCGAAAAAAAATGTTGGTGAACAAAAAGCAGATGTTTTTATTTATGTTATATATAACAGATCCTAATAGAAAAATATGATTCTTCACGCTGTTATCTACTAAAGAATACACATTTTTTAAATAAATGTTTTAACTTGCTAATTTGGCTGTATTTTTTTTACTCTAATCGAAACTTAAAACTTGGTTTTGAAATCGAACTTTTTTACATTTAAACTTAAAGCCGCAAGTCGGTGCGTTTTCTCGTTTTTTTTCACTTTTATCAAAAAGACTTTAAAGGAAAATTATGACATTTCATAAATGTCATACACAAACATTTTTTATTCTACACAACAAAATCATTTTAACAAAAAACGAAACATTTACAATAAGTTGGAAAAAACTTAAAATGCGCGGAAACAACCTGCCAGTCATTATTATTATTATTATTATTATTATTATTATTATTATTATTATTATTATTATTATTATTATTATTATTTGAGAGCCCTGTGATTATAAGTGGTAACAAATAATATTAACATTCGCAGAATTAAATCTGAGTACACCCTGTAATAATTAGAGTTAGAGGATTTTTGCACATTTTAGTTATTTTTTAATTTTGAAAATGTTTCTGAATTTGAAACAATCGGATTTTTCACATTATTTTTTGTTTTTCTTTAGAGGAAGCACTAGTTGATCAGAGTTTAAGGTCAGCACTGATCACCCCCACCCCCACCACCACCACCACCAACACCCCCCACCGTGACACCGCAGCTAGGTGCGGGACTTTTTCATTATTAAGCCGCACCGCAAAACC
>NC_051432.1:5380256-5459898 GCF_001649575.2 Kryptolebias marmoratus
CCCACCTCCTCCGCCCCCCTCCCTCCCCCTTCCTCATACACACACACACCTCTCCTCCGAAGCATCTCTCCCAACACACCGCAGCCCTACCATCAGCACCTCCGAGGCCCCGAAACGTCCAGGTGAGAGTTTCACCGAGAAGCCGCGGCGCTCCGTGCGTCCTGCGCCCGCCGCACACCGCTCTCTGTCTGCGCCACTTGTGTCTCGGACATAAGCGGGGGGTGGTGGTGGTGTGGGGGGAGAGAGAAAGACACACACATCGCTCTCTGTTATCATTTTTTTTCTTCCATGTTTGCAGCACAAAACTGCTTTTTGTTCCCTCTCCTTCTTTTTTTTCATTTACGAGGGTTAATGGATAGAGGCTTGGGCGTTTGATCACATGGGCTACAATTCACCTGAGCGCGAGACAAAGAGAGCAAAGAGAGGAAGAGAGGGAGAAAGCCGAGAGGCCGCAGACACACAGGGGTCATTGTTGCTGTCGCCTTATATGTGCGTGTGTGTGTGTGTGTGCGTGTGTGTGTGTGTGTGTGTGTGTGGATCTGTGCGCGCATCGGGGCACGCTTAAAGCGCTTCTTATCGCGGGCCTAGAAAAGCGAAAAGCATCCCGGAAAACAACAAAGGATTGTCCAAACACATCCAGTATATGAAGGGTTAAAACCATGTGGGCAAATAACTTTTAGGTGAATTATTTTTTTCACTCCACCTGCTAATGAGGTCATTTACGCCCCCCCCCCCCTTTTTTTACTTTATTTTATATATATAATAAAACAACCCTTTAAATTTTATTCTCATTCACAAATTTTCAATCTGAAAACAATTCATCACAAATAAACCATTGTAAGAAACAAGTCCACACAGTCTACTTAACTGCAAAAGTAAAAACCGCCAAGTAAAAGTCCAAAGAGCTCCAAAAATAAGGGAGCTTTAGATTTTAGAGCCATTGTTTTTCCCTTGAGTGTTTATTTATTTGTTAAAACAACCCTCCACATCTGTTTGTTGATGACACAAACCACCGGTCAGAACAAACCTCTCCTAGAGTCCCTAATCAGTCCGTAAACATCGGATTTGATATTTAATAAAAGCCTGTATTCACCTTGTTATCTCTTATAGTTCAGCAGTCCTGCAGGATCGTCGCGGTGGGAACCACTGAAATCAACCTGAGAGTCTCAGAATCCTCACACGTGATTAAATTACGAATTTCAAGGTTTTCTGCAGGATTTTCTCATTTATATTTATACAAAGAAAACTCCACGTTTTTTCCTTGATTCCTTTTTTTAAACACCCCTCATCATTTATTTGAAATTAAATTCGATGCAAAATCGAAGTCCACTCCAAAATGAACAGAATTACCCATTTAAGCAATTACTTTAGATAATCAATATGGCTAAACTAAATGCTTTAAAGCCGCGGTTCACAAAAGCTGGAGCCGGGACCTCTCTGTGGGTGTGAAATGTTGCGATGGGGTCCACAAATAATCTCCAAAAATTTAAAAATGGTTTATTTTTAGTTGAGTTGTTAAATGCAATAGTTATAAAATAATAAAAACGTAGTATTATATTTATTAAGACTATCTATTATTATTAATTATTAGAGTTCTTAGCAACATCCAATTCTGGGGGGTTTACAAGCCTTTTTTGCTGTTATTTTTGTGGTGGAACCATTTTAAAAGCAAGAAAAACAGATTTAGATTAAATATTTAAGGGCGTTCCTTATTCAGAACCCTGGATAAATATCTTTTCTCCAATATGACGTTTTTTGGAAAGGTGTGAGAAGGAAGAGTCGAAATATTCCTTGCATCAAACAGTATTTCCCCCCTTTTTTAAATTTACAAACCCCTCCTTTTTTCTTTTTTTTTTTCATGACTTTAACCGCACGGGGCAATAACTCTCCTGCTTGATTGTTTATTTGTTTGATCCGTGTTAACACGTCCAACAAAGCCGGCCTTCTCCTGCCTCTAAATGGAGTCATTTAAAGCCACTCGGAGGTTAAAAAAAAAAAAAAAAGTCTCACCTTCCTTCTGGCTGGAAATGTGGTTCGGCCGACGGTGGAGGAGGGCGGGGTCAATGGGGCTGTCCAATCAGAGAGCGGCGGGATAATTCGCCGGCCAATCGGAGCGCCGCGCTGTCCTTGAAGAGGGGCGGGGCTCGAGCGTGTACTGGAATGTTGTCTCTTTGGGAATGTTTTCCACTTTCAATCACTTTTTTTTTCTCTCCCAGTCCTTCTCACAAGGCGCTCTTTAAGCTGAGCTGTCGCCACACAGAGCAGCCATTCATCGGCTCCGCAGCCAGCCACACACACTCCCCATGCTGCTCAACCACTGGACATCCAAACGGGTACGTTATGTAATTTTATAACGCTACGTTTAGGACATAAATGTTATCGACATTTAGGCGCCGCACTCTTGTAAATTTAATTTAAAATGAGCTATATTCATTTTTATGACAATATTGTGGACGTGATCGTTATGTTGGAATATTTTAGCCCGCAAAAATGTATTAAATTATTATTATTATTTTAGCTTATTTGTGCTAAACTTTCTGTTTTTTTGTCTCATTTTAGCTGCTGTTTAGAAGAAATCGGACATTTTCGCGCATCAGTATGAACATCCCCGAGACGAGTCAGCACTAATCCCTTGGAGGCTTTTATTTTGACACCTTAATTAACGCTAATTTAGTTGCGCCCCAGAGTTTCAGTTTTTGCCACAAGTAGCCCAAAACTGGTCCAACAAAAGATGTCCGGCGAGGAGCACAGCCTGTCCGAGTCGGAGCTGAGTCCCGTGGGCTCGGACGACGGTCACTCCCTGTCGCCGAGCCGAGCCGGAGCTCCGCCCGGGCCGGACTCGCCTCTGAGCGGCCCGCCGCAGCAGCTCACCGCGCTCTGCGTGGCGGACCCCGGCGGGGAGGACGGAAGCCGGGGGGCGAGGGCCAAATCGGAGGAGGACGACCGCTTCCCCATCGGCATCCGGGAGGCGGTGAGTCAGGTGCTGGACGGCTACGACTGGACCCTGGTGCCCATGCCGGTGCGCGTGAACAACGGGAACAAGAGCAAGCCGCACGTGAAGAGGCCCATGAACGCCTTCATGGTGTGGGCGCAAGCCGCCAGGAGGAAGCTGGCCGACCAGTACCCCCACCTGCACAACGCCGAGCTCAGCAAGACCCTGGGCAAACTCTGGAGGTGCGTTCAAGTAAACTAAAAGCGGACAGATGGTGTTTAAATTTGGCATTTTGGTGTAGCGACTCCACCAGCCTGTTAAATTAGGCCTCCTTGACAAAGCGAGTCAAAGTGGGCCAACCAAACCGAAATGTCAACAATGACAGCGTCATTATATATCATTTTCAGGTTTATGCCAGGAGCTTGCTTTTCATATTCACCCCAGACTGGCGACAGGACTGAACCAGTTCTTGTTTTTCTCTCCCTCAGGCTGCTGAACGAGAGTGACAAGAGGCCATTCATCGAGGAGGCGGAGAGGCTGAGGAAACAGCACAAGAAGGACTACCCTGACTACAAGTACCAGCCCCGGAGACGCAAAAACGGAAAGCTGACGCCCGCCAGCGAGTCCGACAGTCAGGGGGAAGGGGAGTCCAGCCACTCCCAGTCGCATTACAAGACCCTACACCTGGATCATAACGGCGGGGCCGGGTCTCCCCTGGGTGATCTGCACCACCACCATCACCACCACCATCCTGTTGGTAGGTGCAGTACTGGTTCTCAGGCATGACGCGCGATTAAAAACTGGGCTTTCATGGCTCACAAATTTTGATGTGAAGCGAAAATGACATACACAATATACAAACACGAAAGTTCACCTGTTTTTTTTTTCTTCCTCCTCCTCTAGGTCAGGGTCACAGCCCACCCACGCCCCCCACCACCCCAAAGACTGACCTCCAGTCTGGGAAATTGTCAGATGCCAAAAGGGAGGGGGGAGCAGGAGCGGCCGGAGGATCAGGGGGCTCCAGAGGCCCCCTTGGAGTAGGAGCTGAAGGGGCGTCTGGTGGTCCTTCGGCATCGGGCACTAAACCCCACATCGACTTTGGCACCATGGACATCGGCGAGATCAGCCACGAGGTGATGTCCAACATCGAGCCGTTCGACGTCAACGAGTTCGACCAGTACCTCCCTCCGAACGGGCACCCTCAGGGTGGAGCTGGGGCCCCCTCGGCCAGTTCCTCGGCCTCCTCTTATGCCTACGCCCTGGCCGCCGCCAGCGGGCACTCGGCCTGGCTCTCCAAACAGCAGCAGCAGCAGCAGCCTCAGGCCTCTCCGTCGTCCTCCGATCCCTCCAAAGCTCCAATCAAGAGCGAGTCCGCCTCCGGCAGCCACTACGCCGAGGCCTCGTCCTCCCCCTCCTCGGGCACCCACGTCACCTACACCCCGCTCAGCCTCCCTCACTACGGCTCGGCGTTCCCCTCGCTGGCCTCCAGGGCTCAGTTCGAATACGGAGACCACCAGGCCCCCGGGGCGTACTACACCCACTCCAGCCAAGCCCCGGGGCTGTATTCAGCCTTTTCTTACATGGGCCCTACACAGAGGCCTCTGTACACAACCATCGGAGACCCCTCCAGCGTGGCGCCCTCTCACAGCCCCACACACTGGGAGCAGCCTGTTTACACCACTCTCACAAGACCTTGAGGCAGAGCAGCTGAGCGGAGGGAAATATGGGAAGTGTGTGAGTGGATCTCTGTATCTGTATGTATGTGTGTGTGTGTTTGTGCCATATTAGAGGTTGTTTTTTTTTTGTTGTTTTTTATTTTTAACCAAGATGTGTCCATGAAACCTTAACACATCTACAACAGCCAGAAACTCGCACAGATTTTAAAAAAAGTGAATCATGGGTCCAGCAGCCAATCAAAAGTGTAAAAAGCCTAACAAATGTGTGCCATCGTAAACGTACGAGTTGGGACGAACGAATACGGTTTGAGAACGTTGAGCGGAGAAAAAAAAAAAAGACATTGGAGCGACGTTGGGTTCAAGAGTGACTCTGAAAGAGGTGACGGGTTTAGACTCACATAATCTGATTTTATTAACCAAACTAAAGGATTATTTTAATGTTTTTTGTGTTATTTTATACAAGTAGTCTTGTTTTTGTCGATATCCTATAGGGTGTAACTTTATTGTGACTGATTTGAAATCACACTCATGTGTCTGCACCACTGCTCTGTTTCACTTCAGATTATTCCCTGTTTTTTTTTTTTTTTTTAATTTTATTTGTGGCCAGGAAAAAGTACAGCTGAAACTTTTGTCTTGTATTAACTTCACTCAACTGAATACACGCGTAAGGGGAAAAAAAAACAACAGGAAAAAGACAGGGAAAGAAAGACTTGGGCGAGTTACCTTAGTTTGTTTGTTTGGAATCCCAATCTACAAAAAAATGGACTTCAGCTCAGTTCAGTTTTACTTTAATATATGTTTAGATTTTTTTTTTTAAATGACGTTTTGGTGGGTTTTTTTTTTTTTGATTGATCAAATAACTGAGTTCAAATCTATAAGTACAAAGTCTCAGCCAAATCCTTTGAGGTACTCGGCCAGCTCCGGGTCTTACTTACGGATTAGAATCACATGTACGAGCGCCCTACAACCGTGCCTTCACCTTTAGTTGACTTTGATTTATCTGAAAGACGGTCGTCTCCACACCTTCACCTTTATAACTTGACTCAAATGTTAGCGTTTTATACTGACCCTTTTAGTTGTGTTAATGCATCGTGTGTCACACCTTTGCTTCCTCCATTTTGTATAATTCTGGATAGTTTTGTAAAGTGTTTGGTATACCTTCATCTGAGTATTTTGCTTCCTTACAAGAAAAAGCAATGTTGGAATATTATTGTCATCTATTAAATCATTTTATTTATGAAAACAAAACAGAAAAAAAGCTTCCTCTGTGAAACTTATTCATCGCTGCGGCGAGTAACACACCGGGCAGTAGGCAAAGTGAAAGGTTGGAAGAAAAAACACGGCGCTGACGTGTTAACTGTAATAACAACACAAGCAGAGCCCCACCAACCTAAGCTGTTTACTGTGTTTGTGTGTGTGTGGCGCGGGCTAAAATTGACTACTAATTCCCCACATTTAATCGGCTGGGGACTGCGTGTTACTGAGGGAAGACAAAGAGAGCCTTTCACTCGAGGAGAGGGATGCAGAGAGACACGAGGGGAGGGTGCAAGGAGCCCGAGGCAAGGCCAATTTCAGCTCAGGAACCGGGGCACACTTGGACTTTTGTGCATGGCTTTCCTCTCGCTCTGCCCTCTCCTCTCCTCTCCACCTGAGGCTCCCGCCCTGCCTCCACGTTCAGCTGCAGTTTGAACTCATTAGGAGGACATCCAAAATTCAAATGTCAAGTTCAGTGCTAGGCTGGCACTGGGTTTGAGAGGGCCGCAAACAGGGTTTAAAAAACTGCAGGGCTGTAAACGGCTAACATCCTGAAAATAATGTAATACAATATTAACATTAACAATGTAATTTTACATTATTTAGACATATACTGGCCATATATATTAAAAGGCAAAAAAAAGAAAGGATAAAAAACCTAGCATTCCTTAAAAGAAATGCATATTTCTCACCTCCTTTCATGTAAAAGTTTTAAACAAATATCTCATCCACTATGTTAGCTCTCAGACTATGTGTGGGTGATTGCTCTCAGCTACTTCCACACCAAATTTGACCTCAGTAGCTCTAAAACTGACTGAGTTATAGCCACTTTTAAGTTTGCTAAGGTCAGTTAGCTGTGGCGGCCATCTTGCATTGGGTTCACCCTAAAATGTAATCAGCTGTAGACGTACAACCAGTGATTACTTTCCGAAAGTTTCATTACAGTGCATCCACTGATTCATCGGATATTTTGCTAACACTACAGAGAAACAAATCCACACACATGCAGGCAGCTACATGGTTGTTCGCCTTATGTGGCAGTGAGCGATATTAAATGTTCTTGTCCTACAGGACTTTAAGAAAAACTAAACATTTTAAAAGCTGTGAGAGAGTATCCAATAATGCGAAAGCAGCATCACCACACCACACAAACTTACACCACAGAAAAATAAATGCATAAATATGATCACCCATCGCCACAAAAGGCGGCCGATCATGTAGTTGCCTGTGTTTGTGTGTTTATATTTATGTTAGCAAAATATCTTGTGAAGCACAGATTTTGATGAAAGCAGATGAAAGTAGAAACTTACCATCGAGTTTACATTTATAACTGATAAACCTTTGGAGATGCCTGCTTCAAGATGGCTGCCAAAACCGCAAAACTGCCTATAATTCAGTAGGTTTTACAGATATTGAGCTAAAATTTAGTGTGGTAGTAGCTGAGAGTCATAGCTAACTGATTAGACAGGGTGATATGCTTTCCATAAAGGAATGCTAGTTTCATTATTATATATTTGAACGGGTGTATTGTCAAACAGTCCTTTAATTAAACTAGCTAACTACCCTACTATTCATCCATGTTGAACAGGTTATATTGATGTAATAAAACAAAACAATTTAAATAGAATATGAACCTGAATTATCGTAAAGCATTATCTATCTTGTAAAAAAATGCTTAACATATTCCTGCACACATGTGATTTCAACCTGGTAATAAATAAATTTATCAGTGAGTGGACATAGCCTGGCTCTTTCCAGGGGCCTAAAAATAATCAGTTTATTCATAAATCTGCACAGACCTGCCTTGTCATATATCTAGTTTTTTCTATTACCTCCGCCAAGAAGGTTATGTTTTCAGTAGCATCTGTCAGATTTTTATGAAATGTTTAGGAAGCGTCCAGCATAAAACAAGTGATTACATTATGGTGGTGAGCCAGTCAAAGGTCAAAGTCACAGATCAGCCCGTGCTCTAACTCTCCACAGCTGAACACCTCATGGGTCAAGGGTGATCACTGGTGATTTCAAGGTGACAGGGTCAAAGGTCAACATCACAGTTGACCTCATGCTCTAACTGTGCAGCTATGTAATGGAGGAAAATTAAACTGCACAGCTGGACACCTCATGGGTCAAAGGTGATGCCTGTTGATTTCAAGGTTCATGGGGTCAAAGGTCAAGGTCACAGGTCACCCCTTGTCTCTGCTCCTACATGTGACCCTTTTGTTTCCCCTACCAAGGAAGTTCTGTTTTCAGTTGTTTGTCTGTCTGTTAGCAAAGATCAGGTAAAAACTGATGAACAGATTTGGAGGAAATTTGCAGGAAATGTTGAGGTTTGTCACAAAACACAATGGATTACATTTTGGTGCTGATCCAGATTATGATCCAGATCACACTATTTTTTAATCACGCTGTAGCCTTGGTGGAGGTTTCTGCTCTCTGAGTGCTTCTAGTTTAGCATAATGTGCCAAACGTGACCTATTTAAATTTTCTGTTAAAAAAATTGGATGAAATAACTGGTAGCATATTTATATTATAATTATTTTTATATTGTCAAGTTTCATTTTTTAAAGTTTAGTAGTACAAGTTTTGTTGGCCGTCTTGAAAAGTATTGAATAGCGTGGAATTGCTTTAAAAGTTTATCCAGGTCTTAAAAAATATGAAAAAATAAAAAAAATCTGTTATCTCTTTAAATTTCTCCTATGGGCTGAATGTCATTGATTCACATTCTCATTTTTGTTTCGTCAACAAATCACAGCTTAGGTTTGACTTTTTGGTCATCTGTATTTTGCCCTTTTGGTTACTGGCTAAGAACCTTCTGACGAGTGGAAACTCGGTCAGTTTTACAGGATATTGGCTGTTAGTCAGGTGATGGAGCAGGTCGTTTACTACTAACAGGACTTTTAGTTTAACCCCTTTCTATGGTCATGTGTCTTTGAATGAACCCCACGATTCTTCCTGTAGCAGCATATTGCATTGCAGCAATGCATGAATGAGAAACATACGGTGGCTGACAGGTGCAAACGATGTAAAACACTTTATGAGCCGAGCCAAGTTTAAAGGATGTATAAGTGCAAACTATTTACTGTGTTGCATGTACTTTATGCAACTTTTAGGTCATATGTCAGCCCAACTCTAAAGCAAATTATTATCATTATCATTATACTTTAACTTGGAGATTTGTTTTTCTTCTTTACTTAACTCGGAAAATGCCTGAGGGATAAAATCTCATTTTTAGCACTAAAATGCAACACACATAGAAGATTTTACTTTAAGTTTACGCATGATAAAAAAAACAAAAAAAAACAGGTCAACTATAAGCAATGAAAACTAAAAGAAGTAAGACAATATATTTAGTGGGTTTGTGCAACCATCCTGATAATCTGGTGGATTTGGGGCTGATTCTAAGAGTGATGGACAGAATAAGATATTGAAATGTTCTCCCCCTCTAACTCAATACAAGCCCTTGCAACAGTCATAAGTCATGTGAACAAAGTTATGGTGTTTTGTCAAAGATGGGTGTGAACCATGTGTTTAAATTTTAAACTCAAGCAAAAACTAAGACATCATTTTGTTTGCTATTATGTTCTGTGCCTGCAGATATGAAAACGGATCATTGTACCAACATTTATCATAGATACAAAAGTAAATATTTGTATTTAGAAGTAAAAACACGACTACAAAAATGACAGAGAAATCAGGAAAAAGTCCAGAAAAGTGGTCATTATAGCAAAAAAATCAGAAAAATATAGTTTGTAGAAACTGTGCATACCTCCAGTCCTCCTGGTGGCAGCACTGAGCCTGAGTATTAAATCACACGAAGAATAAACCAAACGATGACGTCACAGCAGGAACGCCAAATTTACAGCGGAGTCAAAGAAAGTGGACGTAGCGAAGAAGAGCAACTTTACTGTGAAAACAGGTTAGATTAGACTGCGTTTGAATTCTATTTTTGACATATTTCTCAATATGTGTATGTCTTAAGTGTTCTTTGCAAACCGACAGCAGTAATAATTTAAGCACAGCTCATTTGGAAATATCTAGTTTGAGCATCGTGTAGCATTGTCAGCTAACAGCAGAGTTCGTTCATAACACCGACACCAGATAGGAACCAAACTGTGTTTGTAGTTATATGAAGCTGCACTGAGTGCCCCGTCAGGCCATAAATACCCGAACATTAAACACTTTGTTTACCCGAGTTGTGTCCTCTCGGGCAGGACTGACTGATGGAGCTGAGTCCCTTTGAGGCAGACAACTCCGTCAGCTGCCGGCTGGCCTCTCAGGTCCCTGATGTCTGCAGGACAGAGGACTGCTGTCTGGGTGTGGACGAGGCGGGCAGAGGCCCTGTGCTGGGTACGTTTGTTTGTTCAGAAAGTAAAAGGAAACCTGTCCACTTTTAGTCCGCATGCTTACAGTGTTTTTGGCTGTGCTCCAGGACCCATGGTGTACGGGATATGCTTCTGTCCCGTTTCCAAAAAGGAGGAGTTGAAGGACTTAAAAGTAGCAGGTTAAACCTTTTTCAGAAAGCCCATGCAAATGTGAAGTTTGCTCATCGGCCAGATTCCTTGTTGAACAACAAATCAGTGAATAATCACGATTATTCCTTGATTTTGATTTTCACTTGTGGTAAATTAAGTAAACTCTGTACTTTCCCCGATCTCTTGTCAGATTCAAAGACCCTAACAGAGGCAGAAAGAGAGAATCTTTTCCAAAAACTGGATGAAGCCAAAAGTTTCGTAGGTTGGGCCCTGAATATCCTTTCACCCAACGTGATCTCCACCAGCATGTTACAGAGGTTTGACACATTCGTATCATACACGTCGCAGCCTGTGACCTTAATTCAAGTGTTCCTACGCAGTCTTGAATAGTTTGGAATTAGATTTTAGTATTTTTCAGGCCTGGATAAATATGAAAAATCTGAACAGGCAGTGGAAAACATTTGTATTTTCAGATAATCTCACCTATTGCATTTTTGTGCAAGTTTTTTTTTGTTGTTGTTCGCCTTGACTATACAGAAATTGAATTATACACTGCAGTGTCTGTTTTCTTTTTCTTTCTTTGTTTTAACATCTGGAAATTGAAACGGGCAACACAGTTTAATTGCTGTTGTGGGACACTCTGTTCTATTCTATTTATAATATCATCAATAAAAACGTAATGACATTGATTGTTTAGCTGACAGGGATATTCAGACCCATGTGCAAAGATATAAATTTAAAAAATTTAATTGCATGTTTTCCATGCTGGGGTGAGAGAAATTAGTAAAATTCTAATCGAACATATTTTCTCTTGGCAAACAAACCAAGGATTTGACATTAACTAGAGCATTATTTGAAGAAATATGCATTTCTTGCTGTAGTAGGTAGTTTATCCTGACATGAGGAGATGTTAAACCAATGAAAACAATTATCACTGAAAGAAAACTCACTCCACATTCAGTAATTTACCATTAAACTGCACCAATTACAATAAATTTACATGTTTCGACAAATAAGAAGGTCTGGAAATTTGAGTCTAGTACTGCACGCTTTCAAAATGTTACACATTTATTAACCCTGTAATTAACAACACTAACATAGTTTGTTTTTCTCCAAGGACCAAATACAACCTGAATGCCCTCTCACACGATACGGCCATTGGTTTAATACAGTTTGCATTGGACAGTGGCGTTCAGCTTAAAGAGGTTTGGAAACAGGCTGCTTACTTCATAAACATGCACTCTAATCGCATCCTTTTCAGGTTCTCCTTTTCTCTCACCCTTCTCCTCCAACCTCTTTGGTTTCTGTGGTATTTTGCAGGTTTACGTGGACACCGTAGGTCCAGCCGAGAAGTATGAGGAGAAACTCTCTCACCTGTTCCCAGGTATCGAGGTGACGGTGAGACCAAAAGCTGACTCTCTCTTCCCCGTCGTCAGTGCAGCCAGTATCTGTGCAAAGGTGAGTCAGACGCAGAGCATGGCTATCTTTCTTTCCAGCTCATAATGTTCCTTCCACAATTATTTGATTTGTCCCATATCACAGCAAGAACCTTTATTGAAAATAGATATTTATGTGAGAAATAATGAATAATAAAGTAACTGTCTGTCTTTAGTGCGTTTTACCATTTCTAAGTAGTTTTAAGTCCCGTTCAGTATGTATATTTTCAGAAGAGACTGCTCTAGATCTGTTTTTGCTCAGTATTATCTGTGTGGTCGAGTTGTGTGAACATGAGGTTTTTTGTTACCGTATTTTCCGCACTGTAGGGCACACTGTCAGTGAATTGTCCATTTTCAAACTTTTGTCATATATAAAGTGCACCGGACTACAGGGCGCATCGTCGTGCACCTCCCAATTTTTGTAACTTGCGCGCGCCACGCTCCATTCAAAATGGATGATTTCGGTGCTCTAGCGGAGCTGGTTCGCCTGTATCAACATTTTTATGATCCCTCTATAAGAGATCACAAAGATAAATAAACGGCTCAAAACTCACGGAAGAATACTGCACCGACATAAGCATCAAGTATAAACGCCTCCACCACTCGCTCAGGTCTGCGCGCCATGCTCAGAGCCCTGTGCAACTATAACTGAGCCTTAATGCTGCACACGGTGCAGCTTTAGAGTTTACCAAAGTCGTACTAAAACATTACAACTTCTTACATATATAAGGTGCTGCGGATAATAAGATGCACTGTTGTTTTTTGAGAAATTTGAAGGCTTTTAAGTGTGCCTTATAGTCCGAAAAATACAGTAGTTTTGTTTTAAACTAATTTATCAAACCATACAGAATGGGCTTTTTACACGTCACCATCAGTGTTCACAAGGGATTCATTTAAAACAGAATGCAGAATTTATTGTGATATATTTTGAAAGTTTAATAAAATAAATGCATTTCTTTTTTCTTTATTAACTTTATTTGTGAAGCAAAAACAAACTAATTATATATATTTATGTAATCCATACTTCCCATGCAGAAGAAAGAAAAAACTAAAGAACAACTTGTTTCTCGACAGTTTCTGTTTTAAAGTCTTCAACCTAACATCCCAAACAGTAAGGGAGGAAGGATTAATATGACTGCCCTTCCTGTTCTCCCTCCTTTGTTCCATCTTTTTCCTATTTGAACTCAGGGGGTTCAGAAGCAGCTGGTGAAAATCGCCTCGATTAACCTTCATTCAGCTGCATTTTCGCCATCTACTTATCATTGATTAACCAAAAATATTTTGTAAACATTTGCTTAGAACAGTCCCTGTGTTATCCCCGACCTGCAGAACGATGCAAAATGTAATTTTATTAAGAACAAATGATGATTTTCTTCCTCCCCGAGGTTGTTTTTTAACATTTTTGTCATTCTTCAGGCTGCGAGGTTCTGGTTGCTCTGAGTCTTTAATTTTGTTTTCTTGAAACTAAATCAGTCCCTCCAGGATTTTGCAGAAATTATTTGTGATTATCGCATCCCAAAATGTCTGATTTCATGGTACGTTTTTTTTTTTTTTTCAGAAAGTTGTATTCAAAGTTGCAGCTTTATTTTTCTTTAACGCGGCAAGAACGAATTAATTCACAAAAACATAGCTGCAAGTCTTATTTCTAACCACGTGGGTTTGTTTTTTTTCTTTTTTCAACACTTGCAACTTATCTGAATGCAACAGTCTCTGTCATGGTTGCTTGTTGCGTTTGGAGCTCCTCTTCTTCAGCCGTTCTCAAGCGTTCTTTGCCCTAAAAGACAGTTTGTCAAGTGGCGATTTTGGTCTGTATGACCACTATGTTGCATGCGGTGTGAGACAGTTTTCCACCACTTCAATGTTACACTTCAGGAAACTGTATTGCACAGATTTTAGCTCTAATATTTAGTGGCAAATGTGATCTACTGGCATCAGAAATGTTTTCAACTTGCAGACTCAGATTCCAGGAAGTGAAACCAAGCAGGCGGCAAAGGTGATTGGTTAAAATCAGAAGTCTAAGCAAATTTTCCATAGATTGGTTGAATTTTGGGTAATAGTTGTGATCGCAACTTCCTGCAGAAACCGCTAAATTGACAAATTATTTAGTTGTTGGGTTTGTTTTTGTTTTCTGTTCCAATTATTGTTTTTGTCACGACAGGCTCATTAAGTATAAGTAGCTGCATAAACATTTCTGCCTGTTTCCCCCATCAGACAGATAAGTCTGATATAACACGTGGTTTCACTTGTGTGAAGGGATTGACTTCTCTGTTTTACTGTTCCTCCTGTTCCTCACTCGTTGTTCTGTTCACTTCACTGCAACTTAGTCCAGTTTCTAAAAACAAAATGAATATTGTTTTAAAATCAAATTTTCTTGTCGATTGGTCCCAGCAAATGAGATCTACTTGCCCAAAAATGGTTTAGAATGAGATTAAATCAATTTCAGTGACTTAACCTCGTGTTTTGTGGTATTTATTCAAACCAGATGTAATCCCTGTTGTTTTATTGCACAGCTGTGTCTCTGACAGCTGCTCTCACAGGCAGTGCACTCCTGACCTAACAAAGCTTCAGGTTTTTATGCAGGCGTCTTCACAGCTGACCTGTCAGCTTCCATGCTGTTTGTTGGTTTTCAGGTGGCCAGAGATCGGGTCGTAGAAAACTGGAAGTTTACTGAAGACCTGGGAGAGGTGGATACAGACTACGGATCAGGATACCCTAACGGTAGGAAGATCCTCATCTGTCTAAGTTTTTGCCACGCTGACATTCCCATGGCTTGTAGTGAAACTGACTCTTGAGACTTACTCTGTTTTGTTTCCAGACCCTAAAACTAAAGCGTGGCTGCTCAAATACCTAGACCCGGTGTTCGGTTACCCTCAGTTTGTTCGATTCAGCTGGAGCACCGCACAGACTCTGATGGACAGCAAGGCAGTGGCTGTTTGCTGGTAAGGAGCCTTCAGATCTGTTTGAACACAAAGTGCACAAACTTAAAAAAGCAAAAGGAAGGAACCTATGATGCCCACCGCCTTTCATGCCAGGAATTTAAACTAAGATCAACGAGAAAGGGTCGAGTTAGAGCTGTTTTCGGTAAACCTTGTAAATTACATTATGTGTGATCTCATTCAGTATGACTCTCAGCTACTACCACGCCCATATTTAGCTCAGTATCTGTAAAATTAACTGAGTCGTTGCCATCTTTGTGTTTGCTAAGATCAAACTGCTGTGAAGTTAATCAGTTGTAGATGTTCATCCAGTGAGTCTGTCAACTGGTGAAACAGATATTTTGCTGACAGACAGATAAACAAACACACACGAGCAAAAGAATGATTGCGCTTTTGCCTTCAATGGTAGGCGATAAAACGCTTAGAAGATGACATTTTAAAGTTTAGTAATAAAATTTCACCCACAGTTTCTGCCCTCGGTGATTCTGCTGAAGTATTTTGTAAAGAGATGTTTTTCCAGCTGGTTTCCAGGTTTTAGTTTTCTGACATAACGCAAACAGAAGACTTTGCTTTGAGGCTCTTGGTTTCAAACAAGAATTCTTGGCTCTTGTTGGTGACTTAAAGCCACAAAATCCTTTGGTCTGGTCACATTTAATGTCTGTGGAAATCACTTGTCCCGAGGAGAAGAGTTTTAACCGCTTTAAAAAACGACCGTGACTCTGTCTGCAGGGACGACGACGAAGAGGATGGGGAGAGAGCGGCGAAACGGCAGAACAACCGCTCCATGTTGTCTTTTTTCAGCGCGCCAGCCGGAGGTGATAAGTCTCATCAGACGCACCATTTCTTCACTGAACGGAGGCTGAGGAGCCTGAACTCACTCTGAACACGCGCCAGAAGAGGTCCACTCATATACTGAGCGTTTAAAGCTCTGTGTGTGTGTGTTTGAGCCAAACTGCTTAGGTCAGGGGTCGTCAGTTTACAGTATAAAGAGCCATTTTAGACTTTTTTTTTTCCTACTAAATAAAATGTGTCCAGAGCCACAAAATCCTCCTGAAATCTGAAATAAACTCAACCTATTGTTATATAAATACTTTATAAAAACAAACTACAGTTTGTTACATTCTGACCATAAAGACCTCCAATAGATCTTTAATGTTCATTATTATTTTTAAGACATGTTAAGACAAATGATAAAATCTTAAACTCTAAACGATGCAGGCCTGTTTGAGTCTTTTCAGCATTTGCTTAGAAATTAATAATATAAATATTCCATTTTGAAATAATAAAACACCTTTGGAGTGAACATAAGAGCCCCGTATGTGAGATATTTATTTGTGACTAATATTTTTCTCTGAATGAAAGTAGAGATCTTCATTTGCTTTACTCTTTATTATGTTTTTATCAAAAACAAGTCTTGTAGTTTTAATTCTGCAAAGTAACATTTAATTTCTCTGACTCAACTTAGTAATTTGTAATATGTGTGCAGACCTGCACTTTGTTTCCTCCCCTCAGCAGCTTGACTCAAACATGTTAAAGTTTAATTCTCATGGATTTCATGCAAAGATCACAGCGTTAGTGGAAGATGGCTCAATGAAGTGGCTAAAAGACTAAAAAAATAAACAGACTGATCAGTTGCTTCTTGTAATATTAGCGTCATTCTGTCTGAAATGTTTTATTCACAGGAAAACTCATAAAACTAGCTTCTCATGTTGTAGTTTTAAACATAAACATGGTTTATTTCCGTATTATTTTTGGTTGAAGCTCCAGAGAGCCACTGCAGAGTGACCAAACAGCTGCATGTGGCCCCAGACCCCAAGCCTAAAATTTCACAATCTTGTATTTGACATCAATGCAAACTTTAAACCACAATCTGTTTATATTTGTCCCGTCTATTTTTATACATAAAATCTTTTTAAAACATACTTTTTCTCTGAGCTTTTGTTTAAAATTTCCTCACAGAAAAACACAGGCAGATAGATTTACAGTCTTTAAAAACAACACTGCCCTCTGGTGGTAGTAGTCAGTATGACACTCACATTTGTTCACATTTTACTCAGGAATGGTTCCTAAAGTTGTGGTTCTGGACCCCAGTGTGGCTCATGACATAAAATGGGGGGTGTTGAGATGATTATTTAGAAATAAATTTAAATGTAAAAATTATTGCAGATTATATATTTTTTGCCATTACTTTTACAAGAAATAAAACTAGTAGTTACAGCCGTGTTTATTTGATTTATCTGTCTTATTTTTGTACATCAGCAAACAATAGTTTGAGTCACAAGTCTCTGGAACTCGTATATTTGGTGTCAAAACCAGAAAATTGGGAACCACTGTCCTAAAGCAGAGTTTCTTAAACTTTTTTAATAACAAGTATCACCACAGAATATACTGAGCTCTACATGTACCACCAGAATGACACACTGTAAAAACAGGAGTACAAACTTAAGTTCCTATTTGACATAAAACCCCAAACTTTTACTCTGTTTGAAGAGTTGGTTTAAGACGTTTCACCTCAAGTCTATCCCCCTGAGACTGCACACTAATCTGAAGGAGAGACGCAGAGGAACAATGAGTATCAGAAACATTACACAGCATGTATTTGTTCCTGAGAACAGCACCACATACACTGTATTCTTGGCTCCTCTTCTATCCCACAACTGAAAGCAAATTAGAGATCAACTGAATCTAATTTCCTCGCTGTTTTGCAACTTTTGTTATGAGCCGGTCCTATTAGATGTCTCACTTGTGCTGCTTAAGTAGCTGTTAGCACACTGGGTCAATGTTTATTTCAGTTTCCACAGGAGTCCTTAAATTATTCTCTACTCCACTTCTGTTTAGAGTAGTTTTCATTTGGAACCAAAACTATAATTTGCTTGAACCTCTCATATTTTTGGCTATATCTACTTTTTAGCTTTACTGCACAGTTCAGGTATGATGGTTGTGTAACACGTAAACAGTTCACGTCAACATTTCCTCTGTGTACCACTAGAGGGATCCAGTGGTACACTTTGTTGCGCTGTAGTTTGGTAAGCAAAATGCTCTCACAACATTCAGTGTGTTCTCCACACTACTACAGGTGCTGATTAAATGTTACCCATAATTGCAAAAAAAAAAAAACAAAAGAAAACTGCTTCAAAAGCAGCTTCTGTTTGTTTTGTGTTGTGAGAGACTAATGTAGGATCTACTTCACAGTCAAAAAACAACTGAATTTAATCTGCATGCTTTCATTTTCCTCCCGTTTGCTCTGATTCCACTGAAAACTAGCGACATGTTTACAGCACTGACAAGTCAGTACTTGTGTAAAAGGGTTTCACATCTATTCACTGATCACATCCCAATCTGTGATCACAACAAATAATTTTTAAAACGCCTGTTTTTTCTCGTCCGAGTAACAGGAAAGGCAGAGCTATCTTGTGTATTTGCACAAAGCTTACAGTGTAACACAAAGTCCTTAAATGTTACTAAATATACAGTAATGCAGTTTGAGGTAAATTTAAGTATTTTCAGATTAAAAACATCCTAATAAAGCAAGACGTATAAGCTTTTAGAAGCTTCTAAAAACTCAAAAATAAATCAAATTTAAAAATGTATATACATGTTACATTTGTTGAAACAGTGACCTTAAAAAAATCATGTTCAGGAAACCAACAAATCCAGATATTCATCCATCCATCCACTTTCTTTGCCTGCTTCCCCGGTGCTGGGTCGCAGGTGGCGCTGGTGCCTGTCTCCAGCGGTCTTTGGGCGACAGGCGGGGGACACCTGGACAGGTCACAAGTCCGTCACAGAGACACAGAGAGACAAACTCACACTCACTCACACCTGTCTTAAGCTAAATCTATTTCCTGTTTTCTTCTTTAAGCTTCAGTTTCACATTGTAGGACAACAAATATGAGTTAAAAGTGAGATGAGGTCTGATGGTGTTACTGCATGTAGTTTCCTTTCCTGACATCGGTAACGGTCCAGTCAAACACAGTCATGTCGAGGTTCAGAGGTCGGATCGTCTCTTCCTCTGACGGCTTCACGTCCTCTTCTGACTCCTCGGTCTTTTTCTTCAGATCAAACAGTGAAAACATCACAAAGCTATAAAAGCAGACTCTCAGCTACGCCTGCAGCTGATAATTCTATGATAATTCTACCATAAAGAACATTTCTATCAGACTTGCCCAGATTAACTCGGATCAACTAGAAAAGGTGGGAGAGCCGCCGTTGCTAGTTCCCGTGGGGTTTTTGTCTGGACTCCTGGAGTTTCTTCCCGCAGTTCATAGCTAACGTGGAGATGGCGAATGAGGACAGGATCATGATGGAGGTGCCCACAAAGTGGGACGAGGCCCCTCTGGGGGCCGCTCGCAGCAGGGCCCTCCTGGGGAAGGCGTCTCTGTCGAAGGCAGGGTTGGCGCTCAGCGTCTGGGCTGTAGGCTCCATGGTCAGAGACCAAACCGAGGCTGGTACCAGGAGGTCCGGGGTGCACTGTGGCCTCGGCAGGAGGTGTCTGGGACCTGGGTCAGATCTGGCCACGTTATGTCCCGTCCGGCTCGTCTCCCTGTCTCTCATTGGACATCCCTTTATAACCTTCTCAGGCGGCTCCTCTTATTCCTCTAAGAAGGCTGGTTTCCTCCTGCGTCAATGAGATTTAAAATAGTCTGGCTACGCCTGCAGCGGACTAAGCTGGTGATCTGTCTCAGCTTAAGGCTGAGTAGTGTAATGCCATTAGATCACCCCGTCATTGTTCCCGAGTTATTTGGAGCGGAGAAACTTGGCTCTGAGAGGTTTTGAACAACTAAAATAGAAAAGACAGATTACTGAAGGTCTGTCCTCGAGCCGTCAAAAATGATTAAAATCCCCAGCTTGGTGTTTAGGGAACATGTCTGAGTTTGAGACCTTTTGTTGTTTTTGCACAGAAATGATGAAGTGAAATGTCTCCGACAAACTCACGTCATTAAATCTGTACTCGGATCCGGAGCTGTTTAGCTTTCATTCTTGGACATTAAAAAATGAGAACGGTTTGTTTCCATATAAACACAGAAACCGCTGACAATTTATTGTTTAAACAGTTTAGTCACCCAAAGACAAGCCAAACCTCTAATCTATGTTATACTAAGTAAAATATGCTGTTTTGGAGTGTTAGTCTCTCAAAGAAACTAAATACTTCAGCTCGAGACTTTGGTTTAGACCAGCGGTGTCCAGTCCTAGTTCTGGAGGACCACCGTCCTGCAGGTTTTAGTTGTTTTCCTGATCCTCAGCAGGTCTGCAAGTTCTGCAGAAGCCTGTTAATCACTCAAATCAGGTGTGTCAAAGCAGAGAAACGCCTAAAACCTGCGGGATGGTGGCCCTCCAGGACCAGGACTGGACACCACTGGTTTAGGCACTTTGAAGGATTATCAAACGTTTTCTACGACAGTAAACTGATTTAAAATAATCAAATTGTTGATGAGGCTCAGGTCATATGAAATAGTAAATATTTATTAGTTATAATTTCTTTTGCAGATTAATTTTTTAAATATTTGACCTGTTATTGTTATTAACAGACTAGCATCCCTTCAAGGAATGCATATCGCCCGCCACCTTTCACATCAGCGTTTTTAGACTCAGATCCCGGAGGTACAGCCGTGTTGGTCAAACCTTATAAATGACGTTACGATCGACTTCCTGTGATTTTGTGAGACCTTGCGAAATGTGGTAGCCATCGGGAAATCTGTTGAGGGTGACTCTCAGCTACAACCACACCAAATATTAGCTTAGTCTCTGTAAATTTGACAGTTATAGCCATACTGCTAAGGTCGCTTAGCTGTGGCGGCCATCTTGGATGGGGTTGGCTCCAAAAGTTACTGTCTGAATTTATTTACGACTATAATAAAAAAATCAATTATTTGTGCTTTTGCTGTTAAGCAGATGCTAGATTAGAGATTGTTAGTTTGAATATAGAACATATAATAAATATACATTTAGTTATGATACAAATGAGCTACATTAGGCATAATTGGGCATAATAGTTATTAAATTTTCCAGTCTCGGGTATGGAAATTATATTATTGATGCTGCTATTGCTGAAATTGGGCTTTGAACTGAACTATAACATGTTTCTTTCAAATGCTGCCTGATACGATTCCTTGATGGGGGGAGAGCTTCCAGTGTGATCCTTGGTATGTGTGGAATATGCATCAGCAGGGATTAGTGGCCGCTTCAGACCGGAAGCCGTTTGAGGCGAATTTGCGACAATCGTCTAAAAGGGGTTAAGCAGCTGCAGATCTAAATTCGGTGATTACTTTCTGAAGGTTTTATTAAAACCCCTCCACTGGTTCATGAGATATTTTACTAAGAGACAGACAAATGAACACAGACAAAAACATTGTTGTCTTCAGTTGGTGGGCAATAATAACCAAATTATTGATAAGGAACAGGCTATATGAAAGGAAATATTTACTAGTTATTCATAAATGATTTCACAGATTTGATCTATAACTTTTTTAAAATGACTTAGAATTACAGTGACTGATATAGCCTGGCATGGAAAGTGGCCTGAAACCAGCATTTACTGCACACTTGGCACACATTTATCAAGTGTAAAAAAAAAGAAATTACAGTAAAGTTCTTACAATGAGACCAAGCAGGTCAGTTTGTACTCTTCTGCACCACGTTCCATTCAGCGTCTCAATGTTGTGACCCGGTCAGACCGAGGCAGGAGCTTTCTAATCCACTGAAGTTGTTACGCACAGTCCCAGTTTCCTTTTAAACACCACTGATTGGCTTGCACTTGTCCTTTCCCAGCATGGCGACTTTTTATCAATGAGGAAAGTTTGGCGGCGAAACAGTTGCTGTGGAATGAGGTGTTTTAGTGCAATTTGTTCAACCAGGACCGACCTCAGAGATCAGGAAATGCCTTATAGGGTCGTCATGGACGGTAAAACAGTTAAACGCTACGTTGATCCTGCTTGTGGTGTTCATGGAGGGGAGGGTCTCATCTGTAGTTTTTAAATATGGCGCCGGTTCTGTTGGGTGTCTTCAAGTCGTGACCTTCAGCGTGTGCTCTGGGGCTGTGGATGAGAGTCAGCTCCTCTAAGGCCAGGTTTCTCAGCTGGAAACAGCTGGGAGGCTCCTTCTGGGTTGGAGGTGAGCCTTTTGTCTTAAGAAGAGGAGTTCGTGTCTGTTTGGAGTCCTATTCACGATAAATCGCAGACTTTCTTTGTAGGGTGGCCGGACTCAGCCTTAGAGATGAGGTGAGAAACTCCATCATCACAATGAAAGGAGTCAGCTGAGGTGGTTCGGGCATCTGATCAGGACGCCTCCTGGGCGCCTCCCTCTGGTAGGTTGTAGCCATGGCCCACTGGAAAGAGACCCTGGGGCATACTCAGAAGTTGCTCCTCTGGCCCGGGAGTGTCTTGGGATCCTCCAGGAGGAGCAGGAGAGTGTTGCATGGGAGAGGGATGTCAGCGTTTGCCTCCTAAACTTTAAGCCTTAGTGACCCGACCACAGATAAGGGATGGATGGATGAATGAATCGATCAGCTGATGGATCATGACATCATCAGTAGCAGAATACGCTAGGAATTTAAATTTCACTGTAAGATTTTTTTTTTTGTTATTTATAGTTAAAAAAAGAAGCTTTTTGTCTGAAGTTTATCAACACAACTGTAAAATAAGAAACTGTGTTCTCATTGTGCAAAGAAAAAAAAAGATTTAGGATTATTAAGTTGAGGGTGGAAAGGTGTGCTTTCTAAGATTTTTTACCATTTTGTTGAAAGCGTCAGACACCGAATGTTCAGTAAAAGCCATCTGTGCAAGTGACCTTTCAGGGTTTAGTCATTAAACCGCAAAGCTGGTCTCAACCTGCCCAAAGGTTTCATGATAATTCAGCAAATAAGTCGCCACTTCACCTTTGATTAATATTCAAATGCTCATGAAGTGTTAGCTGAATGTCACACAATTCACCAAACATTCCCAAAGGTCTGTTTTCTGTCAGAGCTGGCGAACTGATGCAGCCTCCATGATGCTGCGCCTAACATTTTAGATGAAATGTTTTCTGGCACAGTATTTCAATGAACCACACAGGAGCACAGTTGGAAGAGATACATTATTTATGCTTGTAGATTTGCTTTGTAGGAGTTTACTTGTCTCTCTTATTGTCCTGTTATGGTCCTAAAGTGTAATTTAGCAGACTTTAAGTAAGTTTCTATGAGCAAAGCCAGCACGGCAACTTTTACATTGCCTGATAAAACACAGTATAGTCTTATTGTAGGAGCCGTACATTTGGTCAGGTAATTTCCCTTACAAAAAAAAATAAAAAATCATGAATTTTCCGTGTTTTTTTACCTTTTTTGTTGAGAAGTGATCGTGTTTTTGTCTGTGCCTGTGTGTCTAAGTGAGCATGTGTGTGTTTGTCTGTAGCATTAGCAAAACATCTCATGAACTAGTGGACAGATTGAATGAAACTTTCAGAGAGTAATCTCTGGATGCGTCTTAACATCCCGGGAGTCAACCCCCTTCAAGATGGCCACCACAGCTGAGCACATTAACCAACACAAACGTGGCTATGAATCAGTAAAATATACAGTTATTGAGCTCAAAGGTGATGTGGTAGAAGCTGAGAGTGGTCCAGAACACAGACTCTGAGCGCTCACAGATCTCCTGATATTACATTTGATTGGGAACATTGTTATTTTGGCGCTTTGACCAAAGTGGCTACAACTTTGTCATTTCTTATCAGAAGATGATCTTAGTTTAAAACTCTGGAATGAAAGGTGGCGTTTAGATAGATGTTTAGTGTTTATTCTTTGGTCAGCCATTATGACTATCAGTCATGGCAACATGGGTGATGATTTATTTCAACTCATTAAACACCTAAAGTCATGATTTATTTTTCTCTGAAGTCATAACCTCGAGCAGGTTATGCTGAGTTGATTTTCTTCTTTATTAAAGGAATAAAATGTACTTTTGGATCTCAGTAACTCTTTTTATCAGCATGTCAAACGTTGAGGAACTTAACATCTCGGGGGTGTTCAGTTTGTCTCCTAAAATCATTACACTAATAAAGGAAATATGGCACTTTTTTAACTTTACTCTTTTTTTGCCAGTCTTCAGTATTATTTCAGTGTTTAGAAATAGTTCCTGTCTTTGTAATAAAGCTATCTGATTGCACCTACTTCTTTTGAAGGCTCATACCCCTCCCCTGTGTGATTAAATGCAAACAAAACAAAGAAGTGTGATTTATCTGGGAAGAGATCACTGGCCGTAAAAAGGTGGAATCAGAGATTTGATATAAATATCAAATGAAAGTAAATGTCACAACAGATGAGACAAACAAGAGTTTAAATCAAGTTTAAAACTCTGTGACTTCAAATGAAAATAATCAAAGGTTCAGTACTATCAGTAGGATTCATCTGTGGATTTCAGGTTGTTTCATGAGTGAGAGAATTTCAACCTGAAGAGGGCGCTAGAGGGAAATTTAAGTCACAAAGACACTGGATTTTACAAAACCATAATGCTGATTTGACATCAAAAGGGGTATTTACTTTCTGCTTTTAAAAAATTATCTAAATATTCTCTATTTCATTTTCATAATAAAAGTCACCTTTCTGATGAGAAACATAGAGACTCTTTAAGTTATCATCTCACAAATCAGCTGATAGACACTAAATTCACCATCAATGTCAGTGGTAATTGCAGATAAGGCTTCTTGCTTTAAGTAAAACAAAAAAGGGTTAGTATTTGAAACAAAAAAATTTAGTGGTCAACAAAGTCAATCAACGGCACTTTATGGGGGTTTTAGGAAAAACTGTTTACAATACCTTTATTTTACATTATCACTGGTACCACTGAGGCCTTGACTTTTCACAGTTTCTTTATTTCCTCTTTCAGCCCTTGGTATTTCTCCAGCTTCTTGTGCTCCTTCTTCCTCATGTTACAGTCGCTTGGTATTGTTACATCTATCATCACCACTGTTTTCTTCTGCAGACAGTGATCCTGGTCAGCCATCAGCTGTTTGTCAGTCTGGATCTGGAAGTCCCACAGTATCTTAGCCCTGCCATTCTCCACCACCCTAGGTGGAGTCTCCCACTTTGACTGTGGGACTTCCAGTCCACACTCGGTACAGATGTTCCTGTACATGGTTCCAGCCAGTTGGTTATGGCGTTCCATGTACACCTTGCCTGCCTGCATCTTACATCCAGCTGTTATGTGCTGGACTGTCATAGAGGCATCTTTACACAGCCTGTTTCTTGGGCCTTGCCTGGTTGTTCTTGTGCTGCCATCATTAGTCCCTCTGTGCTGTCCTTCAGTCCAGCCCTCTCTAGCCACTGGTAGGATTTGTTGATATCAATCTACCTGTGGTACATGCTCTGCAGGGGCTTATCTTTCCATGATGGTTCCTTCTGTTCCTCTTCTTCCACCTTGGGGTTCTGCTGCCTCACACATTCCCTTCATCACCACTACAGAATGACTGTTTCCTTTCAGAGAGGCCTGAGACCTCAGTTTTCAGTGGAGGACTTTTTGACAGTCAGCTTGTTAGTGGAACACAGAACAAGAGCGTAGCGGCAGCGGACAGCGATCCTGGTGAAGACATTTGGTCACAACACTTTTGTCAAATTTTCTGATCAAATAAAAACATCCTAAATATTTATTATTGTTTTAATTTATTGGCTACCTTTGATTTTTTATTTTATTTTATTTTATTTTGCTGGCCACTTGCCTTTTTCTTTTACATTGGATGCCTTTCCTGACACAACCTGGACTTGAACCCGCAGCCTCAGGAACGAGACTGCGGCACTAAAAACTATCCCCGCTGCATAAAGACTACAGGTCCAAGTTGAACAGAATAAAATATTCTTTTATTTACTATATGCATAAAGCCAGTGTTGTTTTATGAAGATCCAGGGTCTCAGGAGGTTAAAGCAAGAAAGCCTTATCTGTAATTAAAAATAAATCACAGTGTTATTGGATGAACAGCAACATGGTAGTTATAGTAAGGAGAAAGTACAATGTTTCTGTGTAAGTAGTTTTTCAGTAGCTGTTCCTATGGCAACAGAAACATCAGCATCAATGTTTTTTTGAACAGAGTAATCTCATACATGATGGGTTTTTTTCTCTGAGTTCCTTCCTCTCTAATGTTGTGAGTTTATGTATTTCTGATGAGTCAACCTGCAGACCGTTGATCTTATAATGTTTTATTTAGCGAGGCTTTTCGCACAGCTGAAGTCTGTGACCCACTTTCAAAAATAAGAAGCCGAGAGCTTCTGGTAGCTGGAGCCGCCCGAAGGAAGCCTGTAGATGAAGAACAAGAAGAAGAAGGAGACGAGATTTGGTGATGAATTAGAAAGAACAGAGAAAGAGACGGAGAAGATAAAACAGATGTAGGAGGTGAACATTTGTTTGTTTGTTTTTTTTTTTTTAAAGATGTGGTTTGTCAAGTGTCATTTATCAGGCCGAGAGTTTATGTAAGGCGAGGAATTAGTTTTTGGCACAGCCCTTTAATTTAGCAGACATTTGAGGTATTTTGCAGGGAAAACGACAGATAAATATCCTTAGCAGTGTTGAAATTATACATAATTCCACATGTTGGTCCTGCAGCTCCCAGTAGATGTCAGAATTATGAATAATTCATTATTTCACCTGCGCTTGACCTGATATTCTGATCGCAAACTCTGAGTGAAGATCACCAGGAGAGGAGAGGCCAAGTTTCTGAAACGTTCTTTTCTTCTAACGATGCAGCTTTTTACCACAACTTTCACAAAACAGAATAATAACATATCAACTCCAACTCCACATTGTTCAAAATCTGCCTATGTGTGTGAAATACGAATGAGCCTAAAATATACTGTAGAAGCAAATAACAAAAGAATTTAAAAAATCAACACCCATGCTGATTGTTTCAGCCTTGAAGTTTCCTGTGGCTTAATTTGACAAAAGTTTACTTTATAGTAGTGGTATCGGTATTAAAACATTAAGTTGTAAGTTATCAATTAACCTAAACTTAGCTGTTTGTTTTTATAGCATCAAATGACAGCATGAATCGAACTAATAACATTACTGTTTTCTTCAACACGATAATGCTTGCCTGAATTATTTAGGTGTTTCTTTTCATCACCCTCCACCATGGAAGGTGGGCAATAATGTAATTGTCCTCTGTCTATGCATGTTGTCTGTCTGTTAGCAAAATATTTCATAAACCACCGGATGGATTTTAACGAAGCTCTCAGAAAGGTGTCATTGGGTGTTCAACTACAACTGAATCACTTTTGGTGTCCACCTAATTCAAGATGGCTGCCGCAGCCAGTCAACCCTAGCAGACACAAAAGTGGATGTAACTTAGTCATTTTTATGAGGGGTAGCTGAGAGTCATCGCCAACACATTCGCAGAGTGCTAATAGATGTCAGTTTTATTTATAACGTTGGCATACAAAGCAGATATGATATGTATTCCTTCAAAAAAAAAAAAGGCTACTTTATTTTCTGAATAAACCAAGAAACCGCAATGTTACAGAATTTAAATACTGAGTAAATAAGACACCCAGATTGTTAAAAAACACTGCTCCTTCATATCTTGTTGTTGTTGTTTTTTTCTGTCTTTCTGTTGACTTAACACAACCAGTAGAGTCATGTGGGCGTTCTCATCGAGCCTGTTTGCTTCTGGTGTGTTCGTCTCTACTTTCCCCAGTGTCACCAAGTGCAAAAAACATATCTCTAGAAAACAGCACTGATATTACTCATAACCAGTATTTAGTACAGTTGAAATGTGTTGTTTAACAACAACAGTGAATAAAGATCCAAGTTTCATTATGAAGCCTGTCCATAACTTTTTGAGTGATCTGACAAACCACAGCAGCCCTCCGCACTGAACAGGAACCAACCATTCTGTTTTCAGCGCACAGCTCAAACGCCTGCCTCTCTCATGGTATGGGGGTGCATTAGTCCCTCTGGTATGGTCAACTTGCACATTTAGAATGGAACCATCGATGCAAAAAAAGTTTATACAGGCTTGAGAACAATATGCAACATGTTAATGTTCAGCAAAGAAGACCCATGACTGTTGAGCAGCTAGAATCCTACAAGAATGGGACAACGTTTCCCTCCAAAACCTCCAGCAGCTGCTCTCCTCAGGTCCTAGATGTTTACAGACTGTTGTTGTTTCACACATAGACCTGGCCCCATTTATTTTAGATGTGTTGCTGCCTTCAAATTCAACCCTTTTTTCACAGAATGGTACAATCTCTTGCTTTCAGTGTTTGATAAGTTTACTATGTTCCATTGTGAATAAAAAATAGGTTTATGAGGTTTGCAAATCATTGCATTCTGGTTTTATTTACATTTTACACAACGTGCCAACTTTTTCGGAATCGAGGTTGTAATTTAGACATTGTGTATCTGTGACGCAGTCCTTACATTTACATAACACTGTCATTTTTTTTTTGGTAACTTTAAATAAGACTAAACAGACTTATATTTGAAGGGTGATGTTAAATGAAGAGTAAACAGGGTATCGCCTTGTGTTTTCTCTCTGCTTTTCTTATTTATTAGGACAAACTGCTTAAAAGACACGGAGTGAATGTTGATCTAAACAGCTTAATTAATTAGTTCAGACGCTCTGAAAACAAGAGCGCAGGGGGTTCATTAGTAGAGAAACCTATGGAACATGAGTCAGAGAACCAGTGTATAAGCAACAGAAAATTACAAAGTAATCAATAGGTTTAACAGTCATTGATGTCCTTTAATAGAGCGGTGGTTCAATATGTGGGAAATATCCATATTTTTGTTTACTCCTTCACTGGTGAACAACTTGGCTAATACCACGCCAAATTTCAGCTCAATCTCTGCAGAAATTACTGAGTTACAGCCATCTTTGTGTATGCTAAGGTTAATTGCCTGTGGCAGCCATCTTACACCGAGTTGACTTAATCAGTTGTAGACGTAGACCTAATGACTGTTCTCTGAGAACTGCATTAACATCTGTTCACTGGTTTGTGAGATATTTTGCTAACAGACAAACAGGGTTGACTCCAACAGTTCACGACAAAGCTCTGAGTCAAGAGCTTGTGCAATCTGTTAGCACTCAAAGTATGAGTAGGGGCTGAGTCCCAGGTAGTAGCACACCAAGATCCAGTTTAATATCTGTAAAATTGGCTGATTTTTAGTTATTTTTGTGCTTGATTAGGGCAATTGGCTGTGGCGGCCATCTTGAATCAAATTGACTCCAAAAGTAAATCTGTTGCAGATGTACATCCAAAGGCTACTTTCTGAGAGTTTCACTAAAATCCATCCAGTAGCTCATGCGATATTTTGCTAACAGACACACACAGAGATAAAAAGTCATATATAAAACACCACAAGCTGTGGCCTCATATTGATAATAGAAACAACAACAACAGAAGTCATTTTATTTATTGCAGTGATTTTAGTGATGATATGGTTGGTTTAGTACTTCTAGTTATATAAAAGTGGTCAATATGGTTGAGTAAACTGATGTATTTATGTCTCTGATTACACACACACACACACACCAAGCAGAAGGAGAAACCTGCCGTCTATGAAGAGAATGCGAGCTGACGTAGCTCCTGTGAGAGCCGTGCACCAGGATGGGAACGGGATGGCACCGACCGAGCCCCCGGGGCCGCACAGAGCTGACCCTGGCTCACCTCTTTGAAAACCGGTAACATCATCTCCGAGAGCGACGAGTTCTCTGCTGTCCTCTGCGCCTTGGACGAGCTCTACACAGCCGCCGCCTCTCCCTCCTCACCCCCAGCAGCCTCAAATCTTGCAGCACATAATGAACAAAAAAAAAAAAAAAGAAGAAGAAGTTAAATTTATGCCCCTACATTCATTATTTAAAACAAGAAGGCAGCAGCACAGGCTGAGTGTGGTGGAAGAGTCAGACGAGCAGCTAACTGGGTCACTCCTCAAACCGTGGTTGAAAGGCTGACATGACGTTGACCCGTTCTGCTCTTGGCAACGTTCTGTTTTCTTTTATTTGATGTTCTGTTAAATTGTACCAGTATCAATCATAAAAGGGCAAAAGTCTTAGTTTGTCGCCGTTTTCTCAACCAGACAACATTTGTGTTGCTGCACAAACGTGCGTGTGCTGAGTGTAGACCATTATAGGCCCACGGTGCTGAGGCTGCTGAACACATCGGCCTGCTGGGACTTGAGTAAACTTTTGGACTGATTAGATGCGCTGATCAGGCGGAGCGATGGGTTTGCAGCCTCAGCACCATCGGCATAAAAACGGTTCATGGCATCAACTGTTTCCATTAGCATAGTAACACAGACGATGTTCGGCGGAGAAAACAGCGACAAGCTAAACAAAAAGAAAAGGGGTTCTGTGGAAAGATTCTGAACAGTTAGAGTTTATCTCTGACCGGATTGACGAGCTAATGGCTAGTCCAAATGTGGCCAAAACCAAAGTGAATTACTGCTGTTTTAAAACAACTCCCACCTCATAAACTTCATAAACTTTGTTCAAATGCTACTTTATAAACCTTTACATTGCCCCCTGTTTAGCATTACGATGTGACTTAAATAGAACTTTAAGGTTATTTGCAAGTGCAAAGAGCGGCAGCAGCAGCTAGCTGTAACACTTCCAGTGCCGTTTAGGGCACTTCTGGCAGGACCATCAGTAATTCTGCTGAAATAAACGTGTAAATAAAACTGACAGTAGGTTTATTAAACTATGTTAGCATGAAACAGCGTAAAAGCTTTGAGACTAATTGTTTTAATGCTGCAGCAGTCCACTTCGGTCTCGGACTAGCCTTCAGCTCATCAGTCCAGTCACATTTAAGCTCTGTTTCTGCAAGCTGAGGTTGTTCAAAGACCTATCTACAACAGGTAAGATAATGTTTTGTTAATAAATTTTCCAAAGCACCTCACTTCAAAAGGTCTGAACTATGGCTTTACTAATAGAAATCACCAGTAAATGAATGGAGAGGGAAAATATTGGCTTGATTCTAAACTTTTAAACCAAAATCGAGCCCTACGGGTGTTACATAAGGAAGTATCTAGTCTTAAGGGAGACTGGAGTGCTGATGTTGGGTTATTGAACCCTGTCAGCAGTAAAACCAACACTGAGAGGATCTGAAGCTCCTCGGCTCCATCTGACCAGGGAGACTCTGACTTTTAAGGCCTCGAAGCTAAAGGTCTTTACGTACTCCTCTGGTCCCCCCCACCCGACCCATCCTGGAGCTGGAGTCGGTCCAGCTGACAGAACTGCTCTGTGTTAATCCCTCTCTGACTTCATACCCGTTTTTGACTCTCTTCTCTAGGTGTGAACAAACTGAACATCATTCAGACATGTCGTGGGACCACATGGATGAACTTCGCCCTCACATGCGTTATTAGCGCGGTCGGTGGTTTGCACATTGGCGATCCTCCCTCTGCGTCGATCTTGTCTTCCCTCTTACTGACAGGAGACATGAAAGCACAAGGTTTCGATTAATCGTTGAAGAAACAAAAAGGAGTTTTCTTTCAGGTGGTCAGCAGATGCATGCAGACACACGTGGGGTGAATGTGGTGGAAAGATGACGACAGATGTGGAGGCTGAATAATGCATCGTCCTTGTGCCTTTTTAGGCAAACAGGACACGAGGGATGTGATTCAACTTTTAAACCTTGAAGTAACTTAATGAACATCTGTGCAAAAGATCAGAAAAAGTAGAGTTTTATTGCAAATCGTCAAGTTCTCAGAAATGAGTTCAATGCAGACACTCGTTTTAATGAGTGAGATGAAACTTTCAGTGCAGCCAGTGTTTGTTATTTATTAAAACACGCCAGGGTTTAATGCTGTTTCAAGAAAACATAAATACAGATGAAATAATGACAGTTATGGTGGAAATAAATACAGCATTGCTTAATTGGAGGTGTTTAATTCTTCCAGTGTTTCAGTACAGTTCTAAGATTAAATGCTTTACATGAAGAATAAACAAACAGGGTTGATTCCCACAGTTAAAACCAAAGTTTTAAGCAAAGATTTCACCAAATGTGTAGAGAACCTGTTGGGGATGACTCTCAGCTACCACCACCCCAAATTTTAGCTCAATATCTGTAAACTTGACCGAGTTATAGTCATTTTTGTGTTTTGTATGATCTGTTGGCTCTGGCGGCCATTTTGAATTGGGTTGACTCCAAACGTTAATCAGTTGTAGACTTACATCATATTATTATTTCCTAAAGGTGTCATTAAAATCTGTCCAGTGGTTCATGCGATATTTTGCTAACAGTCAGGCAGAGTTGCCTCCAAATAAATAATGACAAAGTTTTAAATAAAGATCTTGCACAACCTGTTAGCACTCAAAGTATATATTAGGGATCAGTCTCAGCTACCACCACACCAAACTTTAGTTCATTGTCTGTAAAATTGACTGAATTGTAGACATTTTTGTGTTTTCTAATATCAGCTGGCTGTGGCGGCCATCTTGAATTGGGTTGACTCCAAATGTTAATCAGTTGCACATATGCATCCAGTGGTCACTTCCCACAAGTTTCATCGATATTCGTCCAGTGGCTCATGAGATATTTTGCTAACAGACAGGACGCGGGCAAAATTGTCATTGCCCGCGGCGGGCGACAACCTGCAACGCTATTAAATATTTATTACAGCCGATGCAATTTATCATTACTTGCGGTCGTCCTTCCCATCATTTCCCGCCTGCACCGCCTCTTCCCGAGGAACAGTCCCGGATCTGGAGTCCGGGAGGCTCGGTGCGGTGGGTGAGGGGTTAACCGCCGCTCGGTAGTAGGAAGTGGGTGGTGTAGGAGCCGAGGATGGAGCGGTGCTGGCTGCGTGTGGAGCAGAGAGGAGCGGCGGACGGCTCATTGTGAGGACTGATCAGAAGGGACCCTCCTGCTTCCAGCATCGCTCTGTGTGTGTGGCTGGACGCTCTCTGATCGTGCCGCGTTGAAATGCTCTGACAGTCCGTGAACGCGTCATCAAAATCGATGTTTGCGGACCGATGCTGTGAACTCTTCTTCACGTGCACGATGCCTTGTGATTCCGACCGACGATCTTCCGGCGTGAATTGACGTCGCCGGCTGACTGGAATGACTGGAGCTGGGCACAGCGTCCAAGAACCAGCCTTCAGGAATTGTTTCTGTGCCTGGAAGTTGTGGGGGGAGAGGGATTCCTGCAAACTTGCCCGCTTTATCTAATCTGTGGCGCGGTAACCTTCGGATTGACTGACCGGCTGGGCTCCCTGTTGGACTTTTTGTTCATATTTTTCGCCCATCTGATCCCAGAGCAGCCCCTCCTCCTTATTCAGCATTCCCTGGAAAGAGTCCCTGTGTCTGACAGCATGGGACAAATGTCACTTTCCGTCCTCGGCGCCGTTACTCGGTCGTAAAAGGAGGCACCTCGTCTGCGTACGGTCCTCCTCGGTGAACGGGGAATTAACGGAGCCACACTCAGCCGAGCGCCCAGGTGTGATGGTAAACCGTGGGAAGTGCTGGATTTCGCTGAAAGTAACGCGAGAGTTGACCCTCAGCTCCCCAGGTCACCGAGAAACCGCGGGAGGCACGAGACCCGCCGACACGCGCCATGGATGATTCCGGGATCATCCGAAGACGGAGGCTGCAGGTGAGAGCTGCTTCACACTCAGGTTTCCTAAACACAACTAGTGAGGAGATGGTAAATTAATACAACTATAGGCCACTTTTTAATATGACTTCTTCCCTTCATGTACACTAAATTACTAAAAATATTCGCTTCACACCATCTGAACTTGAGTGACCTCCATAGGGTTTAATATGATGTTGGTCCTGCATTTGCAGCTCTAACAGCTTCAGCTCTTGTGGGAAGGTTTTCCACAGGTTTAGAAGTTTTTGACCATTCTTCTAGAAGGTCAGACACTGATGTTGGACAGAAGGCCTGTCTCACAGTCTCTGCTCTAATTCATCCCAAAGGTGTTCTGTCGGGTTGAGGTCAGGACTCTGTGCAGGTCAGTCAAGTTCTTCCTCACCAGACTCCCTCATCCATGTCTTTATGGACCTTGCTTTGTGCTCTGGTGCTCAGTCATGTTGGAACAGGAAGGGGCCGTCCCCAAACTGTTCCCACAAAGTTGGGAGCATGAAATTATCCAAAATGTCTCTGTATGCTGAAGCATTAAGAGTTCCTTTCACTGGAACTAAGCAGCCGAGCCCAACTCCTGAAGAACAAGCCCACACCATGATCCTCCCTCCACCAAACTTTCCACTTGGCTCCATGCAGTCAGACAAGAACCGTTCTCCTGGCAGCAGACAAACCCAGAACCCTCCATCAGATTCCCAGACAGAGAAGCGTGGTTTTTCCCTCCAGAGGACACGTCTCCACTGCTCTAGAGTCCAGTGGTGTTGTGTTTTACTCCACTGCATCTGAGGCTTTACACTTGGTGATGGAAGGCTTGGATGCAGCTGCTCAGCCATGGAAACTCATTCCATGAAGCTCTCTATGCTCTGTTCTTGAGCTAGAGGTGCAAGATTTTATATGCCTGTGGCCACGGAAGGGATTGGAACACCTGAATTCAATAATCTGGATGGGTGAATGAATATTTATATCCACAAATAAAACAAAGTTCAAGTAAACTGTAAGCTAACTAAAAGCTACCATAGTAAGCTTAAAGCTTAGCATGTTAGCCTACAGTTTTTGTATGCATAGAGCTACATTTCAAGGAGTGGACAGTGTTTCAACATTCTCTACAACTGTCTTTGTAGTTTAGCTTTTTTACATTAAAATAAATCTTCCTGATAGAGAAACTGGAGGCATATATTAATAACAAGACACAGGGATAAAATGCTGCGACAGCTGGAGACTACTTTGCGATTCAAATTTGCCTGAAAACTGTGAAAAAATATAACTTTTCAGCTGTAGTCTGACTGAGTGTTTGTGCCCGGCGCATTGTGTGGCTGCGTTTAGTGCAGTCAATTCTTTAAAAATCACAACCTGTTCTCATGTTTGCGTCTTATAAAACTGTATTGTAGCCCTTACACATTATGTTGTCGTCCACTTTTGCTTACATTGTACCCACCTGGGCAGACGCCCCCGTGTTTATGACCTAATCTGCTGGAGTACACATTTGACACAAAGATAGGAAGATTTATGCCAGTGTTTTAAAGTAAATATTATTTATCATTGGTGTGGTTTTTAGACCTGGATATCAGGGGCTGTTGTCTGGGATGTTTTCCGTCAGAGGAGATCTCCTGTGCAGGTGTCAAAATACAGCTCTACCTCTCGCCTGCAACAACATTGGGAAGGGTTTGAGACGGGTTCGAGACAGCCTTGCAACTGTTTGGAGATAAAAATTTGTTACGCAATTTTTGGAACATGCTCAAAATGTAGGCAACAAGACCGCTAGCCTAGCAAGTCACATGAGAGACTTGAGAACACCTTGAGAACGTTTGAAAAGATTTTGGGCAGAATGGTGTTTGCAAACTGGTCTCCAACAGCTGCAGCCCAGTAAGATGCCGACTTAAGGGGAAGTTTAAGCCGAAATGGCACGAGCACCCCCTGTAGGCTGGCTGCAGTATGAGTTTTAAGTCCGTTCTGTCAGGTTAATGGGTAGGTGGTGGAGGATATGGACCTAGTGTGCAGGCAGACACAGAGGAGCTCAAGGGAAAATTAATTTATTTAAAAAAAACGAAAACAAATAGGCTGACGTGGCAGCAACAACTAAATGACAAAAACTTACAAACTGCAGCGAGGGGACTACATGAGGAGGGGGACAGAAAGAAAACCAGACAGTGCATATCTGCAAAAAATGAACAAGTGAAAAATGCAAGCTGAGGAACAGGTTTTATGGAGTGAGGGTGATTAGTAAGTGGACACAGGTGACTGATTACAAACGATGGACAGGTGCAGATGGGTGTGGCAGGCTGACAAGTACTGAGCTGAGGACAGGCAGCAAAACTACACAACATAAAACTAAACACAGAAACAACAAGAAATAAAACAGAATTACAGAAACGTGAAATAACAATAAACCTAAAACAAAACTCAAAAAATAGCTAAAAAATCTCAAACATGTTCAAGTGCATGGGGCCAAAAAAAAAAGGAACTCTTACCTTGCTGCTGTATTTTCAAATATTAGGTTTTCTAATGCATTTAGTTGTAAGTACTTATTTGATGCTAAAAAACAGCCCAAACTCTAACTACAAAAATAAAAACGTGGCAGTGACAGTAAACAGGCTACTGCCGGCTTCAGGAGGAGGTGAAGACGCCTCGTCCATCTTTTTATGTCAGCATAACAAATAACAAACAGAACAACCATTTGTTTCAGTGTTCAGTGAGGACTGATGAACTAAACACTACCAGAAGCAACCACATTATGAGCATTTCAGCAAAGTAAATCACTGTCAAAATGGCTTTCCTACTATAAATATTTTATAATCTTGTTTTTGAAGGGCAGCAGAAGTGTTTAGTCGTTTAAATTCTCGATAGGATGACTGTAGTTCTTTAATAGTCACAAGCTGAGTAATGTCCCTGTGATGGACTTGCGACCTGTCCAGGGTGTCCCCTGCCTCCTGCACAGTGACGGCAGGAGATAGGAGCCAGCCACCCGCGACCCTGAACGGAGACACTGGTAAAGAAAATAAATGCATGGATGGATGATAACAGTCTGAAGGACATACAATAGCACCAATAAAATGATTCCCAGAGGAGTTCCAAACTGAAAACCTGGCATAGAGTAGATAGTCAGCTGAAAGATGATGTATCCCTCATGTTTATGCCCCCTCCCACATTATCTCTTAAAGTAATCCCTTTCAAAGACTGTTAATTTGTCCTTGGTTGGTTTTAAGGTCCTCTACTACTTCTAGATTTGTCAACTGGATAGTTCTTTTTTTCCCAGTTTTTCAAAGGCATAATGCATGCCAGCATGAAATAAGTCTTAAGTTGTCTCTGAATAGCTTCTTAGAAATCACCTTATTGGGGTAATTTGCCATTTTATGCTTGCCAGAGTGTTTTGCATATTTTCTAGCTGCAACGAGTTCTGAGCAAATGTGTCTTTTTGACCGGCTGCTGATAACAAAGTGACTGAAGACCCCATTTAAAAAAGGGTATATGCTGTGTTTGTAGACACAACAGTAGTTTGAATTTAGGTACCTTTTGCTTAAAAGACTCTTGGGTCAGCGGTAAGTGGTATCAATTATATTTGGAAATGTCTGACAGTGATTAAAAGAGCAACAGCAAAAAAAAGGAGCGGCTGCAGAAGAATGGCTCAACACCACTTTAAAAATGACAAAATCTGTCTTTTCTCTGATGTGAAATGTAAAACAGAGGGGTGGCCCAAGGCTTGTGCTCAGTACAGTAAGCTCCATGCATCTCCCATATATTGAACAAGGTAAGACTAGCGTATAAAGGCACTTCCTTGGAGGGTTTGCTCTGGTAGGTGTGGGAGTCTAATCAAGTGAGACAGATTTAATATCCAAGACGCTGTCTGCTGGCCTGTTTCTGCTTCTTCCTGAATGAAATGACATTTTGAGCCAAGATAGCCTACTCTACTCCATTTCTTCTTAATTCTAAAATGCAAATTGTTCTAAATAACTAAAGTTGTTAAGTCATTGATCGTTTGGTAGTTTCTCTGGCAGACTCAGTATTTTCGCTCCTACTATTGTCAGTCCATCCGCTCCATCTGTAAGGTCAGAGAGGTTAAAGAGGAGAGTTAGAAACTTCAGTTGATAACATGTCATTACAAGGTGTATAGGTTAATCTGCCAGCTGAACTCTGCATCTGTTTTTGCTGTTTGGTAAAGATTTCCTGTCGTTGGGATCTTGGTGAAATTGAAACGGAGGTGTCTGATCGTCGCTCTCTGTCTGTCTGCAGGGAGTGCAGGAGGAGATTAGGTGGTTCACTTCAGTCAGATTGTTTGTATTTCATTCACGTCAATACCAATTATGCTTCAAAAATAATTAGGTTTATATCAGACATAAATGAGCTTATATTGTCTGGATTAATTGTATGGTTTATAAAATAAATATGCCCATGAAGACTGTATAGCATGTTTTGTTTGTAAGTGCCTACAGCAAAAAATGCACATTTTGGAGAACTGGAACCGCCAACATTTTTCTTTTCTTTTATAAAAGTGTTGAATTTTAGTGTTAATCTGGGCATTGTCCTAACTCATCACATCATTAGACTATCTTCACTGAGATAAAATCTTTCAGATTGGATATCTGGATTTTTTAATTAGTGGATCCCAGAGATTGTCAGTTTTATCTTCTTTAATGTCTTAACGACTGTTCTGTATTTCCTAAGTTCGCTGGAATTGCTACGTGCTGTGAACAAACAGGCAAAAAAAGGTTTAAATGTAATAACCACGCAGAAAAAAAAATTAAATGGAAAACAACCCATGCTGGAATTAAAGTTAAATAATCAGGACCATGCATTTAGACATAAAGATATAAATTTATTGTAATTCCATCATATGGTGCACATTTCATTATGTTTCTGCTGTTTGTGAATTTGTTTTTACGTACCTTACAAAGAAACTTGCAGTAGCTTTGTACAGCGTGTGTTCGCATGACTTTCATGGCTGTATGTACATATGAAATCGACTCCTACCCCCTGCCTGTACTCTCCATTTTCACTGAAGTGGTCGATATCCATATCGCAGACAGAGGAGGTCTAAATGCTGAGGATGTGGTGCAGTTGTCAGGCCCATTAGCAGGACTAATGGTGGCCTAAGAGCCCTGTGTTCCCTCAGGGAGGAAGACCAACCACCAGCAGCAGGACAAGCTGTAAAAGCTCCAGGGCAGGGGGTTGGGTGGGGGCAGCCTAGATTGGAAGTAAGCAGCAGCTGTGCTGCTATAGGAGACCCCATTTAAGTGGCTATTACAAAATGTGAATCCCTTTACAGCCCGGGTCTGCATTCAGAGCACAGAGACAGAGGTGGTGATTGTGGTAGTTACGGTTATAGCTCAATATTATTGAGTTATGACTCAATAATAGATATAGTTTAATATCACATGTCTGGTCAGAACACGATAGTAGAGATGGAGCAGGTGGAATTACATTTGTTGGGTCTAATCGAGTCACCTCACCTTTATTTTGTATATTTTGTAAATTATATGTCAAAGTACTTCCTCTGAGGCTTTCCTCTGAAAGCGTGGATGTGATTTAGTGAGGAAGATCAAGTTTATTATCAAGGCTACTGTTTATTGACTGCTTCTATCAGCTGACAGTCAGTGTAATTTGTGCTAAGATATTCTGCTTGGCATTATTTTAAATTATTAACTCGGCAAAGGTCGAACTGAGAATACAATTGCTATCACAGGAAATAGGGTGAAAGGTAAGGTGTGGTTATAAAAGAATGACAAAAATGACTCATTTAAAACACTGTAGGAATGGATACAGATAAATAGATGGGTAAAAATGAAAACATAGCTTTTACACATAAAATTAGTGTTTTCATAACCACCTACAATAAATCCGTAGTTCTTTGGTAACTACTTATGGTCGTTTGTTTGCCACATTATTATTTTTATACTTTAATGAAGTTTTCATTTCAAGTTGAACTATAATGTTGTGATAAATTTAAGATATCCTTAAAAATGAGGTTTTCACTCCACCTTACGGATTACTTTGTAGCTGTGACATGATTATAAAGGCGCAAAAATACACAGTATTCTATGTATAATGACATTCCATAGTGATGTTCCAGAAAGCATGGAGAATACTTGATTTTATATTTTGACAGATTTGTTGGACAGGAAACTAGGTGAGATTAAGAAGCATGATGACGTAAATCTGTTGATGTGACATTAAATGTATGCCACTGAGGCCCTCTGTATCTCTGGTATATTTGATGATTGTAGATCAACACATACAAACATATAGAGTTGAGATTCATAACCTGTTAGCAGCTGGAAAGTATATGCATTATTCTTATAGTTAGACATGTTTAGATATGAAAATGTGAATGTTGTTACCTGGAGTCAGTAGTATCTTGCCTGAATTAGCCATCCATAGACTATTGTGCTATCATGGTTTATTTGCCCATTTTTCAACAACAGTCATCCATTTCCTTTTCCACACTTTTTTCTTTCCGGGTTGCAGCCTGTCTCTAGCAGTCATTGTGTGAGAGGCGGGGGACACCCTGGACAGGTCGCAAGTCCATCACAGGGACACACGGAGACAAACAACCATTCGTGATCTCGCTCACACCTAGGGACTATTTAGGGTCACCAGTTTACCGAACATGCACGTTTTTGGTTGGTGCATGCACAGGGAGAACATGCAAACTCCACCCAGAAATACCCTGTTCTTTACTGTCATAAGTGGATTTTTGTTTTGTTAGATTTTATTGGCCAAATGAAAGTTTCATGTTTCATTTTGTTCCCTTTATTTTACTGTAGGTGTCTAAAACAGATCTTGACTGGTTGGCAGAGAGATAGTGCCCTGTGGTGTTTAATCTAGTTGGTAATGAAACCCATTTAAAAATAGAAAGTAGCTCACCTACAAAGATGATTAGCGTTGTGATCAGTGGCACCATTCAGTGCATTTTATTTGACTGCTGCTGCTGCTTCTTCTGTAAACAACAGCGTGTCATTGATATAACTTGTTTTGATCTCAGGTGAAGATCATCACGCTGTTTAGTTGTAGATGTGTGGAGTATACTTAAACTTAACCCATATGCTCCTGCTCTCACACTCACAAACAAGCACCAGGGTGTGTGTTTCAACCCTCTGTGAGGACTAAAAAGCGCCACAATTACACACTCGTGCGCACGCACACACACACGCAGTCGCATAAATTGTCCAATATTTTGTTCTGGGCAGTTTGCCCATTTTCAATATGCTAAGCACAAGGGATAAGAGTGTGATTACTGGAGAAGATCCCGCTCCGTTTGCCAAGTCCTGTCACTCACTGCCATACCCGCTGCTGTGCTCGGCCTCAACATGTCCTTCTGATGTCAGGATCATTCAGAAAAGTTCTGTTTAGTACTGAGAGACATCAAAGTGTACACCAAAGCCGCAGATCAGGACCAGGAGGAATTTGGAGATAGCCTAAAATAGATACACCGCTTGCCTGAAATGCATAAAAAACACAACAGCATATGAAAAACCTCGTTCCCAGAACAGGAGAAACGGCATAATTGTAATTGCTTCAGATTTCTGTGTAAAATAAAGCAATAACAATTGGTTTAACTTCCAAGATTCATGATTACAGACTTGGATTTAAGGCTTTTGAACCATTTGACCAGTGAATACACAGAATGACATTTGCCTTGCAATCTGCCGTCTGTTTGGCAATAGAAACGAACCTCATGACTCGTCCAGAGCAGCTGTCTAGCATATTAACATTTTTCATTTCTTTGGTTTCCAGTATGCCTTCGTTTCATCTCTGCGTAAGCATACACTAAAAAAAAACATTAAATATTTTAGGCTGCTTTGAACTGAACTGTCAGAAGAGAACATAGGAGACTTTTGAAAAATGAATAATACATAAGAAGCTTTTGTGCTTTTTATGCATTATTTAGGCGGTGACAGTTACTTGTTGGAATGAGACCAATTAATTCTTTATATTTGCATAAATCTGTTATTTTGGCTGTACGACTAATTTCTACAGTTACCAAGGGCTTTTACATCTCTACAGTGCAGGTTTTTACCACCTGAATTTTTTATTTAAATAGATTTTATTCATTTATTAGTTTAGTTTGTGTAGACATCTCTTTAACTATGACAGAAAGAGGAGTAAAGGCTCTCCAGGCAGCGCATGTGAACTGGTTGTGTGCAGGTTCCAGGTTAGGGTAAGAACCAAGTTGTGAATTGAGGTTAGATTAAGATCAAGACGACGTTGTACATAATAAATGGAAGAAGTTAATGCAATGTGACTGGTTTCCAGCCAAGTCTCACTGTAGAATGTCTACTAGCTGCACAGTCCATAGTGCAAACAGTGCTGGAACCTAATAATGTAGTTTTAACGCTTTAAACGAGTGCTTGCCAAACTTTTCAGCTTTTGACTTACTGTTGGCTGAAGTATCCAAACATAGTTAATAAGCCTTTTATTGAAGTACTGGTTTCATCTGTTTGTGACATTTAAGGCTAAGTTTCCTACACCCCATTCCACATACAACCAGACACAATATACATACACAATTTAAAAAGACACAGAACCATTTTTTTTTACTGCCTGACATTAAATCAGACTAAATTTTTCCTGTTTTAAGTCAGTTAGGATTTCCAAAATTAACAAATAACGAACAAGCGATTTTTTTTTTAATAACTTTCTTCAAAGTCACAGATTCAGATACACTAAGATTATTGCGTCTTTAAACAATTTGGGTGTTTTGCTGCAGGAGGGACTGGTGACCTTTACAAAATAGATTACATCATTATGAAAGAACATTATGTGGAAATATTGAAGCAACATCTGAAGCCCTCAACCAGGAAGTTAAAGCTTGGGAACAAATGGGTCCTCAAATGGACAACGACCATCAGCATTCTGACAGTGAGCATCACAAAGTCCTGATCTCAATCACATAGAAACTTTGTAGGCAGAGCTGAAAAGGTGTGTGAGTGAGGAGGCCTACAAACCTGACTCAGATACAGCAGTTCTGTCAGGAGGAACGGGACTAAATACAACAAACTTTTATAAGAACGAAACCCAAAATATTTGACAGCTTAAAGGCAATGATACCAAATACTAAGGAGCTATATGTTAACTTGTGACTTTGACTTTTTACCATGTATATAAAAATCTGGTTTCAGCTGTATACACACACACACACACACACACTTGGTGTTTCATAACCTACAGTGGGGTCTTAACCCTAACTTTGGGAGCCTCTGCTTTAACCTAGCAAAGGGCTTTATTGTCTGAATTCCCTGTAATTCCTCTGCCCCTCTTTGAGCTCCTCACCAAGATCTTAAGCCAGTATCTCTCTGGGCTGCATCTGTTGGAGACCAGTTGTTGTCTCAAAATTGAAGGAAAATTGGTGAATTTTTAGTTGCCGTCTCATTAAATTCTGAGTGAGCTGTCCAATTTTGAAAATCACAGCCTATTTTCATGTGTACGGCTTTATTCTTGGCTGTGCACATTATTTTGATACACACCTCCGCCCACATCGTACACACCTCAGCCTGCGTTGGGCCCACACTGGCAGCTGACCCACGTTTATGATTTAATCTACTGGAGTACACCAACTGACCAATATACTTTGAGAGAAAAACACTTTTTTTTTTTGTTTAGCATGTTTGAAATTCAAGCAACAAGACGGCAAACCTCTGAGAATCACGGGAGGAAACTGAGAACCTGCAAACGATTTGAGACCTTTTGTCGACCGCCTCACGAACACTGTCTGCCAACTAAAGGCCAAGAGTTGCAGCCCAGTGAGATACTGGCGTCAGTCAGTAACTGATACACTGCTAACACCTCATTTGATTAAGTAATTGATGCACTTGTTGAGTAAATATTAAAAGGATACATTACAAAATGTTGCTGTAATGTTTTTTGCTTTAAAATACTACACTAAATACAAAATTCTTCAAAATATAAAACAAGGAATTCTTGACAAAGCATCAGTTTGCCACACACTGGCATGACATCTTTCGTATCCTTACAAAAACACAAGTTACCTAAATTATGTTAAAGTTAAAGTCACGTTTTGTTCAAAGTAAAGTGGATACAAACACTGGACTAAGAAGGCAAGGAGCAACTGATAGAGAAATAAATCAGACTTTTTATTTTAAAATAAACTGTGAGCCCTGGAGAAGCAAATAATCCTAAACAAAAATCCAGGTTCAGAAACCCGAACAGCTACAGAAACAACAATAATGATGGCTAACAACGATATGAAACCTGTATTGAGCAAAGGAATGTAATCATTAAATATACTGAAAGAAGCAATTAAATGCAGTGCCTGCATCATGTATGAAAGCACTTTTCTTTTGAATACTCCAAATACTTTGACCAGCAAAGACAAAAAGTATGTAATGTAACACCAGCATACAAGTACTATAATGTTTCTGAAATACCTTTAGCCATTTAGATAAATGTTAGTTCGTTAAAATAGGGCAGTGTGAACACTAGAGTCAGCTGGACAAGCAAAATGTTTAATGCATCTTTCTTGTTCCACTTGGGCGCTCGATTAAACGCTTCCTCAGTTAGGTATAAAGTCTCCTGGTTTTACCTGTATCTGCAGAATCATTATTTCAGGATAATAATAAAAAAAACCCTCAATATGCCACCCAGAGATTGTAACAGAATGCTGGCAGTTCACATTTAATCCTAATAACAAGATCTTTCTTAGCTTGTTTTTTCTTTATAAATGTCTACTTTTCCATCAGCCGTATTTTTTTTTTTACAGGCTGAAGCAATAATACTAAAAACTTTTATTTGTTGTGTCAAACTCTGACAAATATTGCTGCAGGAAATGGTTAAATGACCAGTTTCATGGCAACCATACATACACCACATGTTTGTTGGACAGACTTGAGAGGGAGCAGGTGTTAGGTGTTTTATCCATTAGCCACCCTTATCACCCTGTATCCACACGCACACACACACACACGCACACACACACACACACACACACACAGAAACGTGTACAAGCCTCCTGTGGGGCTCTCTCTGAGTCACTCTGGCTGAGCATACTTCCTTGAGATGATGTAGTGTATTAACATCCCACAAAGAGCTCACCATAACAGATGATGTCACTCTCAATGAAAAAAAAACCCAGTTTCTCTCTTCTACAAACACAACGATGGTACTAAACGTGTCTTTCTAAATTAAGTGAAAAATTATATTAAAGCATCTTTATAGATGACAGTTATATGGAGACAATCATGGCCATTTGTGTTTATTCTTAAAAAGCAGATTATCACCAGCCAAATTACAGAGAATTTGCTCATGTGTGTTTTTATATCCATCCCAGACTTTAGTAACTTTGTGTAAAAATGTCTTCATCCCAGCTTTTGAGTTAAATATTAATGATCTGGACTAACCAGTTTGGTAAACTACTGTCACATGGTTTCATATTTTTGGTTTTGGTTTTGAATTCTTTTTAAATGTGAGTCAAAACATGAAGAAATTATATTGCAGACCACCTTTCGTTCCAGAGTTTTACATTAAGATCATCTACAGTTGTAGCATCAAAACCTTGAATATAATATTATCTGAAATCTCACTCTCAGCTACTACCACATGAGATTTTAGCTCAATATCTGTAAGACTGACCGAGTCAGAGCCATTTTTGTGTTGGCTAACATTTATAATCTTGAAATAAATTGACTCCAAAAGTTAATGAGTTGTGAATTTACAGTCACTGATTACTTTCTGATAGCTAAAGTTTTAATCAAAGATCTGGTGCATTGAGTAACATTAGAAGTATGGATCGTGAACAACTCTTTTTAGCACAATATTTGTAAAATTGATTGAATTACATCTAATTTTGTGTTATCTAAGGTCAAGTGGCTGTGGGCCTCATCTTGAATTAGTTTGGCTGCAAAAGTTAACCACTTGTAGATGTACATCCAATGAATATTTCATTAAAATCTATCAAGTAGTTCATGAGATATTTTTGCTAAGAGTCAGACAATTGTTGGTGGGTCAGTACTGTTTTAACGTTATTGTTGGATCACTGCTTCTGCATGTAACTTTAATTATTATAGATTACGTGTGAGATACGTCTGGTATATCACAGTGGCTACAGTCATGATACAGATTTTTATGACATGATCAATAAATCTGTGGCAACCCGCTGGAGGTCTCGCTTTGTGTGCTGGAGTATTAGATACATATAGAGGTGATGTTGTGACATTATTTTCTACCATGTATTTCAGGAGGTCATAGAAACACAAGTTGAAAATGCAAAAGTGAGATGGAGATATTTGTCGTACTCCAGATGGTAGCTTTTGTTCCTGACTTTTACCAATTATTATAATTATGATTGACTTGACCTGTTCAGCCATAGATAAAATATTATCAAATATACAGAAAAAATACATAAAAGAATTTATTTTTCGTCTTCCTATGACTTTTAGAAGATCCAACTGATGCAACTTCCTGTTGTGCATGTGCCATTTAGGAATATTCCAAATTTTACAGACAGGGTAATGTATTACAGTAAAAGGTCTGAGTGAAAACCCAGGGACACAACTATTATGTGTATTTTAACAAAACTATTATAGATGTCTTTTGAAAGAACTAGATGCGAAGCATAGATGTGATATGCAGCCACACAAAAATGCCAAAAAACAATAACATTTATTTAGAATTTTCTACATTATGATTCATTGTAAAGTGTAATGTTATAGAGTGAGGACAGGTGACAAATGCTGTTTTTTCAGTGTTTACGGATGTTTTTCCATTAACCCTTCCAAAAATACATCATAAATTTACAGTTACATCACATGCAGGACACTTTGCTTAGTAAGAAAAATTATTTTTCAGTTATTCTTCATGCAAATTTATGAATATAATTTCCAAGGGATGGAAATGGCACCGTTTCGGTGGAATGGCCCCTATTGTTTTACCAGGTCATATAAAAAAAGTAATAGTTTATTATAACCTTTTTTTTTTTATCTTACTTGTCTCTAATGCCTTATGGACCAGGTGCTATTACTCAGTTGGATGCATTTCTATTCATCGACATGGCTCTGTGCCATTATTCCTTCCTGGAACGAAAAAAAAAAAAATCCACATCTGATAACATCTTTTTTGCCAAGCCATTAAGTGGTAGAAAATAGCCTGATAAGTAAAGCAGGGTAGGCTGACAATAGAATTGGAAAGGAATCGGATCTTACCTAAACTGTGCTGAATGGCAAACGGTTTTAAATTACTAATAGATGGACAACAAGCAGCTCACAGATTCATCACAGCAGATCCAAATCACATCAGGGTCCTTGCTGTTGTTTCCCACTGTCATAAATATAGCAGCAACAGTTTTCATATTGACTTTGGCTCCACTCGGCCTGCAGGTTTCTGAGGCTTTGAGCTCTTAGGAGGATCAGTTTCACTCTGCTTTTCCCCCACATCACACATGAATGGAGAACTGCAAAAACAAGATCACTATGGAATGAAACTATAATTTAATTTACCTAGAAAACCATTCTTGTTATTTTAATCCACTCATACTCTTTTAAAGCACTAAATACAGCACTTTAAGTAAAACATTACTTATGAGTATTTTTGGGCTTTTTATTTTAGGCAAAGCTTTCAGCAGTATTTACAGATATTTGTCTGCTTTTGATAAAAGATATGTGCCTACATGTAGTATATTAACCCTCTCAAGGCAGACGTTGCAGATTTGCAACAGCGAATTGCATTTACCTAATTACTCCACATTCATATTTTATGAGCCTTATTTTACTCAGATGATAATTTCCCCAAATATCTGATTTTTCCTGTTACTAAAACTTAATTTGAGTCTGAGAGGGTTAATAACATTTTTTGTGCTTGCTTTTACTGCTTAATGCTCAAAATATATATTTTATCCAAACCAAACTACTGTGTATCACATGTCAAAGAGCTAAAAGAGTGAAGGTTTGACTCAGTAAATCTGAAGAATAATTGTCTGGTTAATAAGTAAAAATATAACAATGTTCCTCATAAGAAAGACAAAGATGATTGTAGGTCGCCCACTTATAAAGTAAAATCACAGGAATTTCTTTATTGACAATTCAGCCATAAGCATCTGTAATGTTTTCTGCTTCCAGGTAAACTGCAGCTACATGCTGCGTTTTATCTAAAACTGGACTAACTTGGGTTTTGTGTCTTCTCCCCCCCCCCACACCTCCTGTCCTATTCCTGTTTGTCTTTCTCACCAGAAGGATCTACCTCTGCCTCGGAAAAGTAGCAGGTAAGCTCAGAGTTGCGCATCTTTTCTGCTCTGCGTCAAACTACGTGCAGCGTGTTTCGGAGTTTGTCACTACGTGTGAGAATTGTCAAATCATTCAGTTGTTAGTTTATTTGTAGTGTCGGACACGCTGCTGTGGGATCTCTCCTATCCTTCAAGTCCAGACTTCTAAAGGCTTTTGGAAACTCGGGGAAGTTTTTGGGCAGAATTTAGGAAATTAAAATACTTTATAATGACAGTAAAAGAGTGATGTTGTGTATGCTCATTTTCATGATAAAGAGAGTATTGTATTTTACAATATATTTTACTAGTGTAACAAAGTGTTACAGTTTAAAAAAAAGCTTTTGTTTTGAAAATCTTAGACATACAATCTGACATTTTTTATATTGATCAAAGGTTTTGATTCATATTTTGATTTATTTTGATTCTCACCTCACCTGTGATCATCTTAGTTCAGCTCGAATCCAGAGACACTGGTTTGTGTATTTTTTTCTTTGCGTGTTAAAGGTTTCATTTTTCTTTTCTAGTGAACTATGTTCCCTGACTCGTGCTGTCCAGGGTGTTACTGAGCGCTCTCATTGGCAGATTTGTTTGTTTTGTGTACAATTCTGCCAAAGAGTCAGCAGATCTAAGCTAATAATGTTGCTTTTTTTCCATGTTTTATTCAAGATTTCACCAGATTCTCTGAATTCTGTAATTGTGTTATATTTCTGATAATAAAATCTACAAATTTGATACCATTTTCTAATCCAAAATATTCCTAAAATATTGAATAACTTGTAATCACGCTCAATCACGCTCTATGTCACTAGTCTAGTCTCAAGGGTAAAACTCATGGGCAGCGTGTGGCAGAAATGATGTCTTCATTATTTTCAAATTTGACCCCCACACCGATAGCAGCTGGCTGCTGATCGACAATCTATGCTGCATCGTCTCTTGACAGTTCCATTTTCAGGCGTCAGTGCTTCTAAAACAATACATTTTTATGTCTACTCACTACCTGCTCGGCCATCCTCCCATATTAGCTCTTCTTCAATGTTTTTTTTTTTTTTTGACCGTTCTTCTGTTATTTAGCTGTAGCACCGTTCCATATCAAAAAGACCAAAAATGGATAAGAAAGATTTGAAGTTGAGAAGTATTTGAAGATATAGGATTTAAGATCTTATCATTATAAAGACAATGCTGGAAAAGATCTTGTCTGATGATTGACTGCTTAAGGGACTGGCTAATAGAAAAAATTTTAAGCTCATATTTTAAAGCTGATCACTACAGCTTGAGGCGTCCGGGTTTGAATTGACACGCTTCCAATGATGCGCCGCAGTGTTCCCAGTGCATTTTTGGCCTAAATCTCTGTAAGAGGTTCTTGTTAAACCCATGGCATGTTACTGCTCCTGCCATTTTCCAAACCTGTTCCTTCCTTTAAATATAAAATTTTAAACAAACTGAGACTTTCTGAGCTGAACTGAAGACAAATGTCAGCTTTCAGAGTTTTCACTTTTCCAAACTTTCTTATAGAAAGTCATGGCCAAGTTGAGATGATTGTACACTGGCAGCCTTGCCTTCTGCCTTCAATATGTTTCAGCTTTGCATGAGTCCGTTCACTCAGAGCTTCTCTGCTGGCCAATCTGTTGCACCAGTGAGCTGTGCGATGAAAGCTGAGCAGCAGGAGAGCTGGGCTGTCACCTCAGTGCCCTCTGCGGATCGAGGAGGGCAGGAGGTTGAGAGCAGAGCAGTGCATGGATGTGTGACACCGCCATAAGCCACATAATGTGTAGTGAACGACTTACATAATGTTGTGATGCTCTGTGTGCTTTATCAGGGTTTTTATCAGTATCAGATAAATCACACTGACCTGCACGTGGACGTTGATTAAATAATCTACTTCAGTTCAATTAATCAGTGACCCATCTGACCTCAGTCACCTCTTGTTTTTTTCCACTTTCTTTATTATTAGTTTGAAGCTGACATGGAAATTATAACCAGATAGTCTGACCAAAATATCCTTTCTCGTTTCATCTGAGCTCTGATTATACTCCTGAATAAAAACTGATTAGTGTCAATTCCTCTCAAGTGTCAGCATTAAAGCCAGTTAAGATTCACATTTTTAAAACATCCTTAAGAGAGTTATATATACAGCCTGACTTCACCCTATAGATAATTACATTAGTGACTTAGTTTAAATCCTCAAGTGTCATTTTTTGTGTCTTTTGCAGAAGAGTAGGATTGAATTACATAGAGAGATTTGATTAAATGGATTAAAACGTCTACATGTGTGGTACTGAGATGTGAAAATCTTCTCACTTAGAGATCGACATCTGATTAAATGTGAAGTATATGTGGGAAAAAAAATAAATTCATACTTTGGCCAAGTTATACCCCTACTTTGCACTTAGTGGTTTACATAAATTCATGCAATCTCATGCATTATGAACGCGGAAGTTATCGTTTTGTACCAAAAAGTGTGAATCAGTTACCATTTTGCAATCTTGTTTTTACCATTTCACTGTAGGCACTAGCTTCCCATGAGGTTGTGCTTTATTTTATAGTCTGCATTTTTACATTTGTACTTAAAAAAAAAATCATCTCTATTTGCATGTGCGTATTTGCTCAGCCACAGTGTGTAAACTATGCCAGACACAGACTGTAATAAACCAGATGCGGCTTATATGAAATACAGAAACAACACAACCTAACACGCTTGTGCTTTATTTATTTTGCGCTGTTATTTCAGAAACTTAATGCTTGATTTGAATGGAACTGTATTAACCTCCTAAGACCCGAACTCTTGCATGGCTTGTGCATTTTTGATTTCTATGTGGACGCCAGGTCCTAGGAGGTTAAAGATCCAAGGTTATAATAACTAAAAAGTATGAGTAAGTGGTACCCAAAGCTGCACAAGTAGGACTTGATGGAGAAACAAATTGACCCAGAGCCTAAAATATTTTTTTAGCACTGTGTGAGTCTCTGTCCATGGTGCTGAAAATGCTGTGGTCCTTTTTTTTTCTTTTAACTTGTTTTTTATATCCATCTGCTAAATATGGCAAAAAGGTTCCAAAAGATTACTTTACACGTACATTTCTTATACTTAGAAATAAGTATGGCGCTTTTAAGTTACTTTTGTCTGAAGCAGCAATCATTATTTCATCTAAAAAGCTCGTCAGTCGTTTTTTTTTTTTACTGCTGCTCCTGCTGTTAAAAGCACTCTACAAGCTAGACAGAACCGATGTAATTTTGGGAAAATAATCACTTTGCCTTCATCATGTTAAGCTGTGAAGTCTTTGAAATCTTTTTGCAGTTCTTGGTATTTTGCTTTAGGGTATTCAGGCTGTTTCTTAATTATCTAGAATGAAGTTTTTGTTGAACTTTATTTTTCTGTGACTGAATTTGTCCTCTGACTGTCCTGTTCACAGAAGAGCCATCTGGCAACAGTGAACTGATGACTTAAACTTATGTTTACCAAACATTTTTAGTAGCGTTGCTTGTCCTGCTCAGGCTGAGTGACGAAAATTCACATATTAGCAATTTTTCAACTAAGTGGCAAATGAAACATGGTTTGGTACAGAAATTCTACGGATATTAGGTTTTATGGCAATGATTTAAATTTTGTGGAAACAAATTATGAGAATAGTTTTTATTGCCAGTACTTCATTTGTTTGGTTCTCTTGTTCTCTCTTTTGCCGTCATGTGCTGTACTTAATTACAGCTAAATACTCAATTACATTAGTATATTTTTCTTCTTATGTTAACAAACATTAAGATTCTGAAACGTTGACAGAAATTTAGTTCATTAAGACATGTTAATGAGGAGTCTCTGATTTTTTGTGACCTGTTTTCACAGGAAGCTGCTGTGCTGTGCTTTGATTTTACTTTCATTTTTCATGTAAAATGTTTGATGAGGGAAAAGTTAGTTTACTTGTGCAGCTGCAGTCAGATCAGACAGAAGGAGTTTTAGGAAAAGCAAATCCTTAAAGTTGTGTTGATTCATTTTAATGTGTCTAGATTTGTTTTTTTCTTCTTTTTTGTTGTAAAGAAAGCACAATCACAAATACTAAACATTCTTACATTGATTTTGAACCCGTGCCTTTATTGAATTTTCAATAAATTTTGTACTTTTTGTTCTGACCTGACGTTTTAATCCAAAGTGTTGAACAAAGACTCTCTATCTATTATCTTGATTTGAGCTTTTCACTGCTTTCAGCCTAGCCTTTTTTTTTCTTTTTTACAACACAGACAAAGCAGAGAGCATCATTGTAAACAACATATCTTGTTTTCTCAATTACTAGAAGCTAAAGATTAAAGTAACGTTTAAAATATTGCTCAACCTCAGTATTAAAAGTGAGTGTAAATATATGTGCATGTGTAAATTACCATTACTCATGCTCGGCTTGGCCACCTCCTTTTGTGTGCTGTGCTGTGTGTGCTTAAGTGGTGTCATGGAGTGTGGTTTGTCCATGACCTCTGACCCGAGAGGCGGGTTGGCAGATGTCACAGCATGACATGAAAGAGAATCTGGAGCCAGAGGCTCACAGTCAGCTCTTCGCTGCCCCTCCTGTGCTCGATGCTGCTGTGTTTCTCTCCACGCCTTCTCCTTTGGTTGGAGCTGGACTCTGTTACTGTGGCCCGTTGTTTGTTGCATTTCGAGACAAACAGACTAACAAACCCTGTGAGGCTGAATATGATTCAGTACAGCCTCAACCTTTCCCATATGGTGTACAGAAACGAGTTTGCTCTTTTATATGATAACATTCCCCTCATCGCCGTCTCTGACCTCCTACTGTGTTTCAGTGATACCACCCCCACCCCTCTGTCTACCCTCTTCTTCTCCCCCATGTATATTTTATCCATCCAGACTCTCACATTAGAGACAGCATCCATTATTGAATTACTCCCCTCAGCACTACTGTGTAACTGTCAGCCCTCGTCAGCTTTAACATTTGGTGGGTTGGTTTGAAAAGGAAGGCGAAGGGAATGCATGTATGTACGCCTGCACAGGAAAGTAACATCTCTCTTGACTGGGCATTACAGAACAGCTCCTGTGACGTCAAACAGACAATGCCAGCTCTGCTGCTGTGGCATTTTCCATTTTAGAAGAAAAAAAAAAGACTTGCTTTGGTCTGACTTCAACAATAAGGCCAATTTACTTCTATAAATCCCAAAACTCTTGAAATCCAAATATTATTTCACTTTCAGCATCACACAAACACATCAGATTTTTAAAACCTCTATAAATTGACTACAAATAGTCTAACACACTATCTAGAAATCAATGAGATTTAAAGATTTTTGTAAATGTTAATCATGAAGATTGTCTACTTCTTCGTGACTGTTATGATCTCCTGGCAAATGCTCGTTTGCTGTTTCTGCATGTGCAGCAGTAAAATGCAAAAACAACAAAAAAAAACAACAACATTCCCTTGTTCACGGTAATGAACAGTTCAGCTGTTTGGCTTTTGCTATTTTTAAAGTTAATGGTTCCCGACGTTCAGTAGATTAATTTCTCTCTTTTGATCTAATATAGTCTGTGGTTTGAATTCAGACCTCACTCTCCAGTTTGTTGGATCACTTTATTAAAGGTTCTGTTGGTTGGGAAGATGAAGCTTTTTGGATAAAGCATGTTTTTGGTTTTATATGGGGCTCAAGTAGCATTGTTCATATTAAAATGTCCTTCAGCAAATACTAAAACCCCGAGCTGCCTATGAGTTGTCATCATCACCGTGAGTGTCAGACTGCTCTGTATGAATGTGAACATCTCAACGCTGACTGGTCAGTAAGATAGGTGAAGTGGGTAGTACTGTAAATGGTGTAAATGCAGTCAACTATTTTTGATTTCTTTAGGATTTTTTGTGAATAAAAGGTCCATCCATCAGTTTTCTATAGCTGCTGGATTCTGTTCAGGCTCGTGGGGAGCTGGTGTCTATTCAGCGGTCATTGAGCGAGAGGCGGGGTAAAACATCAACAAGGTTAACCTTTTATCTGTTTTTAATGTTGATGACTCAATTAATTGTGCTCTTGTGTTTTCTCTGCACTCAACAAAAACCTTGTTGAATGAAGAGGGAGAGTAAGGGAAAAAATTTCTACACAATTTTGTGGCTTTTGAGATGAAACGTTGTTGTTGCAGTTTCATATATCTGAGCTGCATCAGTGCAATTTTTAGGGGCAGATTCAAATTTCTTCCTGGGAGATTTTTTTAAAGTATATTTGTTTCCTCCATTTATATTTTATATAAAAATATTCTAACAAAAAACTGAAATACCCCTGCTGTGCCACTAGGTGGCGAGACAAGCCACATTAACTTTGCATCAAAGTTCAGAGAAAGAAGATTCTTAGCTTGGCAAAAAATTGTCCAAAAAAACTTTGTAACTATTTCAACACATGATCAAAGTATGATAGTGATAGGATCAGGATGCAGCGAGACAAACGTAGAAAGAAAAGAAAATGGTAACAACAGATTTTTGTTAGGTTTCTAACACAAAGTGATAGTAGACATGTGCAAACCAGGCTGCTAGATCATTGTTTCCAAAATTGTCACTTTGGAAAACATTTTTAAAATTACAGGCCCTGCATTTCTTGAATGAATATCATATCGCTTTCATGACAGAGTTTTACACTAAAATTATCTTATAATGAGAAAGGACAAAGTTGTAGCCATTTTGGTCAAACCTTGAGAAACGTGTGAACTGAGTCATTCCCAACAAATAATTCGAACTCTAACATTTCTTAGAGTTCAAATTATTTGTTGGGAATGACTCAATTACTGCCACACCAATTTTAGGCTCAACATCTGTAAAATTCACTAAGTTTGTTTTTTTCTTTGTAGGCTGATGTTGATTAGATGTGGTGGCCATCTTAAATTGCTTTGACTCCTAAAATTATTTTTTTTTCAGATGTACATTCAGTCATTATTTTCTAAGCATTTCCTTAAAGTCTGTCCACTAATTCATGACATAATCTGCTAATAGATAGACAAACACATGCAGGCAAAAACATTATTGCCTTTGACGTCGGGCAATAATAAAACAGGTTCAGCATTTATGCTATGATTGCTCATGTTCAGCGCTTATCAATATCTGGTAATACTGTTTTTAGATTTTAATAAACTTCTGTTTATGTTTAATGCTAACTGAAATCTGCTAGAAAAAATAAAATGTCAACTAAATTTTGTTACAAAATGACTTCTCTGCCAAATCAGTATAAAAAACATCACTATAAGAAAACTGTTGTTCCTAGTAGTCATGTTGTGCTTTCCAGGAAAAAACTTTCTTCACTACCAGTTTCAATGAAAATAAAAAAAAGAAACATCTTTGAAAGGTTTAATAATCATCAAACAGCAATACTTCTACTCCACTGAGTCTCAAACAGTTTACAAGTGAAGAGGCTTTTCAGTATTAGAATTAAACTGAAGGTCGTTCATCTGATCCTAAAGAACTTCTGATACAACGAAAGATGTAAAGTTTTATATTATGGCTCATATTCATGGATATTTGCTCATTTTGTTGTTGAGATAAATGTAAAAATGCTGTTTGTTTCTTACACTGTTGGTTATTTTAATAGAAAAATGTTGTTTTGTATTTCAAAACACTGTAAAATACTGTATGTTTAATCACTGTATATTTCTTTATTCACTGCTGATCTTTAGTCCTCAACAACCACCTGTGGGATGAGTCACCTGAAGTTTTAAAACCTCTTCAATGCTCAGATTCAAGACAGCAGAAAATAAGCTGTACCTGATGGAAATAAATGTTAGCAACAGTGGGATTCAAACAGAAGTCCTTTAGCATCTGTTTATGATTGTTTTTGACCAAACTTAAGCCTTTATTTGTTTTCAGATGGTATTGACTTTTGAATGAGGTCACTTCCTGATTAAAGTAACTGAGAAACATCGACATAAAAAATTAAATACCAGAAACTGAGAGGAGCTGAAATATTTAAAGGGTTTTTTATTGAAAGGAGTGAAGTCATGCAGTCGTATCAGCAAAAGATGTCCTGCTAAAAGCAGCTGGACGCAGCAGTGGAAAATAAAATGTGACGAAGTCTCTCCTCTACATGGGGACGCCAGCTGTGGGAAAAAGAGAGAGAAAAAAAGCCCTCCGATCCCCATCTTCAGCAGTATTGTCTCTTGTATACATCTGTGTTCAGAAACAGTCAGGTCAGATCAGAGACAGATCAAGAAGTGGCCCTGATGAACTTGTTCTGCTCAACAGAGATACCAGCTCAAAGAAGCCGTGTTGCTGTTTTGCACTTGAGCCATCAGCTGATAAAAATTCTTCAGGGTTCTGAAGGAACAAATACACCTTTTTAGAAAAAAAAATCAAACAAATTGACCTCCTGTAACGAAGAAGAACTTGTTACTCAACCCTCAGTAGGCTCCTTCATGGAAACATATTAAGTATAAACTCTAGCTTCCAGCATATGGTCCTCTGGCTGCCCCAGGATTTCCACCATGCACCTCAGACAGAACATACAGTCACATCAACATGAAGCTTCCACTTGGTTCTGGATGTCTGCTGCAGCTGATTTACCATCTGGTATTCACAGCTGATGGAGAAGAGGTTTTCAGCTGGGTAAAGAAAGGCCAGGACACAAGTTCATTTTCATTTTCATTCCAGCCACATTTAAAACACAGTGAGATAAAATCACATTTCTTCAGCAGATAAAACAATACTGTCCAAACCCAGTGATCAATTCCTAAAGTCCAGCCAATACCTTAGAAAAAGACACAACATATCTGTGTAAAATAATTGTAATCATAGAATATAGGCTGATCCATGAATCAAACCAGACCAACTTTATTTATAAAGCACATTTAAAACAAACCAATTTACCTAAGTGCTGTGCAGCAAACCCCAAAACAACAGCCATAAAAACATTTAAATTGATTAAAAACAGAAATATTTATGTAAAAAAACCCATACATTTTAAAACCAAGTAAAATATATTCTTAAAGGAGTAATTGACAAAGTATTTAACATAACAGAACCCATTAAATGCAATCAAAAGCCCACAAAAAATAAATGTCTGTTTGAAAAGGGGGAACACTTGATTAAGAACAGAAAGCTGTTTTACAGCTTTGGGGCCACAACAGCAGAGACATCGTTTTCACTTACTAATTATTTTACAGAAATGTTTGGAGGACCAAAATCATCTGTCTTATTTCTTCAGATTTCTTTACTATCAGATTTCTTTAATATAATTTTGGATCAACATAAAAAATATTGGGTACTTGGGACTCAAGAGTACATAGATCTGATTATTATCTGCAAAACAGTACAAATTAAATGTTGTATTAGAGGAAGGTATGGCCCAGGGGAAGCATGTACAATGTGAATAAAACTGGGCCTAAGATTGATCCTTGAGGAACTCCACAATAACGGGCTATCAAGAAAGAGAAATTTTCTCATAATGTTGTTATTTAAAAACAGACTGAAGTTGGGCATAAACATCATTTTTTATTTTAAAGTAAGCAGCCTATAGTTTGGCCTGTAATTATTCAAAATGTTTCTTAAAGTTTAGGCTTTTTTATTTAATCTTTGTTAACTTTGCGTTTATCAAACTGTAGCAAATTTCTGACCATGTTGCTACATTTATTTATGGCAAAGAGCTGTGAGGAAAAAGGAATAGGTGTTAATTTAATGAGGTACTAGCTGAAGCTTGACCACACAGATGTAACTACAATGTGAAGAGCAAAAACCTGTTTTTAAATTGGTACCATGAGGAGATCTACTAGTTTATTTTGGCACAGGGTAAGATGTCTTAATCTAAGGAAAGTTTAAGCTTTAGACAATTTTAGATGACACTGGCCTCAACTACCAAATGCTGCAGATGTTTATTCTTTCCAATATAAATCAGTCATGATCAGTCGAAACACAGCAGCAACATTTCTCCACGTGAACGACTTATCGGCAGTTGTTGCTGCCAAGGGTGACACAACCAGCTATTAGGTTCAGGGGAGCGATTACTTTTTCACATAAGACCAGGTTGTTTTGGAGAGCTTTTTTCCCTTGATACATGAAATCATCATTTAGAAACTGTATTTTACTTTACTTAGGTTATCTTTTGTTGGATAATCGGGAATTGTAAGTGTGACATGATTCATGTTACTACAGCTAAAGCACGGCTGTTTGCAACTTAATGTGTCTAAAAACAATTAATGCCTTTCACCAAGTCAAACCGTTCCAGTTTAGAGCTACTTCTTTATGAGGACAGTCTTCACGTTGTATCTGAATGCATGTATATCGGAGATGCTACTGGTTCTGAACTAGTCTCCCAGGTTTATAGATCAGAGGGAAGACATATAACAAACCAAATAAAAGAACTGGACTGAAAATGGATGGAAAAGCAGCCAGAGATTTAACCAAAACCTGGGAATCCCCTGGAGAATTAACAACAAAAACCTCTTTAGAAATTACAAGCATGATACAAAAAATAAGTCTTTTACACAAACCTGCGAGGTGATATGAGGACACTTTAAGTTAAATGCAAAAAAGTTTAAACGTGTTGTCGGGTCTTTGTTAAATGGGATCATTCTTTGTCAGCTCTGTGAAGGATTTGTATTCATTCAGACCTGATGAAAAACAAACATCCTTTTTCTTTTTAAGGTTGAGCCTTTTCTTAAAGAAGAAAACTGTTTTAAATTAAAGGCTTAGCTTTTTTCTTCAGCACTTTTTTTCCCCTAAAAGGTATTGTTAGATCCATTTGAATTAACACAAGATGAGTTAGACAAAAACAGCATCTTGTTGTCTGAACAAGTCATTTGCATTGTTTGACTTCCTTTGGTTAGTGAAGAAAAAGAGATCACTGAGACAACAAGACTGACATCATTAAACCTGAGAAAATATACCGGTTTGTTCAACATTAGTTTGACTAACCCGGTTAAGTTGAGCACCTGCAGTCGTAAAAAGGTTGAGTCCATCCTAAAAGATTACACTGATCAACTAATATAAGTTACTTTAAAACAAAAATGTCTTACTCTGAATGAAACTAGCAGTCCTTTTTGGATTGCATATTGCCAGCCGCTCTGCACGCCAACGTTTTAAACAAAGATATTGATGTTAGCGCTCAAAAGGATATGTTGGGAATGACTCTCATCTGCCACCGCACCGTATTTGAGCTTAATGTCTGTAAAAATGACTGAGTTAAAGCTGAGTTTGTGTTTGCTAAGTGTTGATAAGCTGTTTTGGCCATTCTGTTGTAGATGTACATCCAGTGAGTACGTTGAGCGTTTCAATCAGATCTGCTCACTGGTTCACAAGAGAGACACACACACGCGCACACGCACATTTGCGTGGCAGAGAAATCAATATTGTCTGGAAAATTTTTAAATGTAGTTTCTTTTAATCAGTAAGTTTTTTGTAACTGTTAGATTAATATTAACCAACCAGAATAAATACTAAGCAAACCTAAACCTAAAAATATTTCTGTTCTGCAAACATATTTCTGTTAAAGTCAATCAAACGCCTGCCTTGATTTTTTTTTTTATTGCTCCATTATTTACATTAGTCACGGCTCCTTTGTGTCTTTTAGTGTTTTTCTTGCAGTTGCATGTGCTCCCGCCCCCATATGTTCCTTTCTTGCTGACACCCTCCACTCACACACGCACACACTCCCTCTCCTTTTGCCCACCTCCCCCCCGCTCTGTCGCGGCACACTTCCTGCCTTGGCACTATACCCTTGAGAGCAGCCCTACAATCCTCTCTCCTTCAGAGAGGGATGCTCGGCAGCCTGTCTCCTCTGCCCGTCTCTCTCCTCTCCTTGCTTCAACGCGAACCTTCTGCCGCTGTAACACAGATGACATCTCCAATTTTTCCTCCATTGTCTCGCTCAGACTCCTGACGACGCGCTCATGTGTGCGGAGTCACGAGGAGCCATCAGGGACAGTGTTTGGTTGTGTGTGTTTAAGTGGTCAGAGGATGCTGTCATGCCAGCGTGGAGCGTAATCGCAGCTTCTTGACGTGCCTCTTTGTGCGTGTGTGTGTGTGTGTGTTCATCTCTGTGCACGCAAGTGTGGCTCTGCTGCTCTCATGTTCATCTGTCAACACATCTTTCTGCAACATGTTTCGACGCACGAAAAGGTAAATGGCAACAATCTGTCAGTGTGCAGCCTTTGTGACCGCTGTGGTGCCCTGCTGTTGTTACTATGTGTTGAGGTTGTTGTGTTTTTCCATGATGTTTCCACGGTCACTGCCAGCTTTCACGCTGTCTCACAGTTGTCTCACTGTCTCAATTTAGCTCCAACAATATGGCACATGTGCTGCTGTGTGTGTGTGTGTGTGTCTGTGTCTTTACATGTAAATGTGTACAAATAATGAGGTCTTCTGTGCACACAGTATGTTTTTACCTTCTGAGTATATGCCCTTTGGGGTTATTGAAGTGTGTTATTTGCTTCAGTGCACTCTGTGTGTGTGTGTGCATGTGTGTGTGTGTGTGTACTCTTATATGCAAAGGCAGTGGACTTGTTAGACATGCATTTATACCCATGTTGAGCTTTATTGTAATGATGCACATGTGCATAAGGATTCTGCTCGCTGTGGTCTATAATTTGTGCACAACTCTCTCTTCGCACACACACACAAACAAGGTGTGTGTGTGTGTTTGTTTGTAGCCTGTGTGTCAGAGATAGCACTGTGAAGTGAAAACAGTATTTTCAGTGTCCAGGAAGGGCTTGTGTAGCAGAGAGCCAACAGTGGGCAGTGATGGAGTGCTGTCTGCCTGGCACTATTCCCCAATCCTCTTTTCTGTTCCTCTTCGCTTCTCTTCTTTGCTTCCCCCTCCTCTCCTGTGTCTGAACATCATCCCTCTCTCCTCTCTTGTGCTCTCCTCTTCCTTACATACCATCTGCACAGAGCCTTTAGTCCCCCCTGCTGTTAGCTGCCCTCACTTCGCCTGATCTCAGGGGTTATTAGCGTGAGTCTTCATTATTGTTCCTACGGTGCAGGAAATAAATAGCAACATGCACTGATATAAAATGAGAGCTATTTGCTTTGCTCGATCTCGGGCAGTGTAACAGGAGCTTATATCTAGCCAAATATTTCTTGAAGGATTATTTGATTGACCCAAACACATAATTCATGTTCATATTTCCAGGAAGCTGAAAGGTTTTAGTGTAATTTCAGCTGAAGTTTGGTTTCTAAGCAGCAGGCTAATTTAAAAGCTGCTTCTAAAAGAACGAACAAAAAAGGTTTTTCACTATTTAAAATAACCCACAAAAATGTGTGATGAGTTTCAGGTACATCTGTAGATTTGTTTTCATTGAGCAGCTGTAAACTTTGATTTGTCATCACTAATATTAAACTAAAAAATGTCCTTGAGAATTATATCGAGCAACTGCAAAATTTACCTACTTTAGCTGTTACCAGGGGGACTGTAAAATCCTTATCAGGAGAAGTACCTGAAACACTGTAACTACAGACCCGAGGAACATCCTACAGGCTGTTCTCTATATCTTTTAAACAATGATTGTTAACGTAAGAAATATGTCAGCATACTTAAAGTAGTGGCTATTGTATTTTGTCCAGTGTCTAGTTGTATTTATGCTTTTTGTGATTCTATTTTATTCAAGATCATTTCATTATATTATTTAAGATAATATAGTTTAGTAATCATGAGCTTTCTTCAACATTTATTCCTATTCTTTTTACCTTCTGCCATCAACCTGCCAGAGACTGCAGATAAAACTTTGCCTGAACACATTTACACGAGGTGCTTCCTGTACTCACAGTGAAGTAATGTGCACCGTCCCCCTTTTTTTTAATAAATAGGCTAAACTTATTGCTATGTGCACATTCATGGGTTGACATTTTTAGTTGATACCTGATCAGCAGTGACTGATAATTCATCTGTCTGGGCTTAAACAAATGAACCAAAACGTTCACCATATTTCAGAACTTTGCAAAAGGATGCTCAGCAGGGACTTTAACAAAACTGTTAAAAATGGTCACAGACTGGTATGAACTTAAAACTTTTTTGAATACGTGCACATTTTGCTATAAACGCAGGTTGCATTAAAAATGTGGAAACATTACCACTGACCCTGAGGTCGCACTTTTAAAACCTAATGACTCAGCTCAGTGGTTTCAACTAAAGATCCGAGCATTTTAGCTGATATAAATCAATATTTTTGACTGAATGTTCAGCTTATCTTGCTGCCTTAGATTAATCCAGTGAACCTGGAGTATGGTTCAAAACTACCCTGGTCAGTTTTTTTTTGTCTAAATAAATTTAACAGCGGTGTAAAACACATAATCTTTGAAAATCTGAACCCAGCAAATATGGATATGGATTGCTTTATTTTACAAGAAATGGTACTCTGTTTTAAAAGCTGCTGTCTAATTTTTACTTTGATTTGTGTTTTAATTGAAAAGTTATCTGCAGCACTAGTTTTTTTTAAATTCTGTACATTTCTTTGTTGGTATTGACCATAATGCTGCATTTAAAATAAAAACTCTTTAAAGGTAGCATCAAAGGTCTGAATTGATCCACAACCTTGTTTAAATACTGTTTACTATTTTAGGTACAATCAACAAGTTAGCAACTTCTGATTTATATTTCTTGTTTCTAAAACACTTACTAAAACTGAAAAATCACATGTAAAGCCTAACAAGTAGTGCTGCTTGGACACCAAGCGCCAAAATGCACATGTTGGATGAGCATTTGCAGTGACAAATGTTTGCCCAACCTTTTTTTAGTGTTATAAATACCATCTTTTATCCTTGACTGACTTTGTTCAGTCATTTATGGTCTCGCGTTTCATCAATCTATTGTTTCTTCCCTACCTTGTTTGCAATCGTGCGTCTGTCTTTTCTTGGCTGGTCGTGGCAATTAAAAGAATAATGCTTTGTGTCCACTCCAAACTGACTGAGCTATGAGAAGACAGTGAAAGTATGAGCAAAATGGGAAACATTAAAGCCTAAATAGAGGCAGAGCTACATGAGGAGGAGAGTGGAGTAGGATGAAAGGCAGAGCCTGAGGTAATGTCTCAACCTACATTTAAGGGTAGCCCACTGGGGTTAACTGAGCCCTTGACGGTAGACTCTTGAGTCTTTCCTCGCCTCCATCTTGCTTGTTTTTGCCACTTCGTAGCAAACTCTGCTGGGATGTTGTTTTGGACTGAGCTTGAAAGACAGACAAACTTGAAGAGAATGAAAGGACTGAAGCTGGAAGACACAAGTCAGAAAATGTTTTTTAGGTTTTCTTGCAAAAAATAAGAAAAAAAAATTAATTCACACATCTGCAGTAATATACTCATCCATTATCTAGAGGATAAATGACCTTGAGCAATGCAGAAGCTATTTCGATCCACTCACATGCACCTCAATATTTTTATATTTTCATAGCGTAAATTGGTATTCGGTACCACTGTCAACAAAAGATGGCTTGAACTTTATTTTAATGATCCCAAATCATTCACTGTCACCTTGTCCTACAGGACATGAAAATTGTCTTATAATTTTGCACGTACCGTCTCTGTTAATGCAGCCGTGGTCTCTGGTCTAGCTTTTTGAACAACCTCAGTATGGGAAAAGGGTTTAATTTTGACTGGCTTGAAGAGCCAATGGCTAGTCCATGTAGGGCTAAGACCAAAGTGGATTGCTGTCATCTTAAAACAAGTCCTTACAAATTTTTATACAAGTCAATTTTGATGCACCTTTTTGCTTTTTTAGTTATTTATTTATTTATTTTACATAGAATTTTGTGATTTTCCAAATGCCAATAGCAGCAGCTAGCTGTAGCAGTTACAATACAGCCTGGGGGGACTTCCAGCAGAAATATCATAGTTTTTCTGCTGAAAGGACTGTGATGTAAAATTAATGATGGTGTGAAAGTTTAAAATTTGATTTAATCAGGCAAATCCCATTATGATCACAGTTCTCCTTTTCTGGGGAGATCTTGACCTGAAGGCAACCTAAACATGTATGTTTTGTTTAGTTTTTTTGGGACTGTGGGATTATAACTGGAGTACTTGGAGAAAACCCACACACGCATGAGGAGAACCAAAAGACCCCAAGGCTAAACTGGGGCTTGATCCCAGGACCTTCTTGCTGTGAGGCAACAACCACTAAGATGTAGTGCTGCCTTATGTGAACACTATAAAAATGTGTTCATATAAACTGCTAAGAAATCTTTGAGATTGAAGTTGTTTTAAGATGGTAGCAATCCAGGTTGGCCTTGGCTCTAGATGGACTAGCTCCGAGCTTGTTAACCAGTTCAAAGAGTTATTTGCAACAGGTAAGATATTAATTATCAATAACCTTTTTACAGAACCCTACTTCAAAAGATCTGAACTATCATACACCCTTTCATGCACCCTACATCATAATGATGGTTCTGATACGCTGACATGCACTGAGTAGATGCTACAATTATCTACTTGAATATTAATGCATGAAGCACACACTCAGTAGCTTTTAGATAACACTGAATGACAGCACCTTCTGTGATGTTTCTGTCATCAGGTTCATACACGAGCTTAAAAACAGGAGTAAAGGTGCATCTCTTCAACAGCAGATGGATTTTATAGATTCCATCATATGAGCAGCATTTTCTTTTATTATACTAAAGCTATGGAGGTTCACAGAGAAAGATACGTAGCATTAAACACAGAAACTGCTCTCTGTGTTCTACTCCTGTTGTTTGTACCATGACAGGACCATCTGTTACTGGCTGGTGTTCAGACTAGGTTGAATCAAAACACACAGGCTGTTTGTGATTTATTGCAATGGCATGAAAACACAACGTGTCACATACAGTCCTCAGCTGCCTGACAACAGGGGACGCAAGAAAATTAGATTGATTCTCCTAAACCAAACCATTTTCCAGATAATCATGAAATGTCTATTATTATTATTATTATTATTATTATTATTATTATTATTATTACGTTGAAAATGATGAAATCATTAAAAAACAAACAGGTTGTAAAGCTTTCGACTTCAGTTGGCTGAATGATTTCCATGACAGCTCCAGTACATTGATGTGTGTCAGACGGGCAGGTAATGACTTAATAGGTTGACTACTGTGGGAGGCCCCTTAGGACAAAATACATTCTTCTTCTTCTCATATACACCATCAAACCCTCTCAGTTACACCATCAAACTTTCTCATATACACCATCAAACCTTCTCACATACACCATCAAACCCTCTCAGTTACACCATCAAACCCTCTCAGTTACACTATCAAACCCTCTCACAAACTACACGTTTCCATACATACACTAGAGAGTTTGATAGCATATTTAAGAGGGTTTCATGGTGTATGTGAGAGCAAGAATGTTTTTTTTTGTCACAAGAAGCCTCCCATATGACCATTGTCCTTTGTTTTATTGTGAAGAAAATACAGACAGTCATACTGATTTTCTGTAGCTGTTCTTTAGGTGCAACTTGCAGGTTAGCAACTCCAGAGACTTAAAAGTGACAACAAAGACAGTATGTCTTAAGTTTAAAAAGAATCTAGAAATGGACTGCAGTTGCATTTACAGCTGTTTTAATTAAGAAAAGAAAAAATGCAACAAATCTTTAGTATGGGGAAGCACATTTGAGCTAGTTTAAGTTTAGCAGCAAAAATGTGGATTCACCCAGGAGTTTTGAGATTGGGAAAATTAAAATTGCAAATGTGCACATGCATAATGAACCACAGCCACATAATTATGAGCCTGATAGACATCAAAGAGACCACAGAGAAAGAGAAGTAATGCTCATCACAGAGAATTTGTTATGGTGTCAGAACCAGCAGACAAATCAGCTGGTGTGTAACTCTTACATTTACAGAACTTTAACGTTCGCTATCTATTCAACACAGCAACAAAGCCGGAGGAGACATTTTAAAACAGAAATAAAGATTACCTAAAACAAAACCTAATGTCTAAAGATTCAGTCATATCACTCACAGGGAGAGTAAATCAAGAGAGAAACAACCATTAATGAGTAAATATTACAAGAGTTACAGCACCCAGGACTGCCTCGATTGACTTGTATACCTCATCGTCTCATCAGTAACTCTTCCTCGGTGTTGTACTCTGGTGTCTGAGGAGGTCGCTGCTGATGGAAGCACTGAAGCACTACCTGCTGTCAGTCCGACATCTGGTTCTGGCTGCTTGATCCGATCTGGATCCCCTACTGGGTATCACTGGGTACATCACCCTCCTGCCTCAAAATGAGCAACACATACAACTGTTTATTTTTCATTTTATTTTATTTTTTTGCTACTGACCTGGTAGTAAAGTCCTCTTTTAAACTACACAGATAGGAAAGAAACATTTGTAGAGCAGGAAAACTGTATGTAACCATCAGACTCAACCAACAAAATCAATGTTAACTAATACAAGAACTAACATTAGAAAAAATAAAAAAAACAATTTATTCACACCTGCAAACACACTCCCTTTTACAATACACAGCTTAGTGAAGTGGAGACACCACCTTCCCTCCTTCCCCATTCAGTTAGCCTCTATCTGACAGGAACATAAAGATGTGTAAACATTTATTTACCAAACAACTGCAAATTTGTCAGTATTTTAATTATTTTTTAACGTAATATTTTTTTTACATTTAGGTTTAAGCTGCAGTCTCACTGCTGCTTAAGCCCTAATTGATTCTGAATCCGAGTGAATTGTCAACAATCATATCACTTTAATGTTTGTCAGACGTGACTGATTCTCCTTTATGCAAATAGGGATTTCTCACAGGAGCAAGTGTTTTTTCTTTTCTTTGAGGTGAAGGCTACGGATGACTTGCTGCTAATGAGATCACTTTGTGAATAAAATGAAACATCATTTTGTGAATCAGGAGCACTTTTCTGGTCTCCACACACACATTTGCTGCAAAAAGCAGTAAGTGGATGTAAAAGGCCTGTTTTGTCTGACTGTCGCAGCATCCTGCTGCGTCATTCTGCCCAGGGATAAACTTTTACACCTTCAGAGGACATCTAACACCCGCAACCAGAATGAACGAGCAGATTAGAGCAGACGTCTGGCTGTTTGTTGTGCTGCTATTGGATACCATGTTAAAGCCCAAAGTTTTCACATAGCTGAAAACAGCAGGCTTAGCAACACTTTGGCATTTTTATCCCCATGATGGCAAGCGATCATGTAATTGCCTCTGCGTCTGCGTGTGTTTGTTTGTCATGAACCACTGGTTGGATGTTAATGAAACTTGTAAAAAGTAATCATTGGATGTTCATGTACCACTGATTATCCTTTGAAGTCAACCCAATTCAGACAGCCACCACAGCCAACTGACCTCAGTAAACACAAATATGACTATAATTGTAGATATTGAACTAAAGTTTTGTGTGGTAGTAACTGAGAGTCATTCCCAACACAAACTCCAAGTACTACGTATTGCACAATGTGTTTGGTTAACATTTTCGCAGTAACTTTTTGAGTCAGTCCTCTCTGTTAGCAATTTTTTTTTTCATTTTTACTGAAACTTTCATTGGATGCACATCAACAACTGATTACTCTTTGGACTCAACCTGATTCAAGATGCCTGCAACAGCTAGTCGACCTTAAATTTGACAAAAAGGGCTGTAACCCATCATTTCTCTGCAGAAATGATCTTAGTTTAAAACTGTCCTGAAAAGGCAGTGAGCTGACTACATTTCCTTAACAAAATGTATTCATTGTGTAGTAATATTTTCATGAATTTGTTTGGTGATCATTTGAAATATTTTATATTCTGAACATATTATCTGTTTGCCGCTGTAGATTCCCAGCCATTCAAGGCAAATGTTAAACAAAAAATAATTAAAAAAACAAAACAACTGGACTGTTAAAGTTTTGCTTCCCATCGAGGGAACTTTTAATATTTGGGGATTTTCTCTTTGGTAGATATGCTGAAATTAATGATCCATTATCTTTCCGACAGTGTTTCTCTTTAAATATTTACGTTTCACTGTGTTTCCAATGTGAACCCTGATTTCATTATAGTCTCTCCGGCCTGACTGCATGAAATATGAGCAGTTTTGGTGTGAAAATGATCAACTTTCCAAACAAACATGGTCAGAACTTGACTCGCTCTGTTCGAAATTCATAAATATAGCCAGTGATAGCTTTTATTTTTACTCAGTTAGCTCTGTTATTTTTTAAATTTCTTTCATTGGGAAAACGATCCTATCATTTCCATCATTTGTAAGAGGAAACATTTTATTAGGCTACTTCATCAAAAGGGGACAGTGCACCAATTTCTTTTTTACAACCTCTAGATAATGAAACACCCACTGATTTATTCACAGCTCAGTATTTAAAAGCATTTTTTTTCTCACCTCCAGCTGATAACTAACTGTGATGAGTAATTTATTTTTGGTAGAATATGCTTAAAATTAAAGACCCAAATGGGAACAAAACAGTTAGCAGGTTAACTAAAGACAGGGATCACAGTGCAGTTCACAGAAATTATAATTCACACAGTTGTTGGCCAACCATGTTTTTGGGAATAATTATTAAAATTATGCAGCCAATAGGCTCATTTTTGTGTTTGTTTCAAACATCACTTTTAAGAGGATGTGATTTCAGCTGTTTGAAGTCGTACTGCTTGTGCTGTTTTAGTAATTGAACCTGCCGGTCAGACAGGCTGAATCTCAGTCATGTGATGATGACACTGACCTCCTGCATTAGTTAACCTGAATCCAGTCAACCAGGTCCAAGGGTAACTAATCTTAACTGATAAGTTTATGATAACTTCAGGTCCTCAGATGTGAAGCTTGTTGTGAAGCTCCTCTGTTTGTGTATTTACAGCTCCAGGCCTGAACAGACGTCACTGACAATTTGCTTTTTGTCATTCAGGCGTTTAGTGAGTTCATTCCAAAGCTTGCTGTCCAGCTGAGTTGGCTAATCTAAAGGCAGTTCTCTCTGCTTGTCAATAAGCATGTCTGTTATTCAGCCAACTAGTTGGTAATTTAGGCAGTCGGCCTAAATGCTGTTAAATAAGTGAATAAGTTTATTATGTGCTGAGCTCTTATCTAGGTGGTGTATTAAGAAATCACAATATAAAAACGTGTCTTTTTCAGTTACTGAGTTAAGGTCCAGCATTCCTGGAAGAGACACATATCGCCCGCCACATTTCAAGCCAGAGTTTTAGACTAAAACCATCCTATGTTGAGAAATGGCAAAGTTGTAACCATTTGGTCAAACCTTGAAAAAATTGTTGTTTAATATGCAATATTGTGAGACGTCACATTCAGAGTACGTGTTGTAATTCACTCTCAGCTCAAGCCGCATCAAATTTTAGCTCAATATCTGTAATTGTGACAGAGTTATAGTCCTTTTTGTGCTGGGTAAGTAATGTTACTTAGCTCTGGTGGCCATCTTGAATTGGATGACTCCAAAGGTTGATCAGCTGAGGATGTACAGTGATTACTTTGAGAGTTTCATTAAAATACATCCAGTGGTTCATGAGATATTTTGGTAACAGACCGACACGTGGATGTAGATTACCGCCCACCATCGACAGGCAAAAGGCAAGTGATAATAAGCTTTTTTTTTGTAAACTCGTAAGCTTTCCTAGTCACAGCTGGAATGTTTTGCTTCTTTAACGCTTTGCAATATGTTCTTTTAAAAGACCCTTTTATCCAAAATGACTTACAAGTGAAAAACAATCACAATTTGCTAAAGTAAGAGATTCAGGCTTTTGCAAATGAGCGTAAGTTAGGTACGTATTTCAGGAGTTGCTTTCCAAACAGGTAAGGTGAGATTCTTAAAGGCAGAGAGAGACGTTTCTGCTTTGACAGCATTTGGTAGCTCATTCAACCATCGTGGAACCACAGATGGAGACAATCTGGACTGAGACCGCCCCGTGTGTATGAGGTGCCATGGTGATTACAGATAAACAGCAAGCATGTGCACGCACGCACGTGCACGACAAGGCAAGACAGAGTAGCTGGGGGAAAACGATGGCTGGGAACACGGAAAACAACACTCAAACATTCCAGGCTAAAACAAGTAACAAAAACACTGACAGCTAAGAACAGAAAACACTGGCAGGAATAAAATATACAGAAACACACTGATAAAATAATCTGAAAAACACAAACGACCAAGAGTTCAAGCAGAAAAGAACTAACCAACCAAACTCAAAACGTGACAAAAGTTAGTAACAGACGAGAAAATCCATGTTTTCTGTAGCAGCTCCTTACGCTTCTCGCACTTCCTCTAATTTTATTTTTAAAGATCTTGCAGATATCAAAGTCTTTCTGAATTAGTAAAATCTTTCACACCAAAGGTTGCAAATTAATTGCTTAGTTACAGTGCATTCGGGGACATTTAAAAAAAAGGATTTTGAGTGTCTGTTATTGATCAAGCAGAAAATAAGACGATTCTGATTACCTGCCAAGCAGACGGTTTATTCCAGCTACTTAATTAAAATGATCATGGGATTCAAACAGCTCTTTACTTTTCTCTCTTTTACTCTCAGTGTTGTCATTTTTAAAGACAAGCTATGTTCTCCTTGTTTTCATTGGGAATAACACCAATAGCTTCTATTTGTGTCCCTCTGTACCACTTGGCTTAGCAACAGGACCATGTGACTAACACCTGCAGCCACCCTTTACATCAAAATGAAAGTGTTGTGTTTTCCACCAATTCTCAGCTTTATCTTCATTTATCTCTTCTTCTATCATTTCCTGTTTTGCAGCGGCTGTTGCCTTTTGATCTGTGGCCCGTTAGGATGATTCAGCCATCCTCTCAATCTACTTCTAAATTCCTAATGCTTGATGAATCTGCCCACATGGCTCGATTTGGACACTGTCCCAAGTTTGGGATCAGTCCTGGTCCCAGTGGATGTTTTGGATTGTGGCAGTAAGAGCAATGGATGTTGAGTAATTGGATGCGCTAACAGGAACCAGCCTGTCTGAGCAGGGCAGCTTTTTAAAGGGACAGCTTTTTGTCCCATTGACTTCCATCCCATTGTCAGAAACGTACTCAGCTTTAAGAAGCCCTGTTGTAACCTAATGTGTCCTGTGTACACTGTGAGCCAGCACTCTTAGAAGAAGATGACTTTGCTGACTGAGAGGCAAACACACGCACCGAACGTACACCCAAAGAGTTAATCATTTTCTAGGTGAAACATATTACTATTCACAGACGCCAGCTCTCACCTGTCGCAGGGTAATGTGTGCAGGCAAATGGATAATCAGCTATGGTTCACTGTCACACACAAACCCAACATACACAAACAGTAGCAAGAGAAAACACATGTAGTTGCTTAGTTCCATAATGTCTACCAGATAACTGAACTTCTCAGTGAGAAATGGCTCACATCTTTATCTGTTTGTGTCCAACAGAGATGTTCCATTTCTTTAGTTTTGTTGGGGAGATGAATGCTGACAGTGTGGGGCAATTTAAGCACCAAAGCTGTGTCGCTCTCTTAAAGTTTCTAAGTTTAGAGATGTGTATATGTGCGATAGACTGATGGCCTGAAGTTAGTCAAAGGCCTGCAGAGGGATACTTGCTCGTCAAAGCCTCTGAACGTGTCATTACGTCAGATTTAACCTCAGATCCTCCCACAGCAGGCTGTCTGGAACGGTGCAGCCAGTGGCAAAACTGTCATTAGTGGAAAAAGTGGAGCACAGACGCACTGTAAGTCACATCTGTGTCAGTTTGACTGATTCCATGCGACTGTGTACCTATTTTATGTTGTCTCTCATAAAGTACTGTAGATTTATATACTTTCAATGTGCTGAGCCAAAAACGATTTGGAAGCATCTTAAATATCCAGCTTGTAGGATTATGTTCTCTGGCAACATTTGATGGTGGGAGTTTGCTTCATCAGGTAGACGTCCAAGACGCAAGATGCAAACGGGTAAAATGATATTTTATTTCTTTATTTATTTTGATAAGCAAAGCTTGAGTCATGCGGAAATAACTTGTCATTTGAAGCAGAGCAGTAGTCAAGGGACAGGCAGAATTGTTCAAAACTTCACAGACAACACAAGTTTGTCACAGATCAGTCAAGAAATAATTAGGATTAGACAGAACCAAAAACACACACCAAACAGTTGGATCGCTTGAAACTGATTTACACTACAATTTAGTAAATAATTGAAAACCAGGGGTATGTATACAAGGAGAGAGATAAACGATACAGTGCAAGTGTGAAGTAATTGGTTCCCTGGAAACTGGTCCAAGACAAAGAGGCAGGAAGCAAATTTAATTGAAATGCACCAGAAAAAAAATTATAGGATATAAACAAATTTTAAAAAACAAAGCTGAGGTGTGCATTAAGGAGAGGACGAATAAAAAGTTGAAAGTGAAAGTGAAAACTGAAAACCATGAATTTTTATATACACTTTATTGATTAGAGAGAATTTTGTTTTTGCTGTAGTTTTGTTACAGTGGATCCACAAATATGAAAAGATGTGACTTAGTGTATTTTGCCTCACACATTTTTAAGTTATAACAATGTTTTTGGGTTCTGAATGGGCTTACCGTCTGGTGATACACAGCAGAGACTCTGTTCCCGTCCTGAGCGATTGGATTGCATTCAGAAAGCACTTAAAACAGATGTGAATGGCTTCTATGTGCACTGAAAATATTTTCATGCACACCACCTTTGTCTGGTTGTCTGAACACAATCTGTCCTGTAGGACCTCCTGAACTGACGTGAGCCCACACAAGCAGCAGAGTTATTACATGGACATCTCAGGGTTAAAAAAGTCTGCTCAGCTACGAGCTGATTAAAGATAATTAAACAGCCATCCTTAGGAACATTCTGAAGATATGACTTGTTTTGTTTTCTTTATATTTTATATTAAAGTTTTAATGAACTGCTTTTCACAAACCTTCTCAATTAAAATGTTTTTCAGGGTTTTTTTTTTTTTATTGGAGTAGATTGCAAGAAGCAGTGTTGTGAGTTTCTTTTTATTTGTTTTGTTGCAAATGTTTTTAGAGCTAATTGGAAAAAAGGTCATCACCATAAGCTACAGTATAATGTGCTGTGCCAATCACTGTGAGTAGTTTCAGGAGTAGGAGGCTATTTCGAAAAAGTACAGGGCTGACTATCTACTGGGGAAATCAGCAGTCTTTGAGAACAATTTGTGAGAATATTTGGCTTTTTGGACGGACTGGGAGAGTTTTCAGAAAATCAGATGGACAATTCATTTAGCCAAGACAAGGAACTATCTCCAAAGGCAGTAAATCTGAATAAGTAATCTTGTAAAATAGATCTGAATAAAAACATATTGACTGGAGATTTAAAATAGATTGTCTAGGCATTTTTGGGGGGGTTGATAGAATCCACTCAACTCAGAGGAGTGGTATACCAAATCTGCAAAGAACTACTAAATAAACCACAGAAGAAAACATTAACACGTAATGCAACAAAACTCAACTGTGCTATCTGTCATCCACTGCCTGGAAAGTGTCACACCCCCTGAATATCATCGATCAGAAGCCTCAGCAGATAAATGAGAACTCTTGTCCAATCAGTGGTGGTGTTACAACAACGACGCTTGCTTGGACAAAGATGGCTGCGCCCATGGATCGACAAAAATGATCAAAAACAAACTTGGGGAGGAAGAAAATTGCCATTTTTTGCGACTAAAATTACATTTTACATTGATATACAGATTGGGGCTAACACAGGAACTCTTTTAGGCAAACGTTTACAAAATATTTTTGGTCAATTATTAAAAAGTAGCCGGCGAAAATGTGGCTGAATGAAAGTTTTATACGGCGATTTTCACCTGCTGCCAGCTGCTTTTGAACCCCCTGAGTGAGCAGCATGAAGGCTCTGTTTCACTGTGCTGCGAAAAAGTTGGCAAACCGTATTTATGAGGGAGGTCCCAGGATGTCTTGCAACTTTCACAGGATTCTCAACTTGCTTGTGAGTTTCAGGGGCACACAGCCTCATCGCTTGAGATTTTCCCACGTTCAAAAAATGAGTGCACCAACTTTTCTTTCAAAACAGTCATAGAATAACTGTAGATGTATCCAACTCGCCTCAAAGTCATCTGAATTTTGCTGCTGGTGTATCCGACTTGTCTCAAAACCACCTACGGGGGAGCTCTTCTCTGAGCTGGTATAAAAACCACATAATAACAAATTAATAGAAAAGTGGCCTAAATCTGCCTTTCTTCATTTCTAAAGTGTCCCCCAGTACAATAAATCATAAACGTGGGGGCGGCTGCCAAGGTGGGTGGAGGTGGACAACAAAATACAGAACTTCTAATTATGAATTTAATCTGTTCCAACGGGTGATTTGTATATTGATTTTTGAGATAGGCTACATCAGGCATCAGGCCTTTATGTCGCCTCATGTTCACCTAATTAAACACAAAGGTGATGTTACGTTCACAGTGAAGCTGTGCCGAGAACACCTGACGGCTTCCAGACCACTGTATAATGCTAGAACATCACAGTGGTTCTCAAACGTGTCATCCCGCTCCTCCTCCTCCTCTTTGAAGAAAGAAACCCAACAAATTTAAATTCAATATAGGTCAGTATTATTGCATATGTAAGGCTCCAATGAGTCTATTTCTACTATGTATTTTATGTTTTTTAAAAGACCATCCTTTTTCATAAGGTCACACTTGCTTTATGAAAAAGGATATTTGCCTTGAGCTTTTCATGGGTATTCCATTCTGGTTTCCAGTGATGTGTGTGCAGCTGTCAGAGAGGCGAGTTGTCAAGCCTGAGCAAAAGGTCTAACACACGAAAGCAGAGCTGTGAGGAGGAACAGCAGGAGGTCCAGCTACCTGACACATTTTATGCTGTGTGTTCCCTTTATTGCAGAAATGGCCTCAGAAATCACTGAACATATTTTCTTTCTCTTCTACTTTTCAGGTCAGAGGAGTAAGACATAGTAACAATCTGACAGTCAATGTTTCCTTCAGATGTACAGGTGCTGGTCATAAAATTAGAATATCATGAAAAAGTAGATTGATTTCAGTAATTCCATTTAAAAAGTGAAACTTGTATATTATATTCATACATTACATACAACTAAATACTGAGTGCTGTACATGCTCATACTTTTCATGTTCATACTTTTCAGTTGGCCAACATTTCTATAAATCCTTTGTTTTTATTGGTCTTCAGTAATATTCTAATTTTCTGATATGATGAATTTCAGATTTTCATTTGTTGTCATTTGTAATCATCAAAATTAAACGAAATAAACATTTGAAATATATGAGTTTGTATGTAATGTATGAATATAATATACAAGTTTCACTTTTTAAATGGAATTACTGAAATCAATCTACTTTTTCATGATATTCTAATTTTATGACCAGCACCTGTACTTCCTTTAATAACTCCCGGTCCGACTTTATGAATAGAAGCTGTGTCGGTTTAATCTGTTCGGCTTTATTTAGTTGATATACGATCAGCAGGATTTATTTTGGTGTTATCCCCTTTTTTTCTTTTTTGTTAGTTGTCCTTAAGGCTAAAAGGACAGTGTGGAGTTTGTGAATGTTTAATCAAGCCTTTTACATTTGAGTCAAAACATTAAAAGTTTTAAAGTAAAGCAAGAAAATTTCAGTTTACCGGAGCAAAATTTGTCAGGAAATTAGCTGAGCGCACGCTGTAAATGTTCAGTACCAGTGCACAGTGTGTACTGGCAGTGAACAGCTTGCAGGGATGCGTTCTTGCAAACAGTGTCTTCTCCTGCTGCTGCCCACTCCTTCTCTTGTTTGGCTTTGTCCTGTCATGGTTTTTGCATTCTGGGAATGTTTCCTCGAGATGACCTGGATGTTACAAACCCTTTGATTCCTGCAAAACGAATAGAAAAAAAACGTTCATTTCCTTTTGCACCTCTTGACAGATTTAACCAGACGCAGCTGACACTATCACACACACACACACACACACACATAGCTTATCGTCCACACAATGCTCCATGCACTGCTGACCCCACTGAATCACGCTCAGTCTGAGTGACAGCTCCACACGCCTCACTGCTACTCCTCGACACACACAGATTGAGCCCGCGTGATGGATTACGCAATGGATTATGATGGATTAGAACTTGGGCGTGTGCTCAGAAACACAGAAACTGTTCACTTTCACTGCAGGGTGACGTCATTCTTTTCGGTTCGGATTCAGCCCGAGGGTCATCGTCATTATTTTATGCCTTCAACATCACTTGTCTGTTTTCTCGCCGCGCGCTTTGGTGAAAACAGAAAACAGTTGGATATGTCACTGTTTGCTTTTTATAAGTGTGACTCTGAATGTGTTTCCATGGCAACATTGTACATTCCTCCTCGTGCGCTCTCCCCTTTTTTTCCTTGGTCTTCATCCCTCTTCACTTTGGTCATTTGATTCCAAAGAACCTTGTTTTGGCTGAATTCAGATCCAGTCAGGTTTGAATGACTTAGAGGAAGGTATCTTGTTTTTAGTAATGCTTTATTGTTTTGTGTTCAGAAACAATAACGTCTAAGTGCAAGACAAATGCACTCAGATATGATTACATACATTAAAACAGAATCAGGAATCACAGCAAACTGCACACCAACATTTTACTCTTCCACAAACAAACGTGAGTTCTTAACCAAATAGAGGGAGGATGAGGCCAGTGTAACAGTGAGACAGTGATTTAAAGCCACTATCAGTTTTTCAGTCATGTCAATCTGCAGGATGGTAGTTTAATAATTTATATATATACATAATCTCAGCTGCCACTTCATTATTTAAGACTATTACCAGCTGTTTCATGTTTTTGGTGGCAAATGACCATGTCCAAATGGCTGGGACTTGCAGTGAATTAAAGTTTATTCACCCCAAATCCTCTAGTTGGGAAACCCCTCTTATGAAACAGGCTTCAGGTACAAAAACATGTGCCGCTGCTAATCCTGTTAGCTGGGGATTTTTATATTCCTTAATTTTTACCGTTCTTATGGATCAGCATGGAGGAGGATGCACGTTTTCTGGCAGTAAACCTGAGTTCACTCTTGACCATAGCCTCCATTTTATAATCCTTTCAAAATAAACTCTGAGCCTGAGTGTTTTGTTGTTGTTTTTTCCAAGAGGGGAAATGGACGGTCGAAAAATGCACACCAACTGGAAGACCACTATTAGAAAGCAACTTAATGTGTCACTACCAGGTGCCAGTGTAAAAAACCAACCAAACAAACAAAAAAACTAAAAAGGTAGAAGACAGAGAGAAATGGCTGTGACCAATCCATTCATTCTTTAAATTTTGCCCAAACTTTACCTAAACTTCAAATATGTGAAAATCATTGCCTTTTCCTTGCAGTTGCTCAAAGAGTAAAGAAAAAGTCAAGATTAATCTTTTCAAAACTAGTCTTTTCATTTGCTTTCAGTAATCTGAATTTCAGTTGTAATTCATTTGCTTTCAAGCGGATCTTGATGCCCACCCACGTCATGTGTGTCACCCATGACGTGTGTCCTCATAGTTTGAAAATAAATGAAGTTGTAGTTTGACCTTTTCTGGCATGACCGGCAGCTGGAGTATCGAACAAAGAGCAGCCTGCCTGTTAAGCCTTTGTTACAGTACAAATGCTTTGGGCAAAGATGCCCTTTTGCAGAACTCATTTAAGATAACAATGTTGTAAAGCAAAAAAGACTTCTCCCTTTATGGGAAGATTAGATGGCCTTGCCCTCAGGAGCTTTCATTGTGTTTCTGTCTTCAATTGTCTAGCCAACCGTGTGCTCTTTAAAGGGGACTTACAGGGGGAATAATGTTCTTGACTTCATACGTTTCAATTATTCATAATTTCGTGAGTTCATTTTGGAAAGGGGAGAAAAGAGGATGAGAGCTGAGCAGGAAATGATGTTCAATGGGAGAACAAAATGATGGATGAGTTATCAGAAGATGAAGTCATTTGTTGAGATAAAATAAGGTTGAAATCATCTAAACAAGGCTGGGATTAAAGCTCCTTCCCTGTTAATATGTGATTAGACACTGAAAGTAAATCATTCATTACCACTTCTTACATCTGTGAAAGCTTAGAGCAGCTGTAATATGTGATGAATCGTGAATCAAAGCCTAAAGAAATGTTCTGGAGTCGAGCTCGTGCAGCATGCTGAAGTTAGTCTGCTTTTGATTGATGAAGAGCAGGCAGATTCTCAAGACAGGAGGTGAAGAAGTGAAATAAACTGTCGATTTCAGCAGGTAAATGAGTGTAATTACCGGAGAGGACAGGTGACGGGCTGGCATAAACGAGGTAACTGCGCATGGTTAATAACGTTTCGCTTTTTGCTTTTGCTCTCTGCTCCTATTGAAGGAGCAGGAGTGAAGGATGACGTGCAGCCACTTCCGACCCTCTCTGTCCAAAGCCTAATGCATTTCCCTTAAATATTTCAATATATTCCCCCTCGGTTCTGCAAGGCTGAGTACAAGCCCTGGCGCCCACAGCGGCACGCCGCCACCAATAAATTCCTTCTAGAGATTTGACGTCTCAGAGTGTGAGAGACACTTACTGGAGAGTGACATCAAACAGACACGGAGATAAAGGAGGCAGGCAAAATGTAGGAGGAATTCAAGGTGGGGGTATAGATAATAGATTTACGGGTTTTCACGCCGAAGTGCATTAAACAACGAACCTGAATTGCGTGGCTGTCTGTTTGCATTTCTGTGTGTGTTTCTGTGATTTACAGTATTTCCCATGCAGATTTAAAGGCAGCTGATGCAACGAGATGAAAACTTGGTGTGTTTTGTCAGTGGTTCTGCTCAGCTATATCGGGTCTTCTAGGCACACTTACGAAGCTCACACACACACACACAACACACTCTTACACAGAAAGGCATAAAAAGCCTCTGAGCAAACCCAAGTTGGTGCATGAAAACAACACCTGAACAATCCATTTCCCACTTTATGAGCTGTTATGTAAGACAATAACTCGTGCTTGTCCCTTGTGAAAGGGTCCAATGACACATCCTGTGGGACTGCAGCAGCATGTGAAGTCCTAATGGTTCAATCATTTCAGTTTTTCATTTCGGTGTACCTGTCCTTCCTGGCCCCGGTCCTCCTCTCTGTCTTCCCGCCATCTCTCCTGTCATTATTTTCCAGAGCAGCAGCTGTCGAAGGGATGAACCTTGAGGAAATAAAAATCGTTGTTTTTGTTTTTCTCTCTCTAGTTGTGCAGATGTCAATAGAGTCATGTAGCACGCGCAGACAAAGACAAACTGTGCTCCAAATAGAATATGTTCATGCTTACACTGACACATATTTTTCTAAATGTTTAATCAGGATGACAAGAAAGGACATGTCACAGCACAGACTGTATCGACCTGGGGGTCCCAGCCTCATCAGTGCCACTTTTCATCTGTCAGCTGTTGATTGATTTCATGAAGATAAGTACCTGATTGTTTGTTTTTCTCACTGTGTCTAGTTGCAGAACCAGTAACCGGAAAAGCCTCATCCTGACCAGTACATCTCCGACCCTGCCGAGGCCGCACTCCCCCCTCCCTGGGCACATAGGTCAGCATCACATTTACTTGACTTTAAAGATAATCTAAACGTGGTTAAAATTATAAGCAGCTTACATCCATTATCTGTAGACATGAAGTTTATTTTCTAAGCCATAATACCCAAAGCAAATATAAAAATACAACAATCTTTAAACCTTGGTGTGACAGTGATGGACAGTCTGAAATTTGAACAAGATGTGATGACATGGCAAATAAAAAAAAGAGTTTAATTTGTTTATATTGTAGGGATCTGGGTTTTTAGCCCCGCCTTGGGGCGGCTCCTCTAGTTCCTACTTTCACAGGTGATCTAGATCAGGATAATGAAGACTGCCAGTACTTAAGCCTCCAGTTGAGACCAGACCTTCGCTGGAGCATCGAACCTCCTGGGTTAGATTCGCAGCCAATGTTTTCTAACCAAGTTTGGTAACCTTTTGACTACGTTCTCTATGCCTCTTGTTTATAGATTGTTTGCCACGTCATGGAGTTACGGATTCACGGGTACTTACCTCAGGACACTTGGATACTCACCTGGACAGGATAACTGGCTTGTCAACTCCTGGATCACCTAAACGCCTCCTTCATCTCCTCCTCGCCGCTGGACACCTCCTGGGCCTGTAAGATCAAAAGAACAATCATTAAACCATCTTGCAGTGCTCAGCTGATGGTAGGATTGGTACCCGAGACTCACCCTGTTCCTCTTGTTTTCCAGATCCCACCCCGAAGCACGCACTGTATATATTAGTCACCCTGTAAATAAACACACTTACCTTCAGCTGTTGTCTCCGTGTCTGGTTTTGGTCTCGCTCTCTGGACAAGATTACCCTGCGTTCCTGTCA
>NC_051432.1:5470114-5588129 GCF_001649575.2 Kryptolebias marmoratus
TTAGCCCCGCCTTGGGGCAGCTCCTCTAGTTCCTACTTTCACAGGTGATCCAGATCAGGATAATGAAGACTGCCAGTACTTAAGCCTCCAGTTGAGACCAGACCTTCGCTGGAGCATCGAACCTCCTGGGTTAGATTCGCAGCCACTGTTTTCTAACCAAGTTTGGTAACCTTTTGACTACGTTCTCTATGCCTCTTGTTTATAGATTGTTTGCCACGTCACGGAGTTACGGATTCACGGGTACTTACCTCAGGACACTTGGATACTCACCTGGACAGGATAACTGGCTTGTCAACTCCTGGATCACCTAAACGCCTCCTTCATCTCCTCCTCGCCGCTGGACACCTCCTGGGCCTGTAAGATCAAAAGAACAATCATTAAACCATCTTGCAGTGCTCAGCTGATGGTAGGATTGGTACCCGAGACTCACCCTGTTCCTCTTGTTTTCCAGATCCCACCCCGAAGCACGCACTGTATATATTAGTCACCCTGTAAATAAACACACTTACCTTCAGCTGTTGTCTCCGTGTCTGGTTTTGGTCTCGCTCTCTGGACAAGATTACCCTGCGTTCCTGTCATATATACATCCATTTTTGCCTTTCAGGTCCTGGACACAGTCGGAAAAAGTTGAGACTGTGAAGCTTTTAGCACTTTGTAATGTTGCCATTTTTCACACAGTACTTGTTAGACATTGTGACATTCAGACACTGAGGATCACAAATGTTGAAGTGTTTCACGTGTTAGTCCATTGTTAGTTTGTCCCATTCTTCCTGCACACACGTCTCAAGGTGTACGACAGTACAAGGGTGTCATCACACTTTTTGTTTTGAAATTCTCAACATGTTTTCTGTTGGGAACTCTAGGCAGGCCAGTCCGGCACCCCTGTTGTCTTCTTCATGGCTTTTTTAGACCATGAAAAAAATCATCCAGAATGTGGATGGTCTTTGCAGGGTCTTCGTGTTGTCTTAGCTGCATATTAAGAATGGAGCGGGCTCCTCTTGTGGGTCATGGAGGATTTAAGAATGCACAGAACTTCAATAGCAAGAACATGGTGGTTTATTATCATCGTAGATGCATGTTTGGTCTTGGGGGGCGTGTGGGGGAGTGTGGTTTCAGTGTATCCGTGATTTGAAGCCTGTGTACACCGTCATGACTCATAATCAAGAGTTTGAAGCAGAAGGCCTCACGCCTAGACTGCAACCCCATCACAACCACATGTGGCGGTAAAGTTATGTGAGCGTGGCGTGGTCTACTAGCACGTAGCTGCATCTTGATTCAATCTGTAGATTCATGGTCCCAGGACATGGTGCGATCACGAGCGTGTGTAATATCATTGTGGGAACATGCTGCTGACATAAAGGAGCGTGGTGAGAGCTCAGAAGGTCTGTTACGCAGAGAACAGCAGGAAAAACCTATTTTCTAAAAAGTATGATTATAGCAGCATCATGATTGCTTTCACAGTGAAAGACGTTTTCTAAATTTGCCAGGATCCAACCACGTTCAAACAGGACTGTCAAACTCAGTTAGAGTTAAATATTAACTGAGATTGGCTGAGAGCCAATCTCAGTTAATATTTACTGAAAAACATGTAAATTGACCTTGGATTTCAGATATATTGTGTCAATTTATGCCAGTAGAAAAAAAAACTACCTTTTTCCCAAGACATAAATAGATTAGAACAAACATAACTTTTTGATCAAATCATTTGAACCACATCATTAGAATCCATTTAATTATGCCTCGCTCTTTATTTATTCCTCAGTAATACATTTGATTAAACTCATCAAATCAGCTAAAATATCCCTTTTGGAATCCAAACAAACATTTTAGTTTAAAATAAGAAGAGTATACAGATATTAAATGCATACATTTAAATACAAGTAAACTTTCTGTTGCTCTGATGCAAATTAGTCAAGTCACCTGACACCTTTTCTTGGTTGCAAATTCATCGGCAACTGTTTATTCAGTCTTTGGATGATTTTTATGTAAAAATCAAAAATTACTAGAAAATACCTCAAACCTAATTTTCTCGGCATTAGAGTTGGCTGATTGCTGTGATATGTTTTCATGAAGTCTCTCAGTTTTTAAACATTATGAGAAGCAACAAAGACTTGATCAGCCACAGATTGGCAGACCAGCTGTAATACATTTAAAACATTATCTCGCAGGCCGGATAAAATTTTAACAAGAGCTGTATGCGTCCTGCAGGCCTTTGGTTTGACACATGTATTCTAACAAGTCAAGTCGGTCGTGGAGAGTGTAGCCGGGTTGTCATCCAGTGTGAATGGGGTCTTAATGTGTGCAGGATTTCTTTTTGCTATATGTTTAAACATGACACATCCCTTGAACAGATATCGTCTTGAAGGCAGCATGTAAAACTCTAAAACCCTTTACTGTACCTCTCTGTGTTGATGCCATTAAAGAAGTGAAATGACCTTTGATACGACGCCATACCATCGCAGAGCCTGAGTTTTGGGTTTGTTACTCATAAACGTCTAGATGATCTATTTTGTCTGTCTTCACATCTGTTAACGCCTTCTCCGTAATTAAGCAATCTTGTTTCTAGACAACTGCTTGTACTTTCCAGAAACAAATATAAAAAATAATAAAACTGCCCATCAACACATGCCTTTATTCAGCTACAAGCAGATGGATCCGAGCCGAGAAGCACAAATTCTGTAGGTGTCCTGAAATCAGTGAACAAACAGTTATTGTGTTGATTACTTTGGCTATTTTTCCATTTATCTGGCCTCAGATTATTCTGAGTGTTAATATCTGGGGATGTAACATTTCTTTTAAAGCAAGGGGGACCTGCTGATCATAGTTACCCCAAATACAATCATCTTCTTAACGACAATGTCTCTTCGCTCTTTTCTACATATGTGTTTCATTAGGAAGCAGTCCATTGGACAGCCCTCGCAACTTCTCACCAAGTGGACCTGCTCACTTCTCCTTTGCCTCTTCTCGAAGGTTGGCATTGTTTCTTTATGACAGCACAAGTACTTAAACATCCTCTGTTTAATTGAGTGAAATTGTTGATAGAATTACTTTTACACGCACACACACACACACACACACACCATGAAAACTCAGTCACTGACACAAAAAGAAACTTGTCTTTGTTCTGGCCTGCTCCCACCACGACTGTGTGACAGAGGCATGACAGCAGGCTGACACAGTCTGAATCAGGCGAGCTGCCAGGACCCTCATTACTCACTTCGAAGAGGCGTCAGACTCTAGGATGGTTGGAGGAGACCTCAGGGAGGACAGGCATGAGAGGAGCCAAATAGCAACAAAATCAAGAAACAAAAGTGCAGATGGCGGATATGCTCCTGTTTAACCACCGTTTGTTGTTCGTCATCAAACTAAAATAGTAACACAATGGAACAGAAAATTACAGTTTTCACCCTGTCTGTGTCTAACAGATGTTTTTTTGATGTCTTTTCTCAGGGCTGACGGTCGTAGGTGGTCTCTGGCTTCACTGCCTTCTTCAGGCTATGGCACCACTACACCCAGTTCAACGGTAGGTTTAATCAAAGACCTACTCTTAACTCCATGCAGCTGATCATTCTTAGGTTTATATTGAGCATTTTTGTTCACCTTTGCTCATTTCCTACTAATGCAGGTGTCTTTTACCCCAGTCCTACTGTGATGAGCTGTATCATGACACCATTACGCCCACAATTCACTAATTGTGATCGTATATGACCAGAACTTATTGTATGTACCGTATTTACCGGACTATAAGGCGCACTTAAAAGCCTTCAATTTTTCAAAAAACGCCAATGCGTCCTATAATCCGGAGTGCCTTGTATATGTAAGAAGTTGTAATGTTTTAGTACAACTTTATACTTGACATTTACGTCGGTGCAGTATTCTTCGAAAAGACACGGGGCTGTTTTGTTTCTCTTAATGCGCCTTATAGTCCGGTGTGCCTTATATATGACAAAAATTAGAAAATGGACCATTCATTGACAGCGTGCCTTATAATCCAGTGCGCCCTATAGTGAGGAAAATACGGTACTCCAGATGTCTAACAAATGTGCTTAATGCCTTTTTATTCTTTGCAAAACGTTTGCAAAGCTGATTTTTTTGAGATCCAGAGGTTGTCAGCTTGTTGTCTTCTTGGTGGTGTTAGTGTGTTTGGGCGTAGAGGAGTGAACATTCCTGACATCTCAGGTTTTATTTCCACAGAAGGTTGTCATTGGTGTGACCATAAAATTGTAATTACTGGCGCCCAACGCTGAAGGCAAAAGAGTGATAATGTTTCTGCCTGTGTGCGTGGGTTTGTGTTAGTTTGTCTGTCATGTTAGTAAAATATCTCATGAACCACTGGACAGATTTTAATGAGTCTCTCAGAATATAATCATTGGTTGAACATCTACAATTGATTAACTTTTTGGATCAACCCAGTTCAAGATGGCCACCGCAGCCAACTGAACATAGAAAACGCTCATTTTGGTGTGGTAGTAGCTGAGCATTATCCCCAGCAAATACTTTGAGCCTAAAACTTTGGCATCAGCTGTTGGAATCAACTCTGTCTGTCTGTTGGCAAAATATCTCATAAACCACTGGACTGATTTCAATTAAACTTTCAGAAATTAATGATTGAATGAACATGTATAACTGATTAACTTTTGGAGTCGACCCAATTTAAGATGGCTGACATAGCGAATCAACCTTAGCTAACACAAAAATTGCTTTAACTTTGTCAAATTTACAGATATTGAGCTAAAATTTGATGTGGTAGTAGCTTAGAGTTAGTCACAACACATTTTCTAAGGGCTTACAGATCATAGTGAGATATCACAATATCACTAGAAATTGCACAAAATGTTTCTTTCAAGGTGTGACCAAATTGGGTATTATACTGTCGTTTCTGATGATCTTAGTTTGAAACTCTGGCACTAAAGGTGGTAGGCGATGTGCAATCCTTCAACGGTTTTTTGTATTATTAGCTTTATATTGTTCAAACTCATTCATGCAGCTTCAGTCAGCTGGAGAGAGACAAAGCACAACAAGCCTCAGTGGTTGAGTTTATGAATGAATCCAAACTGGAACTCTGATAACGCTCCAAAAATTAAAATTGACAGTTTGTAAAATAAGCTGCTGTCTGACCTGCACCAGCTATGACAGTCCAGCGCAGCAGTGTGAGGATGGAGTGGAACATGTCGGCTGACCTCATTCACTTTGAACCTTGACCAAAGTGGAAATACAACAGAGCCAGAGTTGATAAATCTAGCAGCTATATGAAAAAAATAAATGCCCCGTTGTGTTCAAGTCTTCCTAAAAACTTAAAGAGAACATTTCTTCATGATTCCCAGTTCAAAGTGACTGAAATCAGGTGAGCTGGCAGGACCGTGCCCCACATTAATCACTTGGAGGAGGCAGCAGAGTTTGGAGGAGGCCTCGGGGAATAAAAAGGAGCAAAAAAAAATTAATAGAACTGACAGCAAGTGATGCTGGTGGAATTTCTATTTTAGTTTAATGAGAAACTACTAGAGGCAGCTAGTTAAACTCTTGATGGGATTTGGTATCTTGAGGATTTGTAAATGCACTTGTCTTGGACTTCCCTGGCCACCGTGTAAGTCATTAAGCCTTTGATAGGGTTCCTGCGTTTGTATGCAGCAGCTGTTGGGACCTTGCTGACATGCAGGGACTTGTAGTCATTCTATTATTGGCTCAGCAGCACCACAGCATTTAACTCAGGGTCCACATTTTTTTTACTCCAGCCCAACAGGACGTGATAATGTGCTTGTTTGTTCACTGTCCAAAAAGTAGAGTAGCACTCCAACACACACACACACTTTGCTAAAAAACAGCTTCAAAAAAGACTAGCATTGCTTTGAACCTTTTATGTGCTCAAATATTACAGTAATTGTTTACCGCAGGAACCATACATGATCACCAAATGAATTTAGTTTGATCACATTAAACAAACAATGTCACCCAGTTGTTGTCCAGGTTTTTTTTTTATTTCCACTGGGAATAAAACAGGAAAGTACCTTTTACATCCACCACAGCCTTATTTCCTCATTGCCGGCAGCAGATTTACATTACTTGTTTTCCCCCAAGAGGACAGGACCGTTTGAAAGAGAAGGAAGTGATGTTATTTTGCTGAATTCCATTAAAAAGTATAAACGATTGTTTACCAGGAATTTGACTCAGTTTTTATGTCTTTGTGCTTTGAATACATTTTTCTAACGTGCTAACAACAATTCTCACCCAGTGTTTCTTCAAAAAGAGCATTCTTTTTGTTTTTCTTCCTCTGCTGATTGTCTGACTAGCAGTCTTCCTGGCCTCATTTGTCTTCGGCTCCACTTTTTGTTGTTGTGTGTTGTCAGTGCGTGCAGTCTGTGCTGTCTCTAAGTCCTGAGCTGTACACGGTCATCTGTGTAAAATTGTCTGTAGTTTGGTGGAGGACGTTGAGGACGTGCAGGTAGGAAGGTTAAACTCCAACAAATGCTGTTCAATAAATGAAGACGAAATTAGACGTATGGATGAAACCTGGTGTTTGATAGGCGGCAGAGCAGAACAGGAACCTAAAACTGCCTGAAACTGGCTGAACAGGTGCAGAAAAACAGAAGACAGAATATTTAACTGAAAAGACTGGCAGAAATAAACAAGGAAACATGCCTATAAGGGAAATCTAAAACAGGAAAACACCGGGAACCCAAACCGCGTCACAGTCCGTGAAAAGACTTAGCAGACTCCTGCAAACTGGTACAGTTTTCACATCCGCAGCTACCTCTCAGTCTAATGGACAGTGGAGCAGGAATTGGACCTTAGGATTGCTGGACAAAATGTAAGTCTTGGTGAAACTGAGTGTGAAGGGAGTATCAGCGCTGCGCTGTATGTGCCTCATCAGTGTTTCCGAAGATGGCCGCTCCAGTTTAACGATGACAGCGTTCTTCAGCGTACATATATGTATCTTGTTGTCTTTAAAAGATATAAAGACTTTACTGTGACTCTGCCTTTATATGAGGCAGTTGTAGCTCAGGTAAGGGCTTCTCAATGTATCTTTAAGCAAAGCACAAAACATAATCTTTACCTTGTTTAAATACATATAAAAGAAGAATATGTTAAATTGTGTTTTCTTTAAGTGCTTCCTTTCAGAGGTTACAACACGAAAAGGACACACAGCAGATGTGACAGCAGAAGCTTCAGCTTTCCCTCTTTTGTTACGTATTTTTACTGCGGCAACCTCTGCGCTCCATCCATTCTCAGATCTAAGATTCAGCTGACAAAGTGTGTCCTTGTAACACAAAACTTGTGGCTATCAAACTCCACGCCAAATGATTTCTCCTCCTTCACCGCAGCGTGAAAGTAAAAATGCACAGAGATCGAGTGTTTTCATCTCCAGTTTTATCAAAGAAACCCAAGAAGAACAACCACATGAAAGAAAGAGGATTGTGTATTATTTCATTCGTTTTATTCATTCATTTGGCTGCCTTTAAAATCAGCACAGAGGTCTGAGATTTTTCTCTTATGGTCTTTTTTTATCATTTTCACGAATGTGAAAGAATTTATTTGCATTTATTCTAATGTATAAATCAGCAACAGTACTGAGAAATTTATGTGTTGAAGTTTTGCCCTGAAGTGATTACAAGCCACAGTTGCAATTAAATGTCATTGCTACACAAACACACACATTCTTGTGTGCCTTGAGTTTGTACTCGTGAGTCTCGGGCGTTAGTTAAAAGCTTTTGACTTGTAAGAACATGTAAAAAAGCAGGACTAAAAATAACTAATCAGTTGCTAAGATATGATCGACCTGATTTATCTGCAACTCATAGCTTCAGCTTTTGGGGGTGGGGTGTGTGTGTGTGTGTGTGTGTGGGGGGAGAGCAGAGCTAATTGAAAAGATTTGTAACCAATTTTTATTTCTGCTTTCCTCTTTTCATAACCAAATCAGACCAGTGAAGGATGATGTAAAGGGCCAACTGAGACAAATGAAAGGCAGCGTTGGTAGCAGTGAAATGGGAACTGAAGCAAACACAGAGACAATAACAATGTTCACTTTGGTCTGAAAGTAAATTGTTTCGAGCACAAGAGCCTTCCCTGAGAAATGAGCACCGCTCAGATCCATTTGGTAAAATGTCCATTTGGGAAATGAACCTCGATGCGCGTGATTCTCAGGTAGATGTGTCAGCTGTTAATCCACTCCCTGCACATTTCCCTTTCCCTCTTAGACCAAATCCACTCCTCTGCATTTTTTTCTGTTTTTCTCATAGTATCGCTTTTCACTGACCACCTCTTCTGGATTACCCCCCTCCCCCCACAGCTAGACGTACGGTGGGAAAATCATTGATCTCTTTATTTAGTGGTGAGATGAGATTTAAGATGGCTGCTGTGTCTCTCAATGCTCTTCTTCACCTCTAGCACGCCTCTCCCTCCCTTCACCCCATCAGGTTTTACTGCTCTGCTGGTTCTTACATGGACCATTACTCGCTTGATTAGTTACAGTGGGACGCTTGCACGCTGAATAAAAGCAGATGAGAAGAGAAGTTTGTGTGTTTCTGCGTGTTTAGACACAGTTCAAGTTGGGCAGAAAGCTGCAGGGTCTGCATGAAGTGTAAACAGATCTAAAAATTGAAGAAAATAAAACTTCAAAGATAAAAAAAAAAAGTTGAATATTAAACAGCTTCATTGCAGCGGGGCAGTTTTTATACTGGGACCAACTTATAGATATTATTTGTCCTAAGTGGTCATCTGGTTAAAATAAATTGACATTATAAACAATTGGTGAAATCATTACATTTTAATATTCATCATTGATTTGAATAAAGTAGGTAAAATGGTCATTTGAACACAACATTATACAAAAGCAAAAAGAGGAAACAAAGTTGTTGCTCAGCAAGAGAGGCTGGAGAGGTGGAGGCGTGGTCTGGAGAGGAGAGGGATGAAAGTGAGTGACTGAGATGAGACGGGTGTAACAGTGAAGCTGCAAGGAGTACAGAAGGTGAACGAGTTTAAGTGCCTGGGTCAACCATCCAAAGCAACGAGGAGAGGTGGAGAAAGGAGTGCAACAGGCTGGAGTGGATGGAGCCGAGTGTCAGGGGTGATTTGTAACAGGAGGACAGCTGCAAGAGAGAAAGGAAAGGTTTACAAGATGGTAGTGAGGTTTGGAGTGGTACTGGAAGCAGAGCTGGAGGTGGCCAAGATGAAGATATAAAAATTTTCAATGGGAGGGGCCAAAATGGGCAGGATTAGAGATGAGTTTATCAGAGGGACAGCTCAGGTTGAGAAGTTTGAAGACAACATTAGAGAGGCTGAGATGGTTTGGACATGTGCAGAGGAGGGACAGTGGATCTATTGGACAAAGGATGTTGGATATGAAGCTGCAGGGAGGAGGAAGAGAGGAAGAGGAGGTTCATAGATGGAGTGAATGAGGACACACAGAGGGTTGGTGTGACAGAGGGAGGATTCTGAGTAAAGATGGAGGCAGAGGATCCACTGTGGTGACCCCTAAAGGGAGCAGCTGAAAGAGAAAGTGTGTTTACACTCTAAAGCTCAGACAAATAATGAAAATTTATTAGTTACATATACGTCATAATTTCAATAAAGCGTGTCATTTCTTTGAAGTTTAACACTGAGCAGCAAATTTATTTTGCTGTGCTTTTTTGCCATTTAGTAATGTTAAGTTTCTCTGCAGTCTAAAACAAGCCAGTTGAAAATCTAGATAATAACATTTCAGTATTAAACTATAAAAGTGTTCAAACCAATGACGCACACAGAGATGTCATTTTTCTGTGCAGACTTTATTGCGTGACTTTTCCTCTAGCTTAGCGATTTCAGCACGTCTTAGATTTCCTGTCAGATCAGAACGTTGTGGCATTTATTCCTTTTTCATAACATTTTCATTTGCTACTCCACATAAATTTGCACGAGTAAATATTAGCGTGTCTTCTCTGCCAGACTTTGATCTCACAGGTGCCCTCTCTGTTGCAGCTACTGTACGCCTGGTGCAGAAGTTAAAAATGTGTTATTGTTGTTTGTAATAAAGGGAGAGTTGGCCTATTTGTACAGTAGGAGTCTCAACACATTTATAATAGTGTAAAGTGCAAAAGTCATGCTCAATCCATGTGACAGTAGCATTTTTACATCTGAACAGTGTCTGAAACTGGCACAAAACAATAGGAAATCTGGGCCTTTATTTATATACTGCATATGGGTCAGCTTCATTTAGAAAATTTCTGTATATTTTGCTTTTCTTAGACCCCCCAAAATAAGAAGACAAATAGTTTGTTTTGTTACAACACAAAACATTTGATATTTACGAAAATAAATGTTCAGATATTTAATGTATAACCTGATCATTAAAGGAGGCTGAGAACATCTGTCGTTAATAATTCTGATGGGATTTTCTCGAGATCACAGGTTGATAATTCTGTTGTCTGAAGATGACAAACTCAAGTTAACGAGATGATTGGGGTGCAAAAAGAAGTGTCTCTCGTTTCTCCCGTCTTTCATCATTCAGTGATGCCGTCACGACATTTAGATAACGGTAACATATCGATCAGCGATGGATGTTCCTCGATGTGACATTTGCAGCTTGAATCAGTTGCCAGCATGACTGTGCTCGTTTCTGACGAAGTTTCACTTTTATTTAATTGTGATTTTGAAGTCATTTATAGTTGTCACAAAAAAAGAGCCTTTCGGGGTTGAAATGAATCCATATGTTTACTCGTTTACTTCAGGTGAACAAGCTTTGTTATGTCAAGATAAGATCATGAAAATTAATTTCTGCCTTTGCTCGGCTCACGTGTGTTTTTAAACAATTTTGAACATTCGGAGCAGAAAATAAAGTCATAATATTGTGCAAATTTTATTTTAACAACATTTTCTGTAGAAACGTCCAGATTTCACTTTCCTCTTTGGCTTCGGACTGAATGTCAACTTTTACGCCATTACTAGTGTCAAGTTGTTAATCCTAAGCACACAAACCAGCCACAACATTAAAACCAGCTTCCTATAGGTGAACGCTCATGGGTTTCCTGAGTTTTCTCAGACCCTCTGGGATCTTCAGGGCGCGTGGTGAAGTCACCTCACAGATGCTCTTATCAGGAGAGGTTAGACCTTGAGCACTTCCTGAGCAGTTATTGTAAAACAACAAAGAGCATTGTCCTGCTGGGAGGAGGCAGCTTCTGTCTTGAAGTGCCGTTGCCGTGGGGATGGCTTAGATCTGCAGCAGCCTGTAGTCGAGTTTTTGAGTCAAATAACATCTACTTGAATAATAAGAGCTAAAGTTTCCCAGCAGAAAATTAGGTCATTCTATGAGGATCGATGTTGTTGTCTTCACCTTTCACAGATTTAAATTTTGCAGCTGATTAGTGTGTTCTGCATGTCTTTGAGTGAATGCTGATTTAGCAATAATACTATTGTTTTCCTGTTTTTGGCAGTCTAGCTATTTCTGCAGTCTTTGTCCTATTTTAGCCATTCATACCGTGAATCAAAACGTTCAGCTCATTCAGGAGATGGATGCTATGGCTTTAGTTTAATATAACTTTTTATACTTTTATATAAAATATTTAAGTTTTTTTTACAATTATTTTCTCTAGTGAAATACACCTCTTCAATTCCTTAAAAAAATATTGTTCTTTTTGAAATCTGTTTCAGAGTACTTGCTCTATTTTTGTTTTCTTATGCTCTTTTTAGCATTTAGGTAGCCTTTTACTACTTGTAGCTTTTAGTTAGTATTTTGCCTCTTTTAGCTTTAATAACTCAGTTTCAGCTATAAAGTCTTTTGGCTCTCAGCATTCACAGTACATTTTTGCAGAAACTGTATTTCCATTAAAGTCCTCCTAAAACGTTACCAAGTGTTGAACCTGACTGTTAAGTGATCCGTCTGTTCCCCCCCCATCATAAAAAGTACAAAGTAAATCTAAGTGAAGAGAAATACTCTCTGGAACTGTGTGGGAAAAAAAGCTAAATAGTTAGAAAACACTTTTCTTTCATTACATCAGTCATAGCCAACAACTTTTCACTCAAAGTTTTGTTGTGCTCATAGATTTATTCTGCTGGACTTGGACTTCATTTCACAGCGTCCTCATGTCAGCTTTCCCTACAGCTTGCAAGTGGCTCAGACCTGATTCAAAGTGTCTTAATGGATTTTTATAGCAGAAATCATTATGTGACCACAGCCAATCGTGATGTCCCAATGGGGGATGTGATCATTAAGCCTCACATTGATCCAGGCCATTTTTCCACTCCTGTGCTGAAGAAAACTCTTTTGTTCAAGACCAAACAGTGCTGCCATCAACCCCCTCGCGGCATCAAACACTTAATGCAGCAGTCAACTTTCACTTGAAGTTACCTTTTAGATGCCCTGCAGTCTTTTTGCCCTGTTTTTCAGTCCATGTTTTCCTGTTTTGTGTTCCTACATAAACCCCTTTGGGGAGTTTTCTTTACCTTTCTTTCTCATTGTGTTCTTGAACTCTTTGTTTTAGTACTTTCCACCTGCTCACATCATTTCCCACCTTGTGCTCTTCTCCTTTTGTCTCTGTTCTGGTATCTTTTTGGTTATTACTCAATATCTATTTTTAAACTATTGATGTTGCTGCTCCGACAGACGCTTTATAAAGAAAATCAAACGGAGCGGGTCACTTTTTCACCTCCACTCTGTTTTTTGTTTTTTTTTTGTCTCTGATCTCTCTGCAGTCATCCAGCTCGTCTCAGGAGCGTCTGCACCAGCTGCCCTTTCAGCCAACCATGGACGAGTTGCATTTCCTGTCCAAGCACTTTGGCAGCACAGAGAGCATCACAGACGATGACGGGGGGAGACGTTCGCCGCACGTCCGCCCTCGCTCCCGAAGCCTCAGGTAAGAGCGCTGCGGGTCAAAGGTACATAGCTCAGTACTGGTATATTTGACCACGTTGTAGCCATTTTTGTGTTTGCCACTGTCGATTTGCTGTAACAATCATCTTGAATTAGGGTGATTAATAGTAGTGGAGGTAATGTGCATCTAATGATTACTTTTTGAGTGTCATTGAAATCCGCCCAGTGTTTTATAAAATATTTTGCTAAAAAACAAACGGTGGTGATGATAAAGTTAGAATAAATGTTGTGAATTAGTCTCAGCTACTATCACACCAAATGTCGACTCAATATCGTTAAACTCGACTGAGTTTAAGCCAATTTAGTGTTTTGTAAGGTCAGTGGCAGTCATCTTGAATTGGATTGACTTCCAGAGTTAATCAGTTAAATGTATTGTATACCCAATGATTACTTTTTGAGTTTTATTAAAATACATCTAGTGGTTCATGAGATATTTTGCTAACAGACAAATGAACCAACCCATACACACACACACACACACACAAGGTACTTTCACAAAACATTTGAAGCTGGGACTTGGACTTCTGGCATCCTCGGTGCGAGGGGGTCAAAGCCACCTGGCTGCTGTCACACCTTTGTGCTGACAAGCGAGATAGTAACCGAGTCATAACCGTCAACAGGTGAAAAGGTTGTGAAGTAGTGATGCCATACAGTCTGTGCCACCATCCAGCTGTGGGATTTAAAAGCCTAAACAACGATAAACAGATTCATTACCAAGTACAACTTTGGATTTAGTTTAAAAAAAATAATTGTTCACCACAAAGAGAATTACTAAACTGAGTTTATTAATCATGTTTTGAAAATGGTATGAGGGAGACGTCAGTCACACATTTAATACAGTTCTCCATGTCAACGCAGCTGAGCTCGGTTCATTTCTGAAAGCTCGAGCTTATGCTGGATGTGGCCCGGCTCGATTAGTGATTTATAAACTGTCAGAAGCAGCTTAAAGACAGGCTGCTCGTTGCGGCCATTTTGTGTAACTGTTTTGTGAAAGTGCCTACACACACAGACACAGGCAAAAACATTAAAACACTATCATCTTTTCGCTTTTGGCAGAGGACATTAAAGAAGTATGTGAAATCTGTTGCATAACGACTGAGAGAAAGTATTTCAGCTCAGGTTGTTACATCAGTCTGACCTCTTCTGCTTTGAGTTTCTCCAGGGTGTAAAAGTTTGTTGATTAGCTGAAGCCTCCTGTGTACTCTCTCTAACCACACCTATTAAAGACTCCAACTCTGAATGCACCATTCCCTAGCTACACACAAAACATCACTACTTATCAGTGTTCTGTCCTCATTAAACTCATCAGCAGTCGTTGGCTTAGATTACATGTTGTGGCTTCAGCACTTTGACTGCCTTTACTTTGCACTTTGACTTGTCTCATTATCGCCATTCTCATCACAACATTATTGAGTGTTTGCTCAAACGGATCATTCATAATTGACTTTCTTTTGTGTAAACATAAAAAGTTGCTCTAAAGTAAAATATGTTCACCTGTTTTGTCTCTACCTCGCTGCTGTTTTTATAACGTGCATCAAAGCACTCCCGTGACTCTTATGTGTGTTCGTTTTTAACATCTGATGCATGGTCGGACTGGAACTGATACAGGAACAGAGAGTACTGAATTTGTTATTAGTTTATTAGCATAACATAATGACATGACAGTCATGAGGGGAAGCGAAAAACACAGGGTTGCATCGCTCAGCTCCCTCGTCTGTCTTTGTTTAGTTCAGTCCTACTTTTCCTTCGTGCTGCAGAGTAAATTACACTCCTGTTCTCTGTGTTTGTCTCTCCTCAGCCCGGGGCGCTCTCCATCCTGCTATGACAATGAAATAGTGATGATGAACCATGTCTACAAGGAGCGCTTCCCCAAGGTCAGGCTCGCACAAACAAATACGCGAGTGTAAACTGTACCTCTGCACACTCACACGGCAAACACGCCGCCATCCCTTCGCTGCAGTTAAAACATGACTCATTATTTTGCTGGAATCAGATCTTTTAAGAACACGGCCGATGATTCATTCGTGCCACGGGGGGGGGGGTGAACATATAAAAACAAGTAAACGAGTCTAAATCTTTCCTTAGCGTACATTTGGATGCATTTAAAAAACAGCTTTTTTTGTTTTAATGATAAAACGAGGCATATTTGTACTGAGTAAAAGTCCAAGTGATCTCTTCTCGGAGGAATGGTCAAACAATACATAGAGAGATTTTAAAACCCACCCGTAGGCTCATAATTTTATTTTCCATAATGGGTTGTTTTCTGCGATCTTAGAGCGGGTTAAAACACAAAATGCACAAACAATAGAAACACAAATTCTTTGTGAATGTCTGACTCTTCGTCATTGTCCAGTCATATTGTTCCATCTATTTCATCCAATATAAACTGTAAATACTGTCCTACAAGCCATGTGTCAAAGAAAAAGTTTGATAAACTCCAAAGCTTTAATGTACAGTATTTCAGATTTTTTTAAGAAAAACAAAAATAAAGGCATGTCAAATAATTTGACTTAAACTTGATGCAAAAAAAAAACATTACATAGCTAAACAACATCTCCTAAAGTAAAAATATACTAAATAAACAAAATGCTTCTAGTTCAGCTGAGGGCTAATGTGCTGTAGGTGGAGAACTAGTGGGGGAAATTACACCTGATGTCAGGATATCAAATAAATACACAAATGGCTTGCCATAGAGATGTTTTAAAATAAGTCATTTCCATACGCTCACCTCTCACCCACCACTGGGATCACCAGGACTGCAGCTCTTTTCACACAAATGATTTGAAACAAACAGGCAGCTCTTCCAGCTCCTGTGTTTCATCAGAATTCTTGCTTGGCTTTGTTATAGAGTGCTTTAGATATTATCTTCTTTTACCCCTTTTCAGTTGTTAGCAAATGCAAAATAAATAAAACTTTCTAGAAAAGAGGCTAATGTTCTTCTTGTCTAGTTCCCTGTTCCGTGTATCATTACACCCGTAATTACTAATAAAGAACAGAGTTTTTGGACTCCCTCTATGCTGTATGAAAAGGGACAACTTACATACTGTACGCAAAAGAGCAATCAAGTCACTGAAACACTGAGAGCATTTGTATGCTTTCTTTACTGATTTCCGCCCTCACAGTTGGGCTCTGATTAGTCCTGTCACTAAGAAAAACATCACAGACAAATTGCTATGCCACAGGTTTGGCACAGTGCTGCATCAGAGCTATACTCAATGTTCCCCTTTGTGTGTGTGTTTAGTCTCGAGTCAGACTTACTTTGCATTTTGATGGGCTTTGCCTCAGGAGAGGGGAGTTATAACGTAAAATCTAATTTTAAAAAAAAGGCAACTTTTAAAAAGAAAGATGGCTGAGACCCTGACAACATCTACGGCTTGCATCAGACTGCATTTCTATTATCCTGAAGTGACTAATGCACGAACCATCACCACATATGCTGTAGGTGTCAGATCTAAAACCTGGAAGATACAGAAATGAGTCACGAGTTGTTGAGCGACACAGGATGAGAGAGACTGCCAAGGCCCATCTTTGACCTCTTGGCTCTGTGGCTTCACTGAACAAGACCCTGCCATAATTCCAGCTGAACCAGTGGTGCTCATTTCCCTTAACATGCATACTTATTTAAAACTTGGTTTGAATAAAGTTATGGTAATGTCTCAAAGCACATTAGATGCTGTACATACTTGCGTGCACTGACTAACAATTAAGATGCTGTCAGAATAAAATTAAATGTCCTGAAACTACTTAGCATGTTGGCTTTTTTGACATTGTTGTCTCCTCTTGTCCCACAGTATGTCATGCACCATCTTGTCTGCAGTTGATAATAAATATAACAAAGAAATATTGGCCAACAAAGTTTGAAATATTTCAGCTAATTGTGATTATAGATCTGTCAGGTTATATTTTGCTTTTTGCTAGTTTAATATTTAACTGTAACTAGGTTTCTTTAACTCCTTTTCATGATTTACTCCTTGAGGCATTTAGTAAATAGAATATATAATCCACTGTTGGAAATAGCCTGTTCCATAAACAGAGACGTGTGTGAAAGCAAATGTTTGTCACACTGCAGCCAGATGTCCTTAAATAAAAGCCTCCCGGCGTAATGACTTACTCTTCCTCACTGTCACTATAAGAAGACATACCAATTACGAGATTTACCACTAACTAGCTGAGACACACACTACATAGCAGTCACTCTCAACATCAAGTTACTGACAATAATCACAGAAATATTTAAGGTATCCAGTAAAAGTTGAAGATCCGGACATGTAAAAGGCAGTACTACAGTAAAAAGGCCTTCTAGATCTCTGAGAAAAATTCACATCAGCATTCATAATATGTATACTGGGTTTTTAGGTTTGCACCTCCAAGCAGAGCTGGATAAAAAAAGAAAAGTTTATTTTTAGGTTGTTGTTAGTTATCATGCTTACCTGTACATGGAAAAGAGTTTTGAAAAAAAAAAGGAGCTGAAAATAGAACCCCTAATGTGTCACAAGACTGAAAGATAACCGAAGACCCCACTACACTTTCAACGACCTGAATGACCCATTTGAACGTGGCTGGACTTCACCAAATTTGGAAAATCTCCATCAGAGTGAAGGAAATCATGACCCTGCTAAGCTCTTAGTACTTGCCACTTGGGTTTTTCATGCTATTTTCCATGTCCCCCACCCTCGCCCTGCTCTGTAAACTCAGCCCTCATGACTCTTTCAGACCACATTAGCATCCAGCCACACACTAAGAGATTCCACCACGCTAGCACAATGCTAATGCCATGGGCGTTAGCAGTGTGGTTGTTTGCATTACTTTTTCACTATTATTGTTGTAGCCTAGGCTTGAGGACAGAATGGCCTGTTTCAAAATCTTGATAACCAAGCCACACCGGTGTGCTTGTGCCCCACATCGTGTATACTGTATGTTGTCACCACATCCCGCTATGCAGCCCTCAGGAGCCTGCACCACCTTCATAATAAAACCACCATAACCTTGCTACAGAATATTTGTTCATCCTCACTGAGTTCGTAATACACGAGACCCTGCAAAGATCAGATGGATTTATTTATTTTTTTACTTTGTAGAGTCATCGTCCAAGAGACTCATTAGAAAATTGGCAAAATGTTAATGACTGTTTTGTCCCCAATAAGGCCACAGCTCAGATGGAGGAGCGGCTGGCAGAGTTCATCCAGAACTACTCCCCAGAGAACGTCCTGCCGCTGGCTGATGGGGTCCTCAGCTTCATCCACCACCAGGTCGCTGAGTTTTCCAGAGATTGCCTGGCCAAATCACGCGAGGGGCTCATTACCAGCATCTACTTCCGGGAGCTGCAGGACAACATGGAGAAGATGCTGCATGACGTGAGTTGGGAGATGCAAGGCCCAAAGGTGGAGATGGCAGTCATATGGTCGTCTGGGGCTTCTTATCTTACGAACCAACCTCACTTGGGTTTCTCTGCGTCTTTTTTTCCATCAGGCATACGAGCGCTCAGAGAGTTCTGAGCTCACCTTCGTCACTGAGCTCGTCAAAAAGCTCTTCATCATCATTTCTCGTCCTGCCAGGCTACTGGAGTGCTTGGTAAGTTCCACCCTAACATCTGATTGTGTGTAGCAATAGTTTGGTTTATCAGTTGAAAATATTCAGTCGTTTGTGCGTTATAAATCAAATAATTCATTTCTAGAGGAATGGAGACACATGTTGAAGCCAAGCTGACTCTACAGATAGACGTTGTTTAAGAATTTTGCAATCTTGTCTTTTAATTCGATTGATTCAAGGGAAAAGCTAGCTAACAAAAAGAAAGCCAAGTTGTGTTGAACTTACATTATAGTAATCCACTCTGAGTTTCTGTAATTGGTTTTCTTCCACTGAATGACCTTTATTTGCCTTCTTTGGTTAAAAAATACTCCCAACACAACAGAATATAATCTGAATCCACTTGTTGGAATTTTTACCTACTTTGCAGGTTTCAAGTTAGATTTCACTTTAAGTTTTGACTCGTACATATATAACGTTTTAAGAAGAAACAATCAGGGTGTGGGCTATGCCCCTTATCTCTGGTGATGGGCATCTTAATGCTTCAGCATACCAAGACATTTTGGACAATGGTCGGCTTCCAGCTTTGTGGCAAAATTGAGGGAAACCCTGTTCTGTTCCAACATGGCTATACCTCAAAGCACAAAGCAAGAACTATAAAGATGTTGTTTGATAGGTTCGGTGAGGAAGCACAGAGCCCTGACCTCATCCCTATAAAGCACCTTTGGGATGAACTGGAACAGAGATTGTGAGCCAGACCTTCTCACCAACATCAGTGCCTGACCTCGTAAATGCTTTACGGAAATTAATGGGCCCAAATTCCCACAGAAACCCTTCAAACTCTTATGGAAAGCCTTCCAAGGAGAGTGGAAGCTGTTATTCAGTAGATGGAAAAGGGGAACCAACTCCATACTGTCCTTGTTGCTGTGATGGTCACGTGGCCAAATACTTTTGTCCATAAAGTGTACAACTTAACGTCAACCCTTCATTATAACATAGCCACCAAAACAATTTTCTGCAAAAGATTTGAGTAAATGACATTAGGGCTGGGAGGTTAATTCTTTCCTTGTATTACACATTCAGTATGTGTCTTTGCATTTAGAAATAACTTCCAATATTCATTCAGTTGCTTCCAGTAAATAGTGTTTTACCTGGAGCAATCTCATGAGCACATATAAATGTGCAGTGTTGTGCAGCAGAGGTCACAGTTTTGTTAAAGCTGTGCCGTACAGTGTGTTACACATGCTCTGCCGCAGCAGCTTATATACTTATTGCTCCGGGATATTTTTCTTTACTTATCTGGAAACTGTGAAGATATAATGTAAATTGGAATATTCCTTCCTCCCCAACTTGTCAGTCCTCTCAGCGGCACATCCAATCAGCTGTTAGACGGGGCCATGTCATTGACATACTGATACACGATTCCCCTGAACTTACCTGGTAATGATAAGAATTTATACATGGGAAGCTTAACCTTCCTGCATATCTGCTCGCTGATTGATGACTCTCCCCCCCGTTCGGGTTCATCAACAATGGGGTCCCCCCCCAACCCCACGGCTCATCTTTCCATCACCAAGGCAACCGTCAGACGAGGTCGATAGGGTCAGCCAGGATGTGGAGGAGACTTCAGATTCTCCTGGCTGCGAGGTTACAGAGGAGAATACTCACACACATAAAATGCTGGGGAGTTCATTTCGCATTCAAGTCGGATGCGAGGTGTGATCTGTTGAAAATGTCACACAGTCCGTAGGCTGTTAGCTGCTAGAATATTATCCTCGAGCAGAGCGAGCTATCGGAGAGCCACGTTAATTCCTCCTCTTTCCTTTTTCTCTGGTCTGGGGGAACCAATATGAGAAAGCAGGGACGGAAATGATCCTGGCTGCCTCGGGCTTTCTAATCAAAATGTTATTCCACCAGCAGGAATGAAACCAAATCCCACGGGACACAACAAAAGACTGTTGAAATAGAAAAAGGATTTCTTAAAAATGAAGCAATTTAAAGTTGAGGAGAATACTGATGCTGATTGTGTTTTTTTTTCTTTGACACCTTCATCGCAGTGTTTGCTTGAAGTTTATGAAATTGATGCAAGTGGAATTAAATTCTTGAACTAAATTATTTTTGTGATTTAAAACTGAATGCAGTGATCTAATCCTCCAGAATAAGAGGGATATTAAATTCAACTAGAAGAGGGTCCAGTGGCATGCCCCCATGAAAAATAAATTAAAATTGATGTAATTCGGGGTATTCTGGTGCATTCTGAGTATAAAGTCACACAAAAGAAATGAGATTAAAGCTGGTTTATTGTGTACAATCTTTTTTTTCATAACTGAAGTAGAAAAGTAGACATTACAACCTAATCTCGATCAAAACAAGTCAAGCTGAACAAATGTTTTTATGTCAATAAAATATCTCCATATTTATACAAACTGGCATGTTTCCAATTTAACTGTTGGAATAACATTAAAATGAGATATACTGTAAACATCGAATTCATAAATGATGTGAATTAGGTGAAAACAGACATTTCTGTTGATGTTATTGAACATTACAGCCTGATTTGTCAGCTGACCCTGAAGTCTTGTCTCAAAAACAAAACTAAACACAACACCATCTGCACACGGACATCAGTGTTATTTCAAATCTGTGTGTATGGTTTACAACCTCAATTTATTTTCTTTACAAATACCTCTACAACTCTAATTTTAAGTCAACTCTTTTTTTCTTTTTGACCTGAAGTTCTGGTTACCTTGAATTTCCTGACTCGAAACACGATTCTTGAAAGTTGGTAACACTTAATATGTCAATATATCAGAGGCAGAAAAATTATTTTCAGGGAAAGTTTTTATGAAAGAAAATTACATCCACAGTACACTTAAACATGTCACCATTTTGTTGGTATACTGACCCATCTTTTCTTCACAAGTGTCAACATGGTTAGCTGTGACATCGCCCTCTTTAGAGGCAATTTGATGTCCCAAGTGTTTCTTAAAGTCATGATGTAAGCTTGTTATATTAATATTCAAATTTAACAAGAAATTAATGTCTTGGAGAGCAGTTTCCAGTCAGAAACATCGACTGAATATAGACATACTAGACAAAATGTCCCCACCTTCTCTTGTTGGGACCTAAAACCAGCAGGACTGGTTAGTGCTGCCATATTGTATTTTTGGAGCCAGAATCTGAGCATTACAGATATATGGCTTTTGAGACCGGCCTACTTTCCCGCACATAATCATGGCGTCGGCTAGGATGGACGGGGTGAGACTTAAAACTTGTACTGGGACCAGCCTATGGGGACGTTCAGTTTCTGGGATCTCAAACCACGTCCAGAATGGTCAGGAATGATAAGACAAAAAAAAGGAGGCAAGTGTTTGGGGTTGTAGCAGACGATTCTGCCTGCCGGTGCCACTATCAGAAAATACTGGGATGTAATTTTATCATTTCTTCTGCACATACATTTGAAGGTACAGTCACTTCAGCAGTCTTGAGTTCTTCTTACATTCAGAAGACATCTTTCTCCTGTGTTACACAGTTGCTACATTAGCTCCTAAAACACTTCTTCAGAGTAGTTCTCATCGTTTCAGATGCTAGATTTTTATCCCTGTGAGATCCAGTCTTGCTGCGTCTTACATCACAAGCCTAACATCTGCTCCTCCAACGACAGGAGTTCAACCCAGAAGAGTTCTACCATCTACTGGAGGCAGCAGAGGACCACGCCAAAGAGGGGCAGCTAATGAAAGCAGACATCCCTCGATACATCATCAGTCAGCTGGGTCTGACCAGAGACCCGCTCGAGGGTAAGACAAAGGAAAACAGATCAGGGTTTATTGGACACAACAGGAAACACTGTAGTAATGCAGACGGAAAAAACACAGGCTAAATTTTTAATTTGCGGACCAGCGTCACTAGTTTCACTTTCTTTCTAAGAGTTAGATCAGAAGATCAATACCACTCTCGTGTCTATTAAGTGCCGACCCGGAGCCAAGAAATTGACCACCGCAATGAGTGAAACGTTTGGAAACAGCTTGGCTGTTTGTGTCCAAGAAGGAAATAAAACACAATACAATACAAAGCCACCGGTGCATAAAAAGCTTGCTCATCCACATCACACGATGTCGTATATATTTTTTGTTTTAACTGAATGAAGATACAGTGAAGAAAGATCTTTGTGCCTTTTATACAGTGTATGTAAACATGTGGTTTCAGCTGTATTTGCTTTGTGGAAACAATGGTGCAGATAATGTGCAAAACCGATGTGCAATAAATGAGCATAACAACAGGCATTGTACAAGCTTAGTGAATCCAGGTCTTTGTGAATTAGAACATGAACTTTGCACTTTGTCTTGTATTTATCTAGCTTTCTTTGTTCTGTTCTGTTTTTATGTCATTTTTGTAGCTCCAACTGTTGTACACAGAACATTTTTTACATTATTTTTTATAAATAAGCCTTCATATCTAAGAAAAGAAAATCCTCACATCGAATAATCCACTTTTGTGTCTCCATACTACAGCGGTGTCTTTCTGCCAGAGTTTAAGTGCGTGCAGGCAATAAAAAATGTGTTGGTACAGAGATCAACACAGCTTACCAATTCTCCATCAGTAACGTCAGGCTATATTTTATATTTCTGCTCCTAAAATGTAGAAATTAGTTCCATGACTTGGATCAGGATTCTCCTCAGATGCTGTATCCATATCAGTGTTTTGAACGTTGCACTGTTATGAGCAGGATCAGTGTAAAGGTCGGGACTATTTGCTGACCAGTGGTGCAGAGAGATATTGCTGTGTTTCATTAATCATGAACTCGTAGTTTTGTTCCCTTCTGCTCACCCGCTTTCATTTAAATCCATCAGGAACTGCTCATTAGTTGATTTGTTAAATAGCTCGGAATAACTCCTCACGAAAAAAAAAAAAAACACTGCTGTTTTATTCCTGACTTTGTGAGAAATGTTATTTGAGGTCTTTCGGAGTTAATCTCTGCTAACAGTGTGCCACTTGATGTCTTGATCTTGCACAGTCTTTAGTGCCTACATTGTTATGCACAGGCACACATGCACGCCCACGTAGCTGCTTGCACATCCATACTTTCACACTATTGTTTCTTTTCTTGGTATCCCGGAGACGGTTGACAAGATTTTACAGCGAGAAGCAGAAAACTAAAAGCCCATGACTCTCACCTCGGTGACTTTCATCTTACATAAAGTTAATGTCAACAAAGAGGTTTGGACAGTTAATCATCGTTCAGTTATTTCTCTTCTTTATTAAAACAATGGTGTAATTATTGTATTCAACCAGCTGTCACGCGCTAAAGTGCAAAGACACTAAGCATGTGCTGCCAGAGCTGCTGATGGAGAGAGGGAGGACTGAAGAAAGTAAAACTGATTAACAGAAGAAGCTCCTGTAATTGTCTCTGACATGTTTGGCTCTTCTGGTGTTTAGAAACTTGATGCTTTGTTAAAGGCATTTGAGGCAGTGTGGGAGGCAAGCTGCTTTGGTTTGAAAAATTGTCTCTCTTTTTTTTTTTTAATTTCAACACCGTGTTTGTCGTTAACCAGCATGTTTCTCCTCAGAAATTGTCAGCCTTGACAGCTACGACAGCGAGGGTCCGCACACTCCAGAGACGGACGACTCGGCAGAGGTGATGGACTAATAAAAGCATGCACAGACACACCTGTTTATCCCAGCATTCATATGTGTTCACACAGCCTGAACGCCCTTACACGCCACCGTGCAAAGCAGTACTCTCGCAGCCGCGGCAGACGAATCACTTTCGGTTTTATTGAAGTTGTGGTTTTATTGTGTTGGGTGTCACCAGGGAAAAGGCAGGTCCATCAAGCCCCCAAGTGAAGAAGACTTTCAGACCATCAAGCTGATCAGTAACGGAGCTTATGGGTAAGGAAGGGTTGTGTGCCTCACCGATTCTTCACAGAAACAAAAATCATCCTAAAGTCTTTTTCTAGAGCTTTCAACCCAATTCAGTCAATGAAAATTGTCCAGTCGGCATTTGCAGACATCAATGGTAGGATTTTAGTCTTTAAATAACCATAAAACAAATAAACAAACATCTGCTGATGTTCGGTAGAGTGCTTTAAATATCAAAAAATAATATTTAGGTTTATGGTTTGTTAATGTTTGTTTGACGTGTTGTTTAATAGAACATAATACTGGAAAAAAGGAACCAACAAATTTTATTTTAGGTTGTATTTGTTCCACTTTCTGCTACTCGACATTCACTATAAAGAGGTGACGTTCCATGTCCCAAGAGCCAGCTTTGGTAAGTTAGGGTCAGAACGCCAACGTATTATGAGCACGGTGCACCCCTCCTTCAAGAGGTGGGTCCCCCAGAAGGCAAACCCATATAACTCATTTGGGCTCGACCGGGCCCCGTGGGTAGAGACCCGATCACCAGACCTGGCTCCAGGGTAGGGCCCTGGTAACCCACATCCTGGCGAGGGATAACAAGTTTCTAGCTGTCTTTTGTCCATACTGTGTATTAGTTAAAAGAAATTTTAGAATGGCTGAATACTTTTATAGTTCATATAGGTCTTTCAATTGAATCATAATTGTCTGGAAACCAGCTGGCTGTGGTTTAATCTTCGTACTCTACTAATCTATGTGTTAAGTATCCCTAAAGGCTACTGAAAGGCTAGAATACTGGGCAATATTTGACCTTTTTGGTATAGGAAATGCAGAATATTATCTAAATACATCATTTTATGTGACAGTTTAATACTACTCAGGCTGAACACTCCATCACTAATGGATTCATCTTGTTGTCGCGCAGAAATATGTTTGCCGAGAACAATATTTGAACAAAAAAGCATTTTGAACGTGTCAAACAGTTAGACCCGCAGAGTTCAGTCACTAAAACAAATTGGACCGATGAATTGTTGACACATTGTGCAGATGCAATGTGTAAACTGAAGCATGATAAAATTCAGGACGTGTGTGTATATACACTGTTCAGTTTATAGATATGTAATGCTTCATGGGATAAACATGCACAGTATGATGGAGAAAAAAAACAAACAAATATAAACACAAAAGTATTGCACCAGCTCTTCATCTTAGTGAGCCCGAATAATCGAAGCTTCAATAATGGAGAACGCTGGGATTAAGCTTGGAGACGTCTTAAAATGTGTGTCTATCATCCATTCAGGGACTGAGTTATTCAGTGATTTGAAAGAAAATCCTATCATTTAAAACAGGCTCCACTAGAAATAGTCTGCCAATAAGATGAATATCGTATAGTTTTCTTTTTATCTCGGCCAGAGCGCATGCTGCTGCCTGATAAAAAGCTGCAGCACTGTGCCAAACAATAAGGATCTATCAGGTATATTTCAAATTTCATTTCATGTTTTAAAAAAAAGACAATTAAGACTCTTAGCTGAAATACTGGAATTCTGTACCAGAGCTTTTAAGATTTTATATCCTCCTGACAAGTCCACACGGCTATGATTTATGATAGCTTTTAACCACCTGCTGTGTTTTCCTCAACACTCCTCTGTTCTTTCCAGCGCCGTGTATCTGGTGCGCCACAGAGAGACACGTCAGCGTTTTGCCATGAAGAAGATCAACAAGCAGAATCTGATACTGAGGAACCAGATCCAGCAGGCCTTTGTGGAGCGGGACATCCTCACCTTCGCCGAGAACCCCTTCGTCGTGTCCATGTTCTGCTCCTTCGAGACGCGACGGCATCTCTGCATGGTCATGGAGTACGTGGAAGGTCAGGAAGTCGCGTTTTGTTTTACACCGGGCTGAGACAGAGAGCACACCTGAGATTTATGAGTCTACTTAGTCTGTGCTGTTTTTATTTTTCAGGCTTTGTCTGCCCTTCATTTGTCTTTGTTCAGAACAGCGTAGCACAAAGCAGGAATAATGGCTCAGATACACTGAGCTTCAAATCTCATTTGTGGCTCTTTTACCAGAATACTGTGATGAAATTCACGCAACAAATAGCTTTAGAGCAGCTGCAGCAAAAACATAAAATGCACAAAAATAATTAACTCCAAAGGGTTATTGAGTTGTAGACGTACACCCAGTGATTACTTCCTGAGGGCTTCATTAAACTCTTGTCTGGTGGTTCATGAGATATTTTGCTAACAGACAAAAAGGATTGGTCCCAATAGTTAATGTCAAAGTTTTAAGCAAAAATGTTGCACAATGAGTAGAACTTGGACTTGTTGGTGGATGACTTTCAGCTACTTCCCCACTATTGTCGGCTTGATATTTGTAAAGCTGGCTAAGTTATAGCCCTTTTGTCATGTTTTATGAAAAGAAATGTAACCTTTAGTATGAGATATTAGAGTAACCTAATACTATAAAATATATTACTATATTAGATGTTACAAAGCCATGGTATTAATATATATTGAAGTTGAATTTAGGCTATTAAGAGTATTTTTACTGTTATAGACTTTAAAAAAGGTCACTTGTGATCACCAAGATGGATATTAATAAAAGGTGAAAACAACCTTCCCTGAGGTGTCAGGGATAGGTGTGAAAATGTGACTCTTGTGATGAAAAGAATCCCAGTTACATTTTAACCCAAAAAGCCTGCATTCATTCAGGTTTGCTGAGCTTTTTCCTTTTTATTTTTAATGGCTCATATTTTTACATTACACAAATAGAGGATTACCATGTCAGCATCACATTTAACCTGAACTTAGTTTCTTATTGAAGTCACAAAATGCCTAAATTATTTCTTTTAAACACCGGCTTGTTTTCTCCAGGGGGCGACTGTGCCACCTTGTTGAAGAACATCGGGGCTTTGCCCGTGGAGCTGGCAAGGATGTATTTTGCTGAGACCGTTTTGGCGTTGGAGTACCTGCACAACTATGGCATTGTTCACAGAGACCTCAAACCTGACAAGTGAGTTTGAAATGCTATAATAACCATTTTATTTACTTCAAAAGGAATGTTTATTTACTGTAGTGGGGCTGCGTGAAGCAGTCCTTATTTTACATCCAGTAAACAGCATCAATAACAGCCTCAATGGGAAGTCAAAGTAGCAGCTACTTTGGAGCACATAAATTACCATCTGAAGTCACTCCAACTCAAAAACATATTTCTAGTAGTTCAAGGAAATGCTATATGAAATATTTTTGCTTCTTGTTTATTTTGTGGCCCTGTCGACACTGCTCTGGATATTTTTAAAGAGATATTGGTAAATGGTGCACACTTGTATAGCAACTTTTTAACCTCTGCAGGTTCTGCAAGCTCTTTACTGTTTCTCATTTATCTGTTTACGCACACACACACACACACACACACACGCACACACACACACACACACAACAGCTCGTCGGGTGAAGTGTAGTGCCTGAGAGAAAAAAAAATATATAAAATATATTTGCTTTTACTTACAAAAAGAATGAAACCAAGGACACTTCAGGGCACGGCCAAGTCCAAATAAAATTAAAAGTCAAATTCAAACTGTGAAAATGTGAAAATCACAAAGTATGAAATGTCCTGTAAAGAAGAGGATCTGACACCTAATAACAGAGACCCAGCAGAGGATATCAATTCACCTAATTAGTACAAATCACCAGCAGGTGTGCAGTCATCAGCTCCATTAAAACCAGGTGTGAAGCGTGGACTGGGTACAGAACAACAATGTTCACTGGATAAACTTTCTAAATAAATACAACATAATACTAATTAAAACACAAAAATTGCATATTGAAAAGAGAAAACATTCCACAAATAAATACTTTTAAATGAAGTTTCATCATCATTGAAGACGTCCAGATCAGGTCAGATTTATCCAGTTTGTCCTGGTGGTGCCTAATTTTTACAGCTGCACTTGTGAGCGGATCATCCAAGCTCGTCGGAGCAGAAACGGTTTAGAGTTCAGCTTTACAATGCTGTACGAAATGCACGAGTTTATGTTTGAAGTGTAATCTTCACTTTAACTTTGCACCATCACTGTAAGAGTATATCACATCCACCATAGAAAAGGCTTGATGGTCAAAGTTTGTTGGAAAACAAAGATAAGTCCAAACCACACGTACACAAAAGCACACACAAGTGGGTCCTGGGGCACCAACACGGAGGAGATAATCGAGTCAGAAAGTGGGACTTTGGATTCTGGACACAAAGACATCTCCAAATTATTCTGTTGATCCGTAACTTAGCATGGTTTATCAGCTCTGTTTGCTGCAGAAAATGACCACAATTTCCCAGTTATTTTCTCATCAAATAGCTTTTTTTTTTTTTTAGAATTTCTGACATTAAATCTGATTCTGGTGTAACTTTGAAAAAAAGAAAATCATCATTTCAGGGTGTTTTTTATGGACTAAAAGGCGACTGTGATGTAATAACTGTGCGTTTGCGCTCGTCACTCAGCCTCCTGATCACCTCCATGGGCCACATTAAGCTGACGGACTTTGGTCTGTCGAAGATGGGTCTAATGAGCCTCACCACCAACCTGTACGAAGGACACATAGAAAAAGACGCCAGAGAGTTTCTGGACAAACAGGTACAGTCAGATAAGAAAGTCATCAGTGATGGTTATTATTTTTTTATGTGTTAGTTACTGTTTAAACTGCCTCCATGAAAAAAAAACAAATTTAAATATAGCATTTCTTGAAAGAATTCATGACACCCAATCAATCAGCTAAGATCATCTTATGATAGGAAATGATGAAGTTGTAGCTGTTTTGGTCAAACATTGAAAATATTAAGTACAATCTCATTCAATATGGCGATATCTGACGTGTCCTGTTAGCGCTTGTAATATATGTTGTGAATAACTCATCTGCTGCCACATAAATCAGTATCTGTAAAGCTGACAGGGTTGGTCATTTTTATGTTTGCTAAGATCGCTTTGCCGTGGCGCCCATCTTGAATCAGGTAGCCTGTTAAAGTTAATCATTCGTAGATGTTCATCCAATAATTACTTTTTGAAAGTTTTAATAAAATTTGTTCAGTGATTCATATTTTGCCAACGGTACAGACAATCAGACGCGGGCGAAAATTCATGCTCCGCCTTTGCCTTTAGTGGCGATCGGTAGAAGGATGTTAGAGATGCAGCTGCCAGGAAAAAGACAAAGAGGAGACATATGGATGCAGTTAGAGAGGACATGGAGGGAGTTGGAGTGAGGACAGAGGACACAGAAGACAGAGTTAGATGGAGTAGGAGGACTCTCTGTGGAGACCCCTGGAAAGGAAACAGCTGAAAGAAAAAGAAAAGGAAAAGGGTCTTTTATTAAATAGTTACAAAAGGTAAAACTAATGTAATCTTGTTCTAACAAACACGTGCTGCTGTAAACAGTCTCACCATTTTAATGACAGTCAGGACTGTAAAATACTTTAGCTGTGCTGAGGCAAACTGTGCTGTTCTGTAGCACTTTGCTGTTTATAGCAGCTCTAATGGAGGTCTTCCTCTAAACAGCGGGTGTCACCGCAGAGACAATAATGAAGCTAAACAGCAGGAACGGCACCAAAAGAAGAGTTGTGAAGCAAATACAGTCTACAGTTACAAAAAAATGTAACAACATATTTTCAACTTATCTGTTTTTCTTTTAGGATGCCTGTAGAAACAAACCTGCTCGATGACTCTTCAATTAATAATTAAATAGATTTGATTTTATCGGTCCAAAAAGAAAAAGATTTAATCTTCAAGCTGCATCTATCATGGCTGCTCCACTGATCACATTGTAGGAAGAAAACATTTTTGTCTCTTAGTTTGTGTTCAACAGGATGCGAGCACTGTTCCCTAAATATTGGGATTTTTTTTTCTGTACCTGTAGAAATGTATTGACAAAAATGTTCTCATTTGAAACAAACATGCATGTTCACTTTGCGACCATTTAACCTGGATACAAGTGACCTTATATCCAGGTTAAATGAAACCCCCCCTGGTTCCATCTTTCATTTTAGAAGTGTTGCATATTAAAGCCATAATAGCTGTCAAAATATGTGAATTTTCAATGTTTTTGATTTGAATTTTTATGCTTTTAACACAATTTCTACATCATTAAATCATTAAATGGCTGTTTGTGGGTTAAAGTAACTCAAATTCATCAGTGTTTGGGGGAAAATTGAGGTAGAAAACAGCAAATATTCCTCACCTTTGTTTACATCTAAATTTGGCAAACCTCTCGACGCAGATTATTTGCATATGAGTTTGCTCCACCGCTCAGTTTCCTCCCCCATAATGACTCCACTTCTGTCGACTCTCGTCCTTACAGCTTTAGTCACTGTTTCTTTTTAGAAGGAGAACAACTTTGCTTTTTCTCCTTCCACCTGGCGTCTCTGATTTTGTTCTTCTCCCTCTGACTCTGTTTACATCCGGGGAATTTTTTACCAACTCAGTTTCCGTCAAACACCGAGACTGTCCAAAGTGTACTTGGCAATGTTCAAATGTAAACAAACGACTTGTAATTGTTGGCAACAAAACAATTCTGTTGATTTTGTTCATTTATTACAAATGCTATGGTAGTGACTGATGTGTATTTAGTGGTTATTTTTACCATAGATGATACACATATACAAAAAGATTCAATGAAAAATCCTTTAAGTGTTTTTCCAACCCATGATAGAAAAGCAAAAGCTGCTACAGATTTGTGTAGACTATCAGCTCTTTAGAAACTGCTGTGTTCAGAGCAGAATTAGCAAAAGAAAAGACACGCAGTGGCTGCTCATCCTATTGTTTCATTCAGCCATGCATGCAATCCTGCCAAGTCATCCGGCTAAATCAATATTCTTCAAAGACAGATGCTGCATTATAATGCTTCCTGTTTAGCTGGAGTTGCTGAATTATTAATGCTCTTCATCTCCATCACAATGTCATTCATCAAATGTACTTATTGTTTATGCTCTGAGTTAGACTGTAATCAGTCGGTCTGGCTCGCGAGTCCTTTTTACTTTTCCGCTTGGAAGCAGACATCTGTTTGTCTCCCAGAAATCATCTCACATCTGCGGTCGGCACGGATCGCAGATCTGCTTTTCATGTTTTTTAGAGGAGATTCTGTTTGATGGAGAATTTCTCCCGCAGCCAGAAATGATGTGCGCTGTGTACGACAGCGGGAGCAACACGGGAGCAGAGCGTTTAGATTTTAACTGTCAGACACACTCGACTTACTGAGTATCAGACGGAAACTTCACACACGTGAACATGTTTATTTATCGGTTTCAGTTGTGGTGCAGCTGATATTAAAAGGCATCGTGTCCGAATTGTCAAGTAACTGGAGTGAAATTTAACCAAACAGTTTGCACTTTATTGGCTGATTTTAAAAGTTATTCAGTTTAATGAAAATCTCAGATGCTTTGAAGTGGGGTTTTGTTAAAAGGTTATAAACAATTACCTTCTGTTGTAGATAGCTATTTAAAAGCCCTCAGTTTAGAGAAACAGAGTTAAAGTCTGTCCAGACTGCTGGATTGCTTCCATCTTAAAACAAATTGAGGTCATTCAAAGAGCTACCAACAACAGGTACGATATTAAATGTTCATAACATTTCCTAAAAAAAACCCACTTCAAAAGATCTGAGCTCTTGCTTTAAAAACATTGTTTGTAGTTAAAAGAAGACTCTTGTCTCTTTCTGTGGAGAGGTTTTCCTGTCCCCGTTGCTCATTAGGTCATTTTATCATATTCTAACCTGAAAAAGTTTTCAGCACCGTAATACAAAACAAAGCCGTTTAAAGAATTTGTTTGAATATTGGATGAACTTACCCGATTTCCAGAGTTTTTCATGCAATGCACACATGGAACTGCTCATGTGATTTTAAATATTCAGCTCGTCTTTTTCCTGCTCTCCGCTCACATCCTTCCCACCTCTCCTCACAGGTCTGCGGGACTCCCGAGTACATCGCCCCAGAAGTGATCCTCCGTCAGGGCTATGGGAAACCCGTGGACTGGTGGGCGATGGGCATCATCCTCTACGAGTTCCTGGTGGGCTGCGTGCCTTTTTTCGGGGACACTCCCGAGGAGCTGTTTGGACAGGTCATCACAGGTGAAAGAAATGTCTAAACCTAGTTTGATGGTCTTATTTTTTTAAAGTCAATTCCATCTTTATGCTATGGGGTTGCAAATACTGCTGCTTTTATGAAATTAAGTGTTTTGCTAACATTTCTGGACATTTTCTCCCTGTCATTTTATAATTCGAACCTTTGCTTTCTGTCTTGTTTCTGTGGTAGATGATATCGTCTGGCCAGATGGCGATGAGGCTCTGCCTGCAGACGCACAATCACTCATTTCTGCTCTGTTACAGACCAACCCTCTTGTACGGCTGGGTACAGGTACGGCTCTTTGCTTTTATCGAACAAGATGGAAATCACAATTAGCCTGAAAGACATATCAACCAAATATTAATCCATAGTTGAGGTTTTTTTTTTTGCTTTCTTCCCAGAAGAAAATGTTAGAATATTTCCTAGAAGGCATCAAAATACAAAGAAAGTGCTCTTATAATCAATGTGTCCAAGTTTGGTGCATCATTTTAGTTTTGTATAATTTTACAGTAAAATGAAGTAATGAGAACCACTCAGTTCTTCAGGCATCTAACAGAAACAAATCTAACATCGACTTCTGGAAGACTGAGAAAGTTTTTAAAAAGGCAAATCAGAATTCCCTATTGACTGTAAAAAGGCATTAAAATGATTTATTCCACAAAACCTCACTTTGCAGATGCCTTCATGGAGCAAACCTTTTTTTTGTTTTTTGTTTCCCACTGCACAATTCAGCAACAGTAGTTTGCATATAAGACACAGAACAAGCCTTATGCGTTTCTTAAAAAGGTCCTGTGGTGAGACCAAAAATAGACCTTTTTGACAGCAGCAAACAAAAGTATGTTTGAAGCAAAAAAAAAGCAGAATTTTAAAACAAAGAGCATCCCTTCAAACCGAGGAGCAAACAGGTGGACGGTGTTTGGATTGTGTTGGAGTTGGTGGGATAAAATTGAATCAATTAAACACCTGAAAATTTTGTAATCAAGCAACGAAATCAAGATAATGTTTTATGATTATTGTATTGTTATTTTATGCAACTGATGTTCTGTGTGTGTTACAGGTCTGTCTCAATGAGATTACCTGTCTAAATAAAAGAAAAGGAATGAAATGATGATGACTGATGGCTAAGAAACCTGAAAGCACACCGAAGCTGTTGGAGCACTCAGTCTCCTGATCTAAACATCATAAACTAGCCAGTTCATGCAAAAAAAGCTGCAACAATTTCACAGAAATTTTACAGAAAGCTGCTCTTTTTTGAACTTTTCCTAATAAGAAATAGAAAAAACTTATATGGCTGCAAAAAATCAATGTTTAAAAAGTGCTTTTGTCTATAAATAAAAATGGATGTGCTTTCTAAACGTCTGACTTCGGGAAATCCCATACTTTATTGGCATTGACCCAGTGTGGTTATTTCTGTTTTCAGCACAGAGTTTCAGCTTCTAAACTTTCTAAAAGAAATATTATGCAGTTTGTCTGAAAAAAAACAAAACAAATCAGGGTACATTTTAGACTTCTTATTTTGGAAGACAGATCATGTGGTTTGTGTCCCTGCCACCAGGTGGAGCATTTGAGGTGAAAGAGCACTCCTTCTTCTCGGGGCTGGACTGGAACAGCTTGCTGAGGCAGAAAGCAGAGTTTGTTCCTCACCTGGAGTCCGAGGAGGACACCAGCTACTTCGACAGTAAGAGGCTGTTCAGATGGGTTGTTACGAATCCGTTTCCGGAGATTTGACTGCAGGCGGTCGGCTCTGACACCTCTGATCACATTTAGTGGTAAACTGAGTTCCCCAAATCGTTTTGTGATCAGACGCCAGTTACCGCCTTGTATTCACACACACACACACAGCGGGCTGTCAGTGACTAACAAACAGAAGCACCAGCAGGTCTGCTGATGCTTCTGTGTAAATGACAATACATTCAGACTTATGAACTCGATTATTATTTTAATAATAACACAGTTCAGTCATTTGAGTCACATTTTTCTAGCATTGTCTCTTGATGAGCTTAAATACATACTAGATGCAAAATAAGCGAAATAAAAGCACAGATACAATGATTAGTGACTCTACAGAGCTCAGTGTCAGAGCAAAAATTGAAGATTGTAACCTGTAACAATCCACAATGTCATGACAGCCATCAGTTCTTTTCTGTGCATCATCACTGCTGTGTTTAATTAAGTGAATATAATGTGACATAACTCTGCTCAGTGGGGCTGAGTGATGGGACTAAAAATGAATATTGCAATATTTTGAAGCTTTAGCACAATATGTGTCTCTGCAGTTTTTAATCACTGTGTCAGTGTTGAATTCAACAGTACAACATAATGCAGCAGTAACCTTTGACTCACAGATGTTAATCCTCTGACCCTCGTTCCTTCTCTGGAATAAAAAAAAACAACCAGACTGAACACCAGACATCAGAACCGTGTTCAACAATCAGGTTTATAGAGAACAGTCGTTAAAAGCTGCTTAGGTTTTTCACACCTGAGTCTTCTCAGAGGCAACGTTGCTCATTTGCTGTCTCCGAAAGAAATCTCTAAATCACTCACTTCCGAAACATAAACACAGAAGCCCACTGCAGTTTTCTAGAGGAGGCAGGGGTCTTCAGGGGTCTTCAGGATGGGATTAGAAGAAAAGTTGGGAAAAAGTAAACTAGTGAATTACAGGCACATGGCTAAAAACAAACTGCTGATTAGATTTATATTTGATATTTGCAATATAGTTATTTTTGATATTGCAGGAGAAAAAAACTCTCAAATATATTCAATATACTGCCCAGCATTATCATTCAGACTGTTTTGTGGTTGACAGCAGATCGTTGCTTCCAGTGACCACAGTGGGTCCAAAAACAATCAGGACAAGCATTAAACCAAAGAGAAACTCAGCCATACAATGTCCTGTAATCCACTTTGATTATTAAAATTCAGACAAAATGAACATTTAATTTGAGAAATATGTTGATCAACAGTTCATTAAAACCTTTAGCCAAAAAAACCCCAAAACAGAACAAACAAAAAAAAAGTCATATTTTCAGAATATTCCCAAGTAGATGTTTAATTCTCTTTAATAATTCCACTCTGCTGCTTGTGTGGTTTTACATAAGTTCAGCAGGAGGTCCTCCAACTTGGCTCAGGACAGATTATGTTCAGACTAAACGTATGTAGATAAAAAGAACCACCTCCTATGGTAGACTGATGGAAAACATTTTCAATGCACAGAGAGGGAGTTCAGACGTGTTTTAGCGCTATCCAAGCTAAAAACTTGTTTTAAAGGACGAACCCGAACAAGCTGTAAGTGTTTCTGGATTTATATCGTTAACAAACAAAGTTTATGGGTTGTGCAGTTATTTTCCTCCTCTGTTCCAGTCATCACCTTGAAATGACACCTCTCTCCTCCCTCACTCTCCTGTCTGCCAGCTCGCTCAGATCGTTATCACCACATCAATACGTACGACGAGGATGACACCAACGATGATGAGCCGGTGGAGATCAGACAGTTCTCCTCTTGCTCTCCTCGCTTCAGTAAGGTACGACTCTGCCTCTTTGTTACCCTCCGACGTTTCATCTCTCACAGTTTTCTCATTTTCACCGTGTCGACCCATGGCGCAGATGTGCCACCTGAGATCTCATGACAGGAGGAGATGAGGAATAAAGTAGGTCACGCTGCACAAACACACTCCTCAAGGCTGGATCCAGAATCAAACGTGGAGTTAAATAATGAAGTCCATGTGGGCTGTCTAACAGCAACACCATTTATCTTTTGTTTCTTGTCTCCAGTTTTTATTTTAGGGCACCTAGAGCTCACAAATCTCCACTTGAATTCCTCAAACATCTACCTGTTTGCATTAGGTGCCCTACAACCAACACATCTTTTAATCATATTTAGGTTTTTATTCAGTTTGGGTATTTGCCTCTTTAGTTTAGTTGCATGCTTTTTTTCTCACATCATGTTCAGAATTGCTTCCTTCTCCTATTTGTTTATCTCACTTCACCTTCCTTTTATCATTTCCCTTTTTCTCCCACTCAAGTTTGGGTTACTGACTGTGTTTTTTAAATCAAAAGTGTCTCAGCAGAAGGAGCTTTTAACTAGAGGGCTGTGCAATTCAGACAGAATTTTAGTGAGTCTTCAAGCAAAAAAATAAAAATAACTACAAATAATCTGCCGTTAGCTTCCCACTTAGTCAAACTAAACTTTGCAACTTTGGCTTCTCAACACTGATGTTTGTCACTATTTTTGACATTGGAGGTATCAAAACTATTATTATGGAATTAAACAGCAGAGAAACATTATTGTTCTTGTCTTTTTGAAAGCTGTTAGGTTGTTTTTTTATTTCCTTTCCTCTATGGTTTCTGTATTTTTTGGTTGTTTTTGAATTTTATTTCATTCATTTTTATGACAACGTAAGCACACAATAAAGCATGTAGTCTTAATGGTCAAATTTATTTTGTTAAGTGCGTAAACTGTTAATTTTTCACCCTTTACGACAACATAATGTCGTGGTTTCACTGAGGGATGAACCAGGAATGCAGGATGACACAAGGTACTCCTGAAATACTGAAACTATTTATTTTAAAGAACAAAAAACAAAAAGCTGATGTAGCAGCATAAACTCAAGACACAAGGAGATTGGGGAACTAACACAGAGAGGAAACCAGCAGAGATGGATCAGAATATATAGGCTGGGGCTGATGAGGAAGTTTGGACACAGGTGCCTGATTACAAACTGAGGACAGGTGTGGATGGGTGTGGCAGGCTGACAGGGGAAAAATACTGACTGAGGGAGGAGGTGGCAGACAACACAGGGAGCAAAACTGAACACAACAATCAAAACTGATCCCACAGAAATACAGGAACACAGGAGCGAGAACAGATCTACAAGAACACACAGAACCCATGAAGCAAACAGAACTACTGATCCCACAAAACAGAACATAATCATAAGACCTAACACAAAAGATTACTGAAGAATAACTAGAAAAACACAGATCCTGACACATAAAAAGTTGCTCCTAGGTCTGAGCTGTAAACAGGACGAACATGCGTTCATTTTTAAAAAGCTCTTCATGCCTCTGATGGCTTTTGGTTTCATCCTTCTCCTTCCTGGCTTGTAAATCGACACAGACCCCGTGTTATAACCTCGTCTTAATTTAACTCCACTCCTCGGGGGCCGCTGAACTGCATGTTTTAGATGTGTTCTTGCTTTAAATGGATGACTAGTGGACATGCTCCTGGAGAACTTGATGATTTGGTGAGGAGCTAATCAAACCATTTGAGTCAGGTGTGTTGGAGCAGAAAAACCTGAAACTTCCCGGACAGCAGCCCTCGAGGCCTGGAGTTTGACCCCCTGTTCTAAGAGAAAACCTAATAAGTATAAACTAAAACCGGATACCAAAACAGAGCCGATGAAACTGGCATGTGTGCATGTGGACAAATGAAGGGTAGGCAACTAACAATCAAAATATACTGAATATTAATTATATATTGCCTGATCAGCAAGAGCATAAATTAGCTTTCTCTCAACATGTTTCTACTGAGATTTTTATTACAATAGAATGAAGTTGCATCTTTAAAAAGTTTCTCCAATAAACTAAACAGTATGTACAGTGGTTAACATTGTTTTGGTTTTCCTCCTGATAAGACAGCTGGGTCTTTAGCTGCTACTTGTTTCCATGGTGCGCTTATGAACATCCTGTAGGCTTCCTTTAATACAGCTCGTCTCGCTGTCCTCCCCCACACAGTGTTACTCTGAACATAATGAGAGCCTTACAAATCACAAAAATAAAAAGGCCCCGTGTCAGTAATATTTTATCACAGTTACATAGTTTAATCAAGCTTACAGTCTGGTGTCACAGAAAATAAAACCACTGCTTTATGGTTTTTAATTTTACCACCTAATTAGTATCAGTCTTAGCCTCATTGGTGACACGGGCTGTAAAAGGCAGAAAAATGGTAAATTTGGATTTAAGCTGCCAGTAGTGTAAAGGATGGCAGAAAATCTGAAAGCAAGTTTATTTGTCAGAACAACAAAAGCGCTGCAATTGGGGGGGAAAGCTGAAAGAATAATAGCAGATAAAAAAATCGTGGCGAACTGTGTCAGAGAACAAGACAGGACCGACTTAGATGAGCAAAGACAGCAGCGAGGATCTGACAAACATGAACCGAAAATCAGGCAGCGTTTACTCTGAGACAGTGAAGAAAGATCAAAAGATGGTAAGGAAACGAAATGTCTCAGGGTATTTAAGATATTTTGCTTGTATTTCTTATTTTAAGGCAACAAAAAAGCAGCAACAAGTAAAAATAGGCCAATTTAACCAATTTTGTAAGGTTTTAATTTATCAGTTTACTGTGAGGGCTAAATGGAGTCCTCCTCAGACACATTTTTTAGTCCTTTTTTCAGTCAAACACCTTATTTTTAATAAGGACACACAATCTGATCCAGAACCACAACCTACCTGACTCTTAAAGCTGTATTTGTGCCACTGGTTTTTCCTTGAATGGCTTTCATGTGAAAATAAAATATACTGTATTCAAATAAAATATATCTGCTTGTGCTTCTTAAAGTTGTGCAATAATTATGACCAACTCATGACTCTTTGTCAACAACTTAGTAATTAGTTTCAAATTTGCATCTTTTCAATATTTGCATTAATGTTCAAACATTAGATTTTTCATATGTTAGCGTGTTTTCCTCAGTTAACACTCCTGCACAGTCGTTCAGGCAAAATAACAACCAAACTCTTTTCATTTAGAAATAAAAACAAGGAAAAGTTTTGTAGTTAACATTAATATTAACAAAGACAGCAAATAATGTGAGAGCAGAATTTCAAAGAAACACAGCTTTCTAACAAAATGGCTTCCCACTACTCAGTATTTGCATCTAATGAATAAAATGTGACACCAATAACAATGAATGTTGGGTATAAACCCCTCAAGCTGAAATACCAAAGTTTGTTTAATTGGAGAAATTAAATTTGTCTTAGACACAAACCTTTTAACATCAGGCTTGACAGCTGTGAGGCCTTTTCACAAGCATTGATAATAATAATAATTTGTTTGTTAACATCAAGGGCTGCCCCTCAGTAAATTTTGTCAGTTTCTCTGCCTTATAAGATAGAAAGTAATGCTGACAAACTTACTGGCATCACTCAAAATGAAACACAGCTGCTGAGTTTAAGTTGAAATGTAAATGTTTTTCATACAGAATTATTATAAGCTAACAAATAAGAACAGAAGCCGTGAAAACCCATAAATGCTGTAGATATCTTTATAACATAATTAACGGGTCATAATGATCTCTGGTGTGACCGTGTCCTCCTGCAGGTCTACAGCAGCATGGAGCATCTTTCTCAGCTGGAGCAGAAAGCTCCAAACTCTGCGTCCCGTCGGGAGCACAAGGGCCCACGGGAGGACAAGGTGGCCAAGAGGGAGAGCCTAGGCAGCTTCAGCATGAGAGAGAAGAGCTGGAGGACTGGGTCTCCTGAGATGTGAGTGGTGGGCAGCTTTGGACGAGACGTTTTAAAGGTTCCCTAATAAGTGTGACACAATGAGGTTTGGTGGTCATTACACCTGACTAAGAGGCTGTATGTGGGTGTTCAAAGAGAAATTTATATGAGGGTTTGTTTTTCTAGTTTCCATGTAAAGACTTTTGTTCTACCTCTTTAAAAGCAAACTTTTTCATATAAAAAAAAGTAACAAGCAGCAGATTTGTTCTTTAAAGTTTACAAAGACAAGAAGTTAGAAGAACGTTTTGTCCAGTAGTGCCAAACTTTTTGATACCCGAGCCAAAAAGCAGGCCACAAAGGTTGAAATTATTAATTAAAAAACAATTAATAATTTATTTCCATTTTAAACTTTCAACAACAATATAAACACATAGTAGCTTAACGAAAGGACAGAAGTATACTAATTTTGGTGGAAACAAGTTTGAAATCGTAGATCCAAAGCCTCGGAACAATTTACCTTTTAAAAACAAAAGCATATATTTCCTTTGATTTGTCAGGTCTGTTGTTTTCTTGTGCTTGTAAAGTACACTTTAGTCTGTTCCCTGAAACCAAGGTGTCATATTTGTCATGGATCGGGGGAGTTGGTCGAACCTAAAATGCAGGCAGACACAGAGGAACTCAAAGTAAAAACTCATTTATTTACAATAACAACAACAAATGGCCGACATGGCAGCAACAGAAAACTAAATAGCAAAAACTTACCAAATCCCAGGGTTGCAAAGACACGAGGAAAACCAGACAGCACATAGAAGTGAAAATGAACCGGCCGGTAAGTGAGGAAGATGACCGGGTTTTAAAGACTGAGGGTAACGAGTCAGCAGAAACAGGTGACTGATTACTAACAAGGGAAAGGTGTGGATGGTGAGGCACAAGGAACACAGAGAAAACATACTAAACACAGGAGAAATAAACTAAACACAGGGAACAAAAGAAACATGAAACAATAAACCCAATACAAAAGCAAACCCAAAGATACCAAAATCCGGACAATATTAGACACTTTTCTTTCGAAAACAGTCACTCAATCAGAGGTTGTGAGAAACTGACAATTATGTGGCATAATTCCACCTCAGTCTGTAGGATATAGATTAGGACTGAAGTTTATTTAAAATTTGTATACAAGATAATTCAGTCTATATTTTATCTCCATTAGGAATAAAAAGGAAAAAAGGCGTGCCATGTTGTGCCGCACACATTTATTTTTCATTTATTCCACAGCGCATAGAATAAATCTGCAGCAACTTTCCATTATGATTCATTTTCGCCCTCAGCCCATTACCATTTTAATTAAGGAATTTATTCAACACAAACATCATTTATATCACCTCATTCCGTTGCATTTTCACCCCAGTTGTTGCTCATCTTTTTACACATGCCAGCAGCACGTTAGAGCGTCAGGACTCGGTCTGTCAGCTGGGGAACGTTAAAACTTGCTCTGTTTATTCATGTTCACCTCGAGATTAACTCTGATAACTTAGAGTTCTACATTTACAGTTTATTTTAGGCTTTGGTTTATTTTAGGTAATATTTTTGGTTAAGGTTTTAAACAGTTATCATCTTACAGTTTTTGAACAACTTCCGTTTGGAAAAATTGTTTAATTCTGACAGGACTGATGAGCTAATGGCTGGTCAGGGGGAAGACCAAAATGGATCGCTGCCATCTTAAAACAGCTCCAGTCTCAAAACCTTTATATCGGTTCATGCGAATGTTGTTTCACGAACTTTACATCACTGTCAATTTTGCAATTTATGGTTTTATACATTGAGTTTTTTTCTAACAGCTAGGTTTAGTCTGGGTCACTTCCAGCAAGAAGATAGTAATAATTCGGCCAAAATAATTGTGTAAAGCATTATAGACGGCAGCGAAAAGGTTTAAATAATAGCATTTGCATGAATTACTGTGAAATTTCAAAAATTAAGAGTTGATTAAAGTTGGCAAAACCCACATTGTAATGAGGTCCACCATTAGAACCATATTGACAAGCTAATATCGGTTTATCAGAGTGAACCCATGTTCAACACCAATTAAGTCATCCTAAAACAACTCCAATCTTCAAAATTTCATAGCAGCTCATAAAAAACACTTATTTAACCCTTTACACCACCAGCAGTTTTGTATTACACTGCTATATAGACTGAAATTTAATAAACTTTTTGTTGAAAGTGTGTCAGGCTGCACGATAAGGGCTACAGTTAGCTGTTCCTGCTATTTGTGTTTCCAAATAACTACTGAATTCTCCCTAAATACCTATGTGTTGTGAAATTGATGGCAGTGTAACAGTCTAAGAAGTAGGCCTGGCTTGAACTAGCCTTTAGCTTGTCAATTCAGTCAGAATAAACTATTTTTCCAAACTGAGGTTGTTCAAAAAGCTATCTACAACAGGCAAGATATTACTTGTTTACAATTTTGACACAGAACCCCATTTGAAAAGTCAAAAATATACCTTTAAATTTTCTCGTGTCTCTATTATGACAAAATAAAACTGAAGTTGGGACATTTCCATCAGCCTCCATCTTACTGTGTGTTTGGTCCAAATTAGGCAGATTCTCTCGTGGTAAAACATTCGAATGGTGATGACGTTAAACATCATACCGAACATGAGACTGATTACTTTGGGTCTGTTTATTGTCCTCGTCACACAGGAAGCGGCTGTCTTGTTCAGAGTCTCTGTACACAGAGGGGGACGCGAGCCCTCCGCTTGGTGCCAGGCGCCGTTTCTCAGCTTTGATGGATACGCATCGTTTTGCCTCCCCTCTGGAAGGCGAGCAGGATTTCTTGTCCCGCCAGAACTTCATGAAGGTCCGCGGAACCTCGCTGGACGGGAGCACCGTCTCCTCACCGAGCCTCCTGGAGCACAGGGTCAATCTGAAGGAGTTAAATGGAGCAGGTTTGTGAAAATAAATGGGAGGGAAATACTAAAACCTCAGAAGCCGAGTTAAATAAAGTGCAACTTCTACGTAATTCTGACTCCTCACAGACAAACCCTCCAGACCAGGAGAGACTCCAGCCATCGGCACATTATCCCCAGGTCCTGCTGCAGCCAGTCGAGATGTGATCACTCCTCTTTATGACCCTCTGGGACCCCGAGCCACCAACGACCTGGTCCACCGCAGGGCACGCCACCAACATTTGTCCGGTGATGGAGAGAAGCGCAACTCCAGACAAGGCAACAAGGTCATTAAGTCAGCCTCTGCCACAGCTCTGTCTGTCATCATCCCATCAGGTGAGAGGCACAAGAACCTGCAATAAAGAAATTCTTTAGACAAATGCTGATGCATGCAGTGTATCATCTCTGTTCTTACCTTCTTGCTGCCTCCAGTGGACCAACACGGTGGCTTCTCTCCACTGGCCAGCCCCATGTCTCCCCACTCTTTCTCCTCCAACCCGTCGTCCCGTGACTCGTCACCCAGCAGGGACTTCTTCCCTGCAGTCAGTGTTCTGCGCTCCCCGATCACCATCCATCGCTCAGGGAAGAAGTACGGCTTCACGCTACGGGCCATCAGGGTCTACATTGGAGACAGTGACATCTACAGTGTGCATCACATTGTTTGGGTAAGAAGCTTATAACGAATTGAATGATGGTCAAAGCTTAATTTTTTTGAAGCTGAGGTGGCATCAGACAGATCAGTGAGTTCAGTGAAAGTTAAGGGAGGAACTTAGGTGTAAAGCAGGTTTAGAAAGCTGTGGTTCTAATCAAACATTTGAACCATCTGACCGAGACAGCCTGTTGTGCAGTTTGCTAAAAAAGAAAGGGATAAGTGGTCAGATAGAGGACATGACAGTGTCATGCCTAAAAGAAATGATCTACAGCAGATAAACAGTATCTGAAAGTCATGTCTTTAAAAGCCAGGAACAAATCCAGCAAAGACCCGAGAGAGTCCTCATCTGTGTCAGGTTTTTAGCTGATAACCTTCTGTGAATCACCTTATTAGTTCATGTGCCACCCTCAGTTATCTTTTGTATTTTTCACAAGTTTAAATATAGAAATGGGAACAAAATGTGTCTTTGTGCCAGACTGCAGGTCACAAAGTGCTTAAAGATCCCATCTAAAATTGGTTACTTTAGATGTCATGATCCTGGGGTTTGTTTTGCTGCTTTGAGTTAATTTCTTTGTAATTAAATTCATATTAGGTCATTTTTTCTTTGTTTTATTTTGAGATTCCCTATGTTCAGCTTGTTTTCTTTATTGGTCGTAGTTTCCTTAGTGAGTCTTGTCTTTACTTTTATCAGTCAGACCCATTGTTAACGTACCTACCTGAACTAGTTATCTCTTTCAGCCTTCTTATACTCCTGTTCACTCATCATACTGCATTATAGTCTGTGGTTACCACCTCTGTATTTGAGATGTTTATCTTTTTGTGTGTGGCTTCAGTTTTTATTATTTTATTAGTTATTTTTGCTGACATGTCAGCTTTGGGAGGTTTTTTAGCAACCCTCCCGTGGCCTTCAGGTCAAATGGACCAGAAGTTACAAGGGCTTCTCTTCTTGTCTTCAATTACAAGAGCTTCAGGAGGGTTAATAAAACAGTTCCTTTATTGTCCATGTTCACATTTCTTGGTGCACACACTTCTACATCACAACAATAAGTTATGTCTCGAGACAACACTGATTATCCCTTGAGTTTAGGAGCTCTTTTTACACCTAAATAATTAATAGGTCCGAGTTATGTGGCTCAATATACCAAAAACATGGGCTGAAAATGAGTGAAACAGCAGCTTAAGTGTAAACAAATCTTTTGAAAGACCTTAAGAAACACAAAGAAATGTTGATCAAGACAACTTCAAAAGGTTACAAGAAAGTCTGACTGCTTAGCAGCAAACATGTAAAAAACTCTAAACCTTTTGCACAGTAGTGTACACCATATGAACGGCAAACTTTTGGTTCATCTGGAAATATGAGTAAACATCAACCCTGTCAGATTTGGTGGTCTGATGTAAACTGTTTACTGGCAGCACGTGGAGGACGGCGGCCCCGCCCAGGAAGCTGGCCTGTGTGCAGGTGATCTCATCACTCACGTCAATGGCGAACCTGTCCACGGTTTGGTCCACACTGAAGTGGTCGAACTCATCCTAAAGGTTGGCATCAGCAATCATACTCCTCCTCAGTTATGTTTGTAGGTACTACGAATAGATTATTAACGTGTTGTCACTGTGGAGCTCAGGCTGAGTGGGAATAAATTGACACTGGATGATTATAAGCCTCGTAACAGAATCATTTATTGTGATCTGTTCAGAGTGGTAACAAGGTGACAGTGACCACCACGCCTTTTGAGAACACCTCCATCAAAGTGGGCCCCGCCCGTAAGGCCAGCTACAAGTGTAAGATGGCCCGACGAAACAAGAAGACCGTGGGCAAGGAAGGCCAGGACAGGTAGGAGCTGACCCAGCTGCATCACTGCATGAACTTCTTACCAAAGCCTCAGCTAAATGTTTTAAAAGCAGGTTTGCTATTGCAGGAAATGATTTTGTGAAAGTTAATTTTCCTAAAATGTGGCTTGATCTTCTTCTAAGTCGGAGTTATTAACAAACACAATCTGTCTTAATAAATAACACAGATTTGTGTTGGTATTTAAAACTTTAAGCTCTTACTCCCTGCTCTGGCTTAGATAAGGAAAGTGATTTCCTGTGTTAGTAGGTTTTATACCTCCTTAGCAATAACATTCTCCACCAGAAGGTTCTTTTAGCTGCTGATGAGACTTCCGTAAGCATGACTTTAAGTACAATTCCTCTCACAAAACTGTTTTATTGTGTAACGACTTCAGGGATGTCTTGATTGAACAGCTCTGTTTCGCTCATGTCCAAGTATCTCATTTAGATAAAGGTCAGAACTCCATGATTTTATAGATTTGGTTTTTGATTTTTTTTGGCACGCTTTGGGCCTCTGCATCCTCCAGCCTCCTTTTAGATGTCAGATTTTGGACTTTTGCCCCAATACTTTCCAATTAAAAGTCTTGTTACAGTTTGGATTTATTTTCTTTTCACAATCACTGTAAGGCTTTCAGGTACTCTAGTCGTGCCTCTCTGTTTGTGTTCACATAAAAAAGGGGAGTTTTAGGTGTCGTTTGATGCTTTTTTCTTTAAAAATACACCAAGTGTACAAGAATACAAGTGTATTCAAGCTTCCAAGTTTATTTTACAGCTAGTTTTTCTGCTGGAAATCATGCAAGTTAATTAAAAAAAGATGTTCTGGTCAAATGTGAAGATTTTTTTACTTAGGATTAGAATTGTTAAATCAATATATTTAATAAATTGAATGGTTAAGTGAAAATTTATCCCTGAATAAACAGTTTGTGATTAAACTTGACATTTACGTTTCTAACATTTAATATACATCTAAATATGGGACAGTGACTGACTTAATATGACGGCATGATTTTTGATTTCTTATTTGTTGACAGTCTAACGTTTATATTACTTTATATCGTACATCCATATATATATATATATATATATATATATATATATATATATATATATATATATATATATATAGTAGGATAATGACTGCTGTTTAAATGTATTAAATTACTTTTATTCTTTCTGTTCTTATTCTCTGTCTACCATTCAGTAAGAAGCGCAGCTCCTTGTTCCGTAAGATCACAAAGCAGTCCAATCTCCTCCACACCAGCCGCAGTCTGTCCTCGTTGAATCGCTCTCTGTCCTCCAGTGAGAGTCTTCCTGGCTCCCCAACACACAGCCTGTCCGCCCGCTCCCCGACTCAGGGCTACCGCTCCACCCCTGAGCCCTCCTACCTGGGTGTGGTGTTTAAAATATGCAATCAATTTAATCAGCAACAAAGATAGCTTTTTTTGTTGACATTTTCACTTATGTTCTCTGCTTTGTTCAGGTGCTTCGTCCCAGAGCAGCTCTCCGGCCTCTAGCACGCCAAACTCCCCCTCTCCCTCTCAGCACATGAGGCCCAGCTCCCTGCACGGTCTCTCCCCAAAGCTCCACCGCCAGTATCGCTCTGCTCGCTGTAAGTCTGCTGGTAACATCCCACTGTCCCCCCTGGCCCACACGCCTTCCCCAACTCAGTCTTCCCCTCCTCCCTTGCCAGGCCACACTATAGGAAGCTCCAACACCACCCAGTCCTTCCCTGCCAAGCTCCATTCCTCTCCACCGGTGGTCCGCCCCCGGCCGAAGAGCGCCGAGCCCCCGCGGTCGCCTCTTCTCAAGCGGGTGCAATCGGCGGAGAAGCTGGGCTCACCTCTGACCCAGTCCAATTCTACGGGAGGGCTTGGGGGTCCGCTGAGGAAGCACAGCCTGGAGGTGCAGCACTCCGAGTACCGCAAAGACGCCTTCCTCTGTGAGCTCGGGCTCCAGAGCCTGTTGGAGACAGAAGGAGAAAATCTGCCACCTAATCCTCCCCCCCTGCCCTTGTCCTCCATATCCCCTGAGACCGGCGTGCTGAAGCCTGCGAGGAGACTCGGAAGACAGGAGTCACCGCTCAGCAGGGAGACTCTACTGGCTGGAAGGGAGAGGGAGGAGAGGGAGAGAGGGAGAGACAGGGAGAAGGAGAGCCGAATAGGAGGAACAGGATGCCAGTCCTCCTTAGCAAGAAAATCTCACGCAAGCGATTTTAACTTGAACTCACAAAGCTCCACACAACGTGAAGAAACCACTAAACCCACAACCCCGAGCATCCCAGTGAAAACTCCAGGAAGTCTGAGTGGACAGTCTCGGCCAGAGAAGATCTACCCGAGTCAGGCAGCATCACCTCCAACAGAACCAGGGTCCAAAAGTGTGTTATCTAACAGCAGAAATATCCAGGAGAAGCAGCAAGCAGGGAAACCTGAACCAAGACAGGAAGGGGACAGCAAGAGCAGGTCTTGTTTGCCAACTGCTGCCTTCAACAAAAGCTTGCCTGCTCCAGAAAAATCCATCAACGCAGCAGTGACAGGAGCTCCTCTGAGCATAAACAAACCTTTTATCAAATCATCAGGTACAGGAAATAGTCTGAGAAAGGCCGACAGCAATGATTCGAGGACTCCAGACCTCGGCTCCAAAAGTCCCAAACTCCCAGCTCGGGTCCTGGCTCCTGTGGTTCCCCCACAGGGGACACCGCTCTCGTTGAGCAAAGTGAGGCAGGGACTTGGCCCTGTCAACTGCTACCGGGGAACCCTGGACTGGGAGGACAAATGTCGCCTGGAGGTGGTGGAGGAGCACTCGCCTTCTCCCTCCCCGTCGCCAACAGCGGTCACACCCTCCCTCTGCGGACCTTCCCTGTGTAAGTCGCGGCCTGTTTCCCCCGGCGACAAGACGAGCTTTGTCAGCCAGCTGACCACGGTGGCCAAAAACGTCCTCGGGCCGATCAAGCTCGGCTCTCAGGAAGGAGCCAAGAGCAAAGAGCTGCAGAGTAAAGCGTCAGAGGAGAAGCAGGGAAGCACAACAGGGAAGTCTGACTCTCCTGCTGGGGCTCGGGTGGCCGTGGGGGGTGCAGTGGTGACCCAGAGTCCTGCTAGCTCCCCGCTGGAGAAAGCTGCAACAGGTAGCAGCCTTCCAAAAATGTGACCCCCGTGGGTTCTTCTTATCAAACTTTGATAAAAGACAAGCAAATAAATAAATGTCTTTTTGCTTGGAAGAACAATAAAACGGAAGACAAGCACTTAAAAACCAATGTACATTCCAGTTTCATAGTATATAAAGTGTTATTTATTAATTCAAATCAAAGACTGAGTCTTACTTAAAACAAGAAGTTAAAAAAAATCAGCTGTAAAGGTGCGTTAACTGTTGGTTTTCTATTACGAATAATTTATTAAGAGTCTTAATGATGTAAGGTGAAACACTATCAGATATATATGTGTGGTTCAATGTGAACGCATGTCATATAGGTATGTACTGTACTTGTCCTAAAAGGTACAAAAGGGTGAAAAAAGTGCTTTACAGATCAAAACATGCTGAATACTGTGAATACCAAATCCAGTCCCACTTCTTTCAGCCAGACCTTTCTGTGTTTTTTATTTTTATTTTTATTGCTTATATTAAGGGACGGTGAAACAGCCAAGTTGTGATATTTACATCAAGCGACACGCACATCTCACCCAGCATCAGTTTAGCCACAGTGTGAAAGCAGCAGGCTGATTAGGCACATTTACTCGTTGTGCAGCAGTCTACCTTCTCTGAACTACATGGAGCCAAAGCAGGCTCTGTTAGTGGATGTCACATCTACACCCCTCTAGCTTACTTTGCCGCAGAGGGCTGCGCAAGAGCGCGTGTTCATCCATTTTGGGTTTTTTCTTCTCTTAATTCCTAGAGGCTGCACCTCGCTGCGGAGGAGAGCAGCAGCGACCGAGCTCAGGCTCCGCACTTATCTCCCCCTCCCAGGAAGGCCACAGCAGCCTTTTCTTCTCCCCTCGAGTCAGAGCGCGTCCGCGAACACACACGTACACACGCGCTTAGAAACATTTGCATCGCCGCAGGAGGCGTCAGGAGCTTATTTTCCATGAATTTTAAATTCGTACACCTTTTGTTGTTCTGCGAACCAGGACACAAGTGTGTTTGTGAGTGAGGAAGTGTACGGCGTGTGTGTTTTATGCTCGTTAACAGAAGCGTGACAGAAGCCAACCTGAATATGTGCGGTTAGGATCCAGTGACTGTTTCAGGTTTTTACTAATAGGACGGGAATCAGGTAAGGAAAACCGTAAGAACATTTTGTGAGCACATAAACAGGAAATGTGAGGGTTGTTTTCTGTCAAAATGTGAAACACTGAAACTCACTGATGTAGCATAAACTGTTTAAGGGCTTTATCGCTTACCTAAAATCTGTGCATACAGACATGTAATATTACTATCAATTGGTTTAAATTAAAAAACATATATCCATAGTATGATCAAAATGACTGGTTAACAGCATTGGGCACTTCAAAGTGATGCTCAGTGTAACAAATTGGTTAAAACGCGATCAGTAACCTCAGCACCAATGCAGATAACTACTCATTGAACAATTTATAATCTCATTTTTCATTCTCCTTTTTGAGCACATATTCTTCCATTGTACATAAGTTTATCCAAATCATTATAGAGCTTGGTGGGAAACAACATGCTTAGAAAGTAGATTAAATAATTTAATCCAGAATAGATTGTTACATTAATTGTTACGTATCACTTTTTACTAGTAGTTTACGCTCACTGACAAAAAATTTATTTTAAAAAGTTAAGCACCCAGACAGAGTGGTGGATATTTAAGTGCACAGTCATATGACTGTACTGAAATGGATAACAGAGTTGGCAGTAGGGTGTGGCACCTCCTCGAGCCTGGGCACATGCAGTGATTCAAAACAGAACAGTTGAATTTGATCTCCAAGCTGATCCCGCATGTTGGGTGGGAAAAGATCAGGAGACCTGTGGGACCACAGGAGGACTTCAACATGGCTGCCCGTAGACATGTGTGTCATGTATGAACGCATGTCTTGCTGAAAGACTGTACCAAGGTGCTGTCTAAGGAAGGGTAAGACATGTAGACGCAGGATGTCACTGATGTAGCACTGTGCCATCAAGGTTCCCCAGATCACTACCAGAGATGACCTGAAGTGACACCCTGTGGCTCCCCACACTGTAAGACCATGAAAAGTTCTGCTGTGTCTCGCCACAACATTGCTATGATTGGTCTTCTCCCCTTTGTGCCGTCGTACTCACACACAATGGTCATTTGTGCTATTGCAGAAACAAGATTCATCTCTGCAGATATGATGCCACTTGTCATCAGTCTATGCCTCCTCGTTATGGCACCATTCCAAATGTGGCCATCTTTGCTCTGTTGTTAATGGCAACCTACACATGAAACAGCAACCCTGTAGTCTGGCTGATATTGGTCGTACATGCAGTGCAGGATAACAAAGGGTTGTTTTCAGGAGCCCGATACCTGTCCAATCTAGATGGCATGGAGTTCTGTAAGGATTGATGCAGAGTACAACAATCTTCCCTTGGTGTGGACTGACTTGGGTGACTGGACATGTTCATAGCATGGGTGGGTGCCCTCACGTACCCACTGATCCCAAGATCAGGCCACTGTGACATCTGTACATCCCACATCCCACATACAAGACTATGTACAATACGATCACCTGTCCTGATAAAACCCACAATGTGACCCCTATCAAACTCCCTCAAGTGCTGGAAATGATGTTTCTATGAGGCAAAATAACTGCTGACTGTCACTTATTGTTTTGATTCATAAATGCTCAGGCAACTACCTGATAACATTTTCTTCACTCGTGATGCCACCTTTTTTGCACTCTGTTCCGCTCCTTTCAAATTGAATTTATTACCGACTTGCATGTGTACCAAAATGGACCATTCCTTCATGGTGCTTAACTTTCTTGTCAGTGAGCGTATTTTTGATTAATTCAGGTCGTACTTGTGCAAAAAGCAGACAGCATTTATTGTATATTTCACAGCAGAGCAGAATTTAAAATACTGAAATGTATTTTTGAATCCAAAAAGCTTCACTCAAATGATTCAGACAGCGCAACACATCCATGTATCCTCAGTGTCCAAGTTTGGTCCTCTTCGTGTGTCCCTTCCCACTTTGGACCCAGTCTACAGTTTTGTTGCTAGAAGCTAACAGAATTGCTTTGTCAGTGCAGAACTCCACAACGAGTGGCTAAAAGCTCCAGTAAGCTGCTGTAAAGTCAAAAAGAAGGAACGGATTTCTGACATATTCAATGTTATCAGTTGAACATAAAACATGTCTGATACAGTTCATGCAGCAGCCAGCGGGGTTCATATTCAACTCACGATTGCCCTCTAGTGGTCCTCAGTGACTGTGTTAAACATATTGAACTGTTTTTTGTTTTGTTTTGTTTTTTTAATGTTTTTAATTTAAGGCCATAGTTTTTCTGCAGAGTGGTTGTTGTTAACCTGACTAAATATGCATTTTTGTTCTGATACAAATATTTGCATTGATTATAAATGAACACTTGGAAAATGTGTTATTTTCTGTTGTGTTCGTCACTTGACTGTTATTTATATCTTGGGAAATCCATGTTGAAATTGCAAATATACTATTGTATACTTAATGTGGCAGAAAGGTTTTTTTTTTATACCTTGATGTAATATTGGAGCCGTCAGATCATCTCTAACCACCTGATAATGAAACAACATACTGTTTCCACTTATAGTACTTTTTTTTTTCTCCAGTCAGTGACATCCAGTGTTATATGTGTTGAACTTTTTTTTTTTAATTATTTGTGTGACTATCAGAGTAAATAGTACAAATGCACTTTATTTGAAAGAAAAACATCTTCAGTTCAATGGCACTGCTTCTAAGCTCCCAGTTACTGTCGAATATGGGTACAAGAAGTGAACACATTATTCCAAGTATGAAAACATGAAAACATTCCTCATTCCACTCTGTTCGCTCAGAGTGTGTTAAGTTGTACCACTGGGGTATATTTTTTATTTGTGGTAGATGTGACTCAATCGCAGACACCTGAAGTGCAGTATGTAGAATAAAGTTTTGAGATTTGTTCAAACACGTTCTGTTGTTTTGGCTGCTGTCTCCTTCTCTTTCTTTTTTGCTTAATAACCGTTTGAATTAGCCTCAGTGTATTAACAGATCTACAAACATTCTTAAACTATTTACATGTCATCGCCCAGACTGCATTGTAAATCCTGGCTCCTTTACTGGGAGGGTTTATTTAACCTGCCAAAGCTGTCAGAACTGAGGGGTTACATAATTTACCACCACACTACAAAAGTACACCGTAACAAGTAAAATTCTTATTCAAAACGTGAGTAAATAAGGAGAATGTGAAAATAAAAGTACTCTACACAGTTGAGCATTCCCTCTGACTTTAAACCAGTAACTGTATTACAGATCAATATTGCTGATGTAGAGATGGACAAATGATAGTTTAACATGTGGAACTATTTTCTCTTTAATTATTATTTTTGTCATTGATCAGCTGTAATATAATTAAATTTATTTTTGTTCATTAGGTTTAGGTTTATCAATTTGTTTGCATTTTATAGATATAGATATAGATATAGATAGATAGTTGCAAACACAGTGATCCACATTTGAGACTTTCTAGTTTTATTTTTAGAAAATGGTTAATTATTAATTGCATTAATTGACACAGCAAATCCATAAATTTACAGGCTCACATTGGGATGTTTGTGGGGCTTCATCTGCAAAACTGAAGGCTGGATGTGTTTGAATTCTGGACCATAATGGAGATGAAGCAGGAAGTGTGTGTATCACACTGTGCTTAGTAGAAACTGGAGCCAGAAAAAGGTTTGGAGGCAATTTTAGATAAATATAGTCCATCAAAATATTATGAATTACATTATTAAAGTAATAAGTATCTGTTGAATTCACCCATAAATTCAACTGTAAAGCTGTATGAGACAAAAAGTGATATTTGCTTCTAAAATAAAGTGGAGTTCTTCACATTTGTACTTGAGTAGAAAATTTGGATAAATGCTCTGTTTTCTAACCCCCAAAATGCCAACCTTATGTTGTCCAGCTTTTCTTCACTGCAACAGGGCGACCATGGTCTGTAAAATGTAACTGAATTATTTATGTAAATGGATGGAAAATCTTTTTTTTAAATTAAATGCCACCTCTCATGCCTAAATTTTTAACTAAGATTATCGTATGTTGAGAAATGATAAAGTTAAAGCTGTTTTGGTCACACTTTAAAATAGCTTTATCTGCAGTCTTACTTATTGTGATATTCAGTTAATTGTCAAATGCTGAACATATCTTTTGATTGGCTCTATTCCATTCAGGATTGTTGTATTTAGATTATATCTCATAAGAAAAAAAGGCTGTTTTTTCACTTATCAATGCACGTTTATTAAGATCCAGGTTAGATTTAGTTGTTAATTTGTTGTATTATTACCCACAACATATAAACAAAGCATCAGCATACTTGTAGAAACTGTCTAAAGAGCCATAGTTTGTAACTTTTACTCCTAGGTTAAGAGTCAAGCCACCAGTGAGTGGAAGAATGGAGGTCCAGAAGAAAACTCATCACAGAGAGGCACAACAAAACTGAAGTGACATATATTTAAAGTAAAGTAAATTAAAATTAAAATATAACAAGTGGGGGGGAAGCATTTGAAATGACTAATTTTGCACTTTTTATATACCACTTTAACATTTATTACGGAACAACTACAGCACCAATGAATATATCATTAATCATACCTGTACGTTTTCAAAAGATGCATAATATTTTTGTTTTGTTGTACTATTTGTAGTTGAAGTTGTAGTTTCAATGTCAGCCAATTAGGGCACTGCGAGCAGAAAACTATCCAATCACCTCTTGGGTTGGAAAATTCAGCCAATCAAATGGTAGCAGGAAAGGACAACAGGAAGTAAATGCTGTGAGTGAGAGACCTTATTAAAGTGGATCTGACCAGTGGAATAAACCGGTATTGTGGTGTCTTATGTTTGTAGGTTGTGCAAATTGTCCAGAGTGGCAACAGAAGAGGCGCATTTAATACTGATATCTGCTGTGTTTAGTTGGAAAGAGCTTTTTTTATTTTTATTTTTTTGTTTTGGTCTGTTTAATGGTATCGAGCTAACGCCGGGGCTAGCGCTAAAGCTAGCTTGTTCGGAAAGCTTGTGTCAGTGAACAGACGCGAGGAAATTACCGAAAATGAGTGGACGTGGGACAAGATACCGACCTGCTTAGTCCTTCTGATACATACAACAGGTACGTGGTTTCTGACGAATACACACTTAGCAGCAGGTTAAGTTGAGTTTTAAAGAGGTCCAGGCTTGAGTTTATGTCGTGACAGCAGACAGTAGTCAGTGATATTACCAGGAAGATGTTGGACATTTTGACAGAAAACACACATTTTTAGTGTTGTATCTTGTTTATTTGTAGTAGGTCATAAACTGTCTTAACCGCAGTGATGTTGGTGATCATAAGCAGATGACTTTCTGCCGCTGAAAAAGCCCGACCTACCGGTTGTCAAATGGTTGTCACATGATATGTGTGTGTGTGTGTGTGTGTGTTTCACTTAAAATCAGTGACTACACACTTTTGTAGTCACACATCTTGTTCCCTGGTGAAACTCCTATTCATCAGTTTCAGGGCAGGGTGGAGAATCTTTAACTCTTACAGCCCTGATTGTGAAATCTGTAGTTGATGAATAATTACTGCACTTGGCAAAAATAACCAGGAAGCATTTATTCAGGCTGTTTCAGGTTGTCGTTACGAAAGCATTAAAGTTCACGCTTGACTGTTAAAATTCATTGGTCAAAAAAAAAAAAGAAGCCTGTTAATTGTTTATAATCATTATAATTTTGTAGTAAGACAGTTTGTCACACGGTGTGATTACAATAACTTAATTTTAAATGCTAAAGACTGAGATCATATTGATCCCAGTGTAATTGCTGACCACAGACCAGTGACTATAAATGAGCCAATCTCTCAGGTTGGGTCTTACAAGTATCTTGGTGTGTACTTGGACAGTACCTTATCTTGGGGAAAACTCACGTTGAATGAGTCCTTTAGAGGATGTATTATATTTCCCGAAGGATATTGTGCCTGTTTGGAGCTGATCCAAAAAGAACTGTTCTGTTATTTCAGGCTGTACTTGAAAGTCTAATCATCTATGGGATGACTGCGTGGTCCGCAAACCTTTCAGATTTTTTTTAAAGTCTAAGTTAACCCGCCTGGTGCAAGTGGGATTGAAAACTGTTTGTCAGAAGAGCTGTGATAACTTTAACCTTAAGTATCTTTTTGACCCGTGTGTTTTCAAACATGCAAAAAGACTCCTAGAGGATCATTTTATATTCTGCACGCTGAGTATGAGTTACCATCAGGTGGGCAGTTTAGAGCTCTGCAATGTAAATCTATTAGATTTAAGAATTTCTTTGTTTTTGTGTAAGTCTGCGTTTTAAACAGTAGCATGAAATAATGAATGTTTGTACAGCAGGGCGATACCACAACTTCTTTGATACTCAGAGTTCTGTATTTATTGTAGGTATTTTAATAATTATTATATGAAGCTTTATTTCAGACACCTCGGGCCATATAGCAAAATAAACAAAACAAATATTTTGTTTCATAAAAAGCACCGCTATTTTGACACGTACAGACAATTGCTCCAGTGTTTCCATAAGTTTGAAGAACACCTTGGATTACTCAGTGTTGTTACAGTCAGTCTTTAAAATGATAGTTTTAGCATCAAGTAAACAACAGATAAATACATACATATTTTCTCAACAAAACATGAAATGTGGGCACATTACTTGAGGCAAACTGGCACTTGTCCATTTTGGAAACAGTCTACGTAGGCAATAAAGTCTGTTCTATTCTATAAGAGTTATGATCTGAGGTTTTGGCCTGCAAGATCAGTGTTAGTGTCAGAAAACTTTGGATAGTTATTAAAAGCACCAACACAGCTCATTTGAGCCCAATTTTTGCTACCAATAATGAGATTTCGAATTCTAGCTTGTCTGTAATTCAGTTTTGACTTCCAAAAAAAGGAACCATAAACAGTTGAATATTTACCCATCTTACATCAGGTCCGTGTTGCAATGAGGAGCACCAGAGTCCACCTCTGAGCACTCAGAGGCATGAACTCCATTTCTCCCAGTGCAGCTCAGTACGTGGGGATCAGGATGCAGGAGGAGCAGGTGGACAGTCGGAGGCAGCCGCCGCCGCTGGAACGGCAGGGCAGCTTTGGACTCAGGCCGCCTCAGATTTCAGATGCCAGCAGGGAAGCAGCCGAAGAGCCCGATGAGATGGACAAACTTAAAGCTAAGCTGATGTCAGCGTGGAACAGTGTCAAATATGGTAATTATTCAGAATCTGAGCTCTGATCACGAGCTTGTTAAATTTTTTATGAACATGGAAGTGACTCCAAAACTTCTGCTTTGGTAATCTTTGTTTTAACCTCTCTGACCGCAGGGTGGACTGTTAAATCAAAAACTTCTTTCAACAAATTGTCTCCTGTCACTGTCCTTGGACACTCTTATCTGCTCAACAGTGAAGGTAAACACACGCCTGCTTTTGTAGTGATGTGGGTTTTAGTTGGTCACTGTGATGTAAACTCTTTCCCTTTTGAATGCTTGTTTGTGTGTAACCATCTTCATGCCTTTTCTCCTCGTCTCTCAGATGAGGTGGACCGGTTCCGTCGAACTTTTGTATCCAGGGTCTGGCTGACCTACCGGAGGGAGTTTCCTCAGCTAGAAGGCTCCACGTTGACCACAGACTGTGGCTGGGGCTGCATGCTGCGCAGCGGCCAGATGCTGCTGGCTCAGGGGCTCGTGGTCCACCTGATGCCCAGAGGTTTGTCTCACACTTACTCTGCTACATGGTCAAATAGATATATGTGCATACATAGGATGTAAACTGAAGGCCAGTCAGCATCTTCTCATAGGCTGATTGATGTTATTAAAATTAGTTTGCACTCATGACTTTTATTTACAGCATTGCTGTTTGAATTGCACTGAGGCCTGCATTCATTAAAGCACTTCACAGGTTTTCAGGTGTTAATCAAGGGTTCGCACATCTGTCTAACTCTCTAAGCCCTTTGCAGAAGATTCCTTGAAGAAATGCATATCACCTGCTACCTTTCATGTTAGAGTTTTAAACAAAGATCATCTCGTAATTAAAAAAAAAAAGGTATAGAGGTTTTTATCAAGCCTTGTAAATTATGTTTTGCAGCAATTCGTTTCATGAAATGTGTTGTGTAACTCTCAGTTACTACCACACAAACTTTTATCTCAACATCTGTAATATTGACTGAGTATATATTATAGCCATTTTTGTGTTGGCTAAGGTTGATTAGCTGTGGTGGCCATCTTAAATTAAATTGACTCCAAAAGTTAATCAGTTGTGGATGTACATCCAATGATTACTTTCTGAGAGTTTCATTGAAATCCAGTCAGTTGTTCTTGAGAGATTTTGCTAACACAATGGACAAAACAAACACGCAGACATGTGCAGAAACATAATTGCCCTCTAAACTGCGCTGCCAACGATACGGCATCTCACCACGCTGGTACAGTTTGCCCACATTCATGTGAGTAACTGTCAGGGTTAAAAGCACCTGATTCTCAATAACTACTAGTGTTTGTGACACATTCTCTGTGAAATATTTACCATCTCCCGAGAACGGTAGTAGTATTTGTGTCTCAGAAGAGGAAATTGAGGTAGAAGAGCAATTTGTTGCACTGCTGCCTTCACAAAAAGAGGGCATCAGTGTCAGGAAAAGGTTCAGTTAGTCTCTTTCAGCGTATTTTTGATTCACTTGTCATTAAAGTGCAAAAGTGTGAAAACAACACTTAATGATTCCAGATGTTTCAAACAGATAAAACTCCACCTTCAATCATTAACAAACTGAACCCAGAGTAATTAGCTCTAAAAAAAAGATCTGTCCCCGTCCTGTGGCTCTGTTAGGGCACAGAGAACTCTGATCTGCAGTCACGCTGAGGATGACGGGTCCTGATCCTTCCAACATGGAGACAAGCCACAGAGAGCACCTTGTGGGCAAAATACAAACTAATGCCCCTTTTTTAAAATTATTAGTTAAAAAAAGGATGCAGTGATTATTAGAAAGCACAAAATGTGACTTAATGATTTAGAAACATCATCCTGAATATGATTCCTCGCTGAGACCATCAGATGTTGCTCATACTGTTTTCAGGAGTTTTTCTGTCCTACATTCATTAACACCTGGAGCTCAGTGAGAGAAAACATTTTTCTCTCTGTCACTTTTGCACCTGCTGCGTTTGTCGTATTTAGACTGTGCACCGAGAAGAATTGTGGTTCAACCCAAAAAGAGTGCAGGTTGCTCTCACCTGCGTTTGCTCAGCCGTATATTAGCGCTTGTGAATCAAAGCTGTAAAGGAGCAGATGGTGAGGGCAAACGATGCACAAACGTAAGAGCGAAAACCAGTGTTGCAGGGCCTGAGTTTTCTCCTGAAGCCAAGTTCACATTGCACCGCTTTTACAATTTGCAAGTATACAGGATTGACTTTGCATGGTTATCTCTAACATATACAAATACTATAAAAAAAAGTACATTTTCAGTATAGTTTGTTTTGAGAGTGTCCTAGTTGAGTTTTGAGAGCTTAAGACTAAGGAACCCCCCGGTTGCAGTGGCTTACTGTGTTAAAGTCTCTTTCTCGTCTGCAGATTGGACTTGGCCGGATGCTCAGCAGCTAACCGACGTGGACTTTGAGGTTTTCCGACCACGCTCCCCAGTACGGGCTGGAGGTGTCCCGATCCCATCCTTTGGGTCTCCGCGTGGATCCAGCCCCCCGGAGAAATCCCAGACGAGCGGCCAGGCGCCAAAATGCAGCCTGAGGAAAAGGCCCGAGTCCGTGAGGGACCGGCAAGCAGAACCCGCCCACCACAAGCTCATCACCTGGTTTGGGGATCAACCTCCAACACCTTTTGGTGTTCACCAGCTGGTAGACATCGGCAAAGATTCAGGGAAGAAGGCCGGTGACTGGTACGGCCCCTCGATAGTGGCGCACATACTTCGGTGAGCGCTTCAGGTTTTAAACCATATTGTTTTTTTAAGCATGGTTGAGTTTTTTTCTGATGTTATTCACGCATTTGGAAAGCTGCAGAATGTTATAGTTAAAGCTTTGTTTTTTGTTTTTTTTTGTCAGGAAAGCAGTGGATAAATCGTCTGTGGTGCAAAACCTGGTTGTCTACGTGGCTCAGGATTGCACAGGTGAGAATTAGAAGAATTAGAAATCAGCTGTTTACTCAGTAAATACTTTTATCTAATACATTCACACTGATGCATTCCATCTGTTTTTTTTTAACTTTTTCTCATCATGTGTTTGTACCCTCCAGTGTACAAGGAAGATGTGGTTCGTCTCTGCGATCTGTCACTAAGTCAGAGCCCACGTGATCCTTCCAGCCAAGCCTGGAACTCTGTCATTATTCTAGTGCCAGTTCGGCTCGGAGGGGAGACCCTCAACCCGTCCTACATCGAATGTGTCAAGGTCTGCACACTCTGCTTCACCTGCCACCCACCTGCTGACCTCTCACTGAAGATTTAAGCTTCGCGCCTCGTACTGAGAACACTTGTTTTACATTTTCAGAACATCCTGAAGCTGGATTGTTGCATTGGAATAATCGGAGGGAAACCAAAGCACTCGCTCTACTTCATTGGCTTCCAAGGTGAGAACCTCCTGGTTCTTGTTCTGTGTGAAGAATCAGGGGGCGTTGATGAGGATAAATCACAAAAGGCGGGAGAGCAGCCAACACTTTTTTGGATGTAAAGGAACTGCATTTTCTAACAGTTTTTTCTTTGTTTGTTTCTGTCAGATGAGCAGCTGCTCTATCTGGACCCTCACCTCTGCCAGCCGGTCGTCGATGTCACTCAGGCCAACTTCTCACTGGAGGTTTGTTTGTATCCTGTCTGTGTGCTTCATCACGTCTTCCTCTCAGCTTCTAAAGATTTTCCTCTCTTGGTGGAGTTCGCTCAGTTGACTCTAACAGTCACGAGGGTTCTGCCTGTCTGGACCTTCAAAGATAACTTGTCCTCTTATTGATTTGATAACGTTTGTTTGGCTCTGTTGACATTTTAATGTCCCTTTTTGGCTCTGCAGTCGTTCCACTGTAGCTCTCCTAAAAAGATGCCCTTCAACCGCATGGATCCCAGCTGCACCATCGGCTTTTATGCTAAGAACAAGAAGGACTTTGAATCTCTTTGTTCTGCAGTCAGCATGGTGAGGTTTTACACCCTTATGTAGCTCAAATTTTGTTAACGCTAAGAACCAACAAATGGAGAGAAAACTGCAGCTTTTATTTCAATATCAGTAGTCTATTTATCATTTGGTAAAGTTGGATTCAGTTAAATCTTTGGAAAGATTTTTGTCGTCAATAGTTTAATTTAGCGAGGTAAAATGATACCCTAAATTACCAGAAATCGCACTAAAAAGCAACGTTTGAGGAAGTTACCTTGTGCCCTGCTAATATGTCCAAGGAGTAATTCAAATCTTCTGAAGTGGGGTTTGGTGGAAAGGTTCTGAAGAAATATGTTACCTGTTGTCGATGGCGCTTTGAACGTTTATTTCTGACCAGCATGTTGAGCTAATAGCTAGTCTGAATGCAGCCAAGACTAAAGTGGATAACACATGAGCTCTGCTTTATAGATCTTTATGTAAATAACCATTAAATCCCAACTACCGGGGATGTAAGCGTTCTGTACAACAGCGTTTGCATGAACTGCTGTAAAGGTTTGGAGACTGAATGGTTTAAAGATGGCAGCAATCCTGTTTTGAACTTGACTGCATTCAGACTAGCTCTTCGCTCGTCAGTCCTGTTGGACTTTGACTATTTTTCCCCAAACTGAGGTTACTCAACGAGCCATCTACAACAGGTAAGATATTAACTTTTCATGATGTTTCTATAAAACCCCACTTTGAATTAGTTGAACTACCCTTTAACTTTTCGTGTTTATTTTAGCGCAGGAATAACAGATCTATTAGTCAGTCCACGGATAGGTTCAGCAGTTGTGTGAAGAATTTTTAAAGCAAGAAAGTTCGACTTTTTCTTCACTTCACTGCAAAGGTTTGAGCATTTGCTGCTTCTCTGTGTTCCACAAAGGCTCTGTCGTCATCCAAGGAGAAGTACCCCATCTTTACCTTCGTTGAGGGCCAGAGCCAGGACTACGGACTTGACGGTCACGGCAGCAACCACAGCGGACCTGCAGCCCACATCCTGCCTCCGGGGAAACTGAGCCGGGGCGACAACAGAAGAAACAGCGACGAGTTTGTTTTCCTGTGAGCCAAGGAGGAGGGCGTTCTCTCTCCCGCCGCCTATAGGTGGCAGACTCGGACGTGTTCTGTTTTGTTTTTTGTTTTCTCGAAAAGGAAAAGCTCGAATCTGATGGTGCAGCTACCCATCGGACACGGCTCTTTGCCCTCCTCGCTGCACAGACGTTACCTCTACATGGAGGGCTGTTGGGACGACTCAGTTCTGGCTGCTCTTCTGAGACTAGTTGACTCTCAGAGTTTATCTTGGTCAAAAATCGTTGAAGCACTTTGTGTTCTTTATATCAGTCACTCAAAAACTTAACAAGCCTCACAGTCGAGACCGCTGCTGCCCGATAATGTTGCTGTACAATGTCCCACCTGATGTTTCAGGTTTTAATTTTTGTCCTTTATCAGGTTTATTTATCAGTTTTATGAATGTGTGTTTGCCAGTGAGTGTTGGGTTAGTGTAATTTATAGGTTTGTCTCTAATTGTACAGATATATTTAGGAGTCAGTGGTATTGTTTCTCCCAAACGTTTCGGGTTCTTCCAAAGGCATGCTGAACAGCTGTAAATTCATTCCAGGGTTGAAGCTTGAGCTAAACTTCAGACACCACCACAGCCTCTGTCAGCATCTCTTTATTTAAATACTAGGAATATGAAACACTCAAAGGAATCTGCTGTTACATTGTTGTTGTTTTCTCCTGTCGAACATGACTATTAAGGTTTTTTTTCCTGAATACATCTTCAAAGTAAAACCCAAGACTCTGGTATTTTTCAGGTTCTTCTGTTCAGACGTGTAAAAATATAAAAGTAAAGCGTGACCTGACCAGGGTCACGCTCACGGAGAACAGCTGATTAAAAACACGCCACGTCAACACCAGGTGACACGACTGAAGAAGACTGCAGTCAAAACACGGCTGGGTAAAAATCTAAGAGCATCCTGTTACATGTTGGAACAAAAGAACCTGAGGAGAATCGTGTTTGAGAAGAAGACGTAATGATTTTAGGTGAACCGAAGCATCTCTGTTTTCTTAGATACGAGGTATCCTGTTTTTCTGCGTTATGAAGAGTTTTTGAGCTGTTTTCTTTAAATGACATCATGTTTAGGTTTGTTATCTTTTTATGTGAAAGCTACTGCTGCAACTGGTTTGTTATTCTGATTAAATTCAAACACTGGAGTCACATCTTACACCTCGTATTTCGTATTTGGCTTTGAGCCGCGCGTGAAGCAGAGTGGTTCTTCTCCTTCCTGAGCTCGTCCTTTGAAGGGTTCAGTTTTCATGTGGGGGGTTTTATGGAAAGGTTCTGAACAAATAATTTCTTATCCTTTCTAAACTAAACTAAACTAAAACTGTTTATATAAAACAGCATTTACATGAACCACTATGAAATCTTTAATACTGGAGCTGGTTTATGACAGCAGCCATCCACTTTAGTCTCGGCCGCTTTCAGACTAGCCATTAGCTCATCACTCTGGTCTTTATTTCTCCAAAATGGTTGTCGAAAGAGCTATCTACAGCAGGTAAGACATTAGTTGTTCATAACCTTTCCTCAAAATCCCACTTCAAAAGATCTGAACGTTTTTGTTAATTTTTTTCAACAATTTGTTTTCCATTAATTCCAGTAAATCTCTCAATACTGGGAATAAAGCACAAGCTTCAGTTAATTAAGATAGGTCTTTATTTCTTTCATTTTATGTGTTCATTTTCTACCTTCCTTTACTGTCAAAAACTAATTTGTTTTCAATTTTTCCATCATTCCACAACTTGCTTGTAATTGCTTTTTTAAAGCCAATTCAACCTGCTCTTCAAATATATTATTTTCTCACTCCCTCCTTTTAGACTATATGTGTAAACCTTCTTACTATTTACTTCTCATCTGGTGTCTTTATTTAAATCCCCACTTCAATCATCAACTAGTCCTATGTAAGTCGGTGATCTGTCCGTCTCCAAGTCCTGAAAAAGCTGTGTGAAAAATTAAATCCACTCTTGATGCTTTCATAGGATGTCAGAGGGACAGTAGCAGCCAGGTGCTGCGTCGTCATCATTGATGATGATGATCTGGATCTATTGTGTGTTTTTGTTGACTTGAGGTTAGATTTAACTATTTTCAGAACCTGGCAAAGACCAGGTCCATTTCATTATACCTTGACAGGTAACCACCCCCCCCCCAAAAAAAAAAAAAAACAAAACTAAAGGTGGGTGGACTTTTTTTTTTCCAGTGACTGTACACAACCATCTATTAGCTTTATACTGAAAAAAAAAACTCCTCAGATGTTTCATAAAAATAACTATTAACTGTAGTTTCATTTTTACTCATGAAATAACCCAGCTTGATTCCTATAGAATCTAATAAAGGCAATTAAATGTTTAATTTACCAGGATGACTTTAAAAGGCTAGGTTGCCATGGCAATTTAAATCATTTAGGTGAATGTTGGTTGTTTTGTATATTTCACTAGTTCCCGTTTAGTTCCCGTGCATGGTTTCCCCCCTGGCTGCTGTTTTTGTTCTTTAATAATCTAATTTTTGTCGCACATCCTCGGATCCCAGGCCTCTCCGTCTTCCGCTCCGTCGCTGCTGGCGTTGCGCGCGCATGCGCAGTGGAGAAGAACGGCAGCCGTTACCAGACATTCGGTCATAGGAGCGGAGGAGGGGGGCGCTCGAGCCACGTCGGTGAAACAAATCAGCGCTTGAAGGCAGACTCCGAACAGGGTGAGTACACTAATTGCGGCAGCGTCTTCTTTCAAATCCCCAGAAAAAAACAAAAAACCTGGAGCTCAGGAGCGCCGAGGTTCGGCCGGGTCCGCCCGTCCCTCTGATGCCGGTAGGTCAGTCCGCACAAGCACAGTCCGCCATTCTCCTTTTTTTTTTTTTTTTTTTTTCCATGTTTAACGAAGCTCCTTTACGCTCGCGGAGTGAGGGGATTGTCAGCGGCGTGGGATCATGTGCATAATTTACAGCATTTCCTCGCGCTCAGATCAAGTTCAGACCCGGTTCTAATTGCATTGTGGGTGATTTGGTGCAGCGCAGCAGGAGGATGGGAAGCTACATTTCGTATGCCTTTACATCCTCCCCATTCTGAATTATTTTAAAGAAACGCGCGAAAGAATTTTGACATTATTCAATTAAAAAAAAAAAAAATCAAAATGAACCAGGTTTTAAGTCCTGTTATTTCTTTCCTCTCAGGTCCCTGCTGCTCTCAAGGAGCAGGAGATCCAGGGCCATGTCAACACCTGATCCTCCCATGGGGGGCACCCCTCGCCCAGGTCCCTCCCCCGGTCCGGGCCCCTCCCCTGGTGCCATGCTGGGCCCCAGCCCGGGGCCCTCACCGGGCTCCTCGCACAGCATGATGGGCCCCAGCCCCGGCCCTCCTCCTCCCACGGGACACTCCCAGCCGGGGCCCTCGGGGTACGGCCCGGATAACATGCACCCCCTGCACAAAGTAAGGAGGTTAAACACCTGCGCCCCGCTGGGACCCCACTCCCTCCCTCCCTCATCACCCTCACACCCCCTAATATAAGAACTGACGGCTGTAATAAGTCCAGTCCTGGTCAGCTCTGTGTTCCTCTTATAAGACAAGGCTGATGCATAAAGAAAGTAACTGTTCATATCTTTTAAAGGTACTCATTGCAGTCATGAAGACAGCTCAAAATAATTCTTAAATTAAGAAGCCAAATCCACTCAATCATTTCTTCACATCAGTGGTTAATGTGTCCTTGAATTAAAACATCATGAGGAAAATTTGTGAACTGCCTACCACGTGTGTTTGTTTACCTACGGAGACGACAGGTGACTGAAAATAGGTCAACAATGCCGACGTCCACGGAGGAGCGGTTTGGGATGGAGAATGTGTTGGTCCACATTTACACTCAGAGGGAAGTGTGCAGACAGATAATCTAAATAGAAATAGGCTTATAAGGACATTATGGTCTGAAGATTAGTCAGGATTCATGTTAGAAATGTTCCAAGTGTTAGACTAGATTTGAGAACTCATTGAACTGAGCTCTGTCTTTATGGTGCTCCACCACCCTGCTCGATCCCCCATATTTATTCTTGTCAGTTGTCTAAAGGCTCCAGCATACTCAATAAGAAGTCAGGAAGTCGGTTCGCAGTCACGTGGTTGCGAGCCGTTCCTTTTCGCACACACCTATTCTAGTCCACGAGACACTCGGATCAGAACTCCTGGGAAGCTCCTCCCTCCTCCTACAGCGTTAAAACAGCTTTCTTCCCGCCGGCTTCTCTACTCTCCTGTCCCTGTACAGAATTTTGCTTCTCAGTGAGCAGTAGAAGCAAAATGACTCCATTAAAAGCTCAACAGTTTTTTCTCATAAACACAACAACTTCTGACCAATCACACAACGCTTGGAGCAAACCCCTGTGCACAACAGTTAATCCAGGGCCTTGTGTTGAGAAATGGCGGACGAAGCTGCTACGAAAATAAAACTATGCAATTTTTGTCATGCAACCACATGAATGAGAGCTGACTTCGTGACTTCTCATGAAATATGTCAACAGCTTCACTTGTTCTTTCTCTTTTGTTTCATGTTTGGCAGCAGAACACTCATATTTCTTCCTAATAATCTCTACATGTGTCCGATTCCACCATATTTGTTTACCTACACAGACAGCCAGCCTAATGTAGGTCAATCACATGACCCACGCTTCCATGTGGTTTTCGAGTGCTTTGTTTACACTCAACGTGGACCCACATTTCAGAACGGCACATCAACATATCTGTAAAACTACGGGAGTAAACTCTGTCAATCTGCACCATTTGATATAGACCAGGATCATCTTTATATGTTTCACTTTATGGTTTGCAGCGAGTAGCTTTAAACCTCACAGTTCATAGATTAAACAAGTTCACATTTCACTTTTAAAAATCTGTTGACATTACAAATATAGTACATATTAAATGTGCATTCAAAGTTCAAGTAAAGTGCAGGTTCTTAGTTTTAGTTAGCAGGTATTCAGGTCCAAGCTGAATTTAACCATATGGGACTCTTGTTTTTCTCTTCAGAAAATGTTCATTGGGGTGGCTGGATGAGGGGGGGGCGCTGTTCATCTTGAGCTGGCACACCAAAACCAAAAAAAAGCCTGGATAGAACTTCAGGAGCTTTATTATGCTATTGTCATATAAATACTGCAGTTACTTTCCTTTACTGTTACTTTGCAGTTGATAGTAGTAAGAAGAACAAGTCATTACTTACACTTAAATTCATTTAGAAACTTGTGTTTCTAAAAAAGAATTCATATTGCCCGATGCCTTGCAGGCCAGAGTTTTAAACAAAGATCTCCTGCTGTCTTTTAGCCCTCAGAGCATGTGTTGGGGATGACTCTTGACTACTACCACACCAAGTTTTAGCTCAATGTCTGGAAAACTGACAGAGTTAGAGCCATTTTTGTGTTGGCTAAGGTCGATTAGCTGTGGCAGACATCTTGAATTAAGTTGGCTCCAAATGTTAATTAATTGTTAATGTACATTTATTGATTAAGTTCAGCCTCTGGTATATGAGACTTTTTTCTTTATCAAAGTGTCTGAATTAGGCTTCTGTACAACTAATCTTAAAGTAATCCTTGGACATACCTGTACAACTGATGAACCTTTAGAGCTAATCAACCTCAGTCAGGTTTACAGATATTGAGCTAAGATCTGGTGTGGGAGTAGCTGAGAGTCATCTGTAACACATACTCTGAGCTCTAACAGATTGTTTGAGATCTTTGTTGAAAACTTTGGAATGACAGGAGGCGGACGATTTGCATTCCTTTGCGAAACTGTAATTTCTTTTACTTTAATTTAGTGTATGTTATTTCCAAGATTTTGTTCCATTATTATGTTTTCAGTTAACTTTAGTAGCCTCTGTCAGCATCAGGCTGAATGAAAATGTTTTAATTAAATTTGCATGAAGCTGATTTACCTGCATGTGTGTGCTACATGTTTATGAATCAAGTGTCTGCTCTCAAATAAGTTGGTTCTAACAATAATTTAATGCATTAATACTGTTTTTTATCTTCTTACATTTACTTTATACAGGTACTGCCATTTTTTGAAATGCAAGTTAATATATTTTTCACTCTATTTGTTTATCAGATGTTTTTTTTGGTTGGTTGCTTGGTTGTTTTTTGGTCTAATTGCAACATTGTTTGTTTCGTCTTGCAGCCCATGGAGGCCATGCACGAGAAGAGCCTGGGTGAGGACAGCCGTTTCAGTCAGATGAAGGGGATGTCTATGAGACCGGGCGGGCACAGCGGTATGGGCCCCCCACCCAGTCCTCTGGACCAACACTCACAGGGTAAGCAGGGACCGCAGGCTGATCCTTTGCAACTCCTCCAGCGTTGTGTAAGACGATGGGTGGCGTGCGATTTATCCGCAGTGGTAGGGTCATGTGATCCAACCTGTTTGCAGGCAGTGTCTTGGTTTCTGACAAGCTGTGACGTGTGTGAATCATTGCTTTTAGTCTCTGTGCAGCCCTTTCAATAAAAGATATAGAAAATCATACCACAAGGCCGATCCATCTCAAACCAAGAACAGTTTGTACCCAGGTACTGGAGAAACTGCATATTTTGTGAAAATGTAATGTGACTGCCGAGTGCTAAATGACTTTGCTGAAATTTGCTGGAGAAGCTGAAACTGAATCATTAAAGGTAAACGAAGCAAAATACTGAAAGTTAAATTAAGCAAAATACTAGCTAAAAGCCTAAATCAGCAAAAGGCTCAATAAAAACTAAAAGTAGAATTAGAAGACAAAAATAATCAGTATGTTGGAGCGAATTTTAAAGAGAACAGCGTTTTTAAAGGGATTTAAGAGATCTCAGTGTATTTCTGTACAGAAAATATTTGAAAATAAAAAAGGAATTTTTTTGAAATGCATGAAAGTTACAAAAAACAAAAGTCATAGCACCCATTTTCTGAAAGAGCTGAACTTTTTGATATATGAACGTATGAAATCAGCACCGGTTCCCCCCAGGGCTGCGTACTTTCACCTCTGCTCTTCTCCCTCTACACCAACTGTTGCACCTCCAGCCATGAGTCTGTAAAACTGATTAAGTTTGCGGACGACACCACCATCATCGGTCTGATCTCGGACGGGGATGAGTCTGCTTACAGGTCGGAGGTGGATCGGCTGGTGTCTTGGTGCAGCTCAAACAACCTGGAGCTTAACACCCAGAAGATGGTGGAGTTAATAGTGGACTTCAGGAAAGCCACAGACCGACCACGCCCTCTTGTTATCAAGGACCTCACCATCGCCACTGTGGACTCCTTCCGCTTCCTGGGTATCACCATCACCCAGGACCTCAAGTGGGAGGCCACCATCAGCTCCATCATCAAAAAAGCACAGCAGAGGATGTTCTTCTTACTACAGCTGAGGAAACTTAAAATGCCAACTGAGCTGATGGTGAAGTTTTACACAGCTGTCATTGAGTCCATCCTCACCACCTCCATCACTGTGTGGTACACTGGGGCCACGAGCAGGGACAAACAGAGACTGCAATGCATTGTGCGCTCTGCCGAGAGGGTGATCGGCTGCAACCTCCGACCCGTACAGGACCTGTACTCCTCCAGGACTTTAGGACAAGCAGGTTGAATTACAGCTGACCCCTCCCACCCTGGACACAGCCTGTTTAATCCTCTCCCCTCAGGCAAAAGACTACGGTCCATCCGGACCAGAACTTCCCGCCACATGAACAGCTTCTTTCCCTCTGCCACTAAACTGCTGAACAACAGATAATTAACTCTAGTACGACACAGCCACTTTATCCACCTGCCATAATGCACATGTACACTTTAATTAATTTCTTTCTTTTTTTTCATGTTTACTTATTCATTTGTATTTTTTTTATTTGCACCAGTACACCAAAACAATTTCCTAGCCTGTAACTTGTTTACTGGCAATGGCAATAAAGTGATTCTGATTCTGATTCTGAAATAGCACAAAGTGTGTGGAAAAAGTTAGATTGCAAAAAATAAAACCCATGAAAACCAACAGTGTGATCATCCTGAATCAGCATTTACACATTAACCTTGTTCTGCCGTCTGCTGAAAGAAAGACGGATGCTGCTCGAAACGAGACAGTTTCCCTGGATTAACACTGTGAATCAGTTAGAAAAGGCTTTTGAAATAACAGTCTGGCAAGATTTACTCAAGGTTAGGTAATGATTCATTGTTTGGGTTCAGCTGTGATCTAAGGAGCAGGAAATGGTTTTGACATTTTGGAAAAATACACATGCTTGGATTTAAACAAGAACACTGATACCACCATAATGTTTGTACACTGAGCATGAAGGGACTTCAAGCTAGGTGTTAGCTGAGCTTAACATAAACCCTGACAATTAGTAAACATTTAGCCTTTTTTGAGTCAAACAGTAATAAAGTGATCTATAAGGCTTATTGACAACATGTTTCTGTATACTGACTCTTTTCTTTAGACCCCCTGATGACTAACATTCTCTCTGTCTGTCTTTCTGTCCATGTCCTCCAGGCTACCACTCTCCATTAGGTGGCTCTGATCACTCCAGTCCTGTTGCTTCAAATGGGCCCCCATCTGGTCCCTTAATGCCATCAGCTTCATCCTCCTCCTCTTCTGCCGGTCCTGGATCTTCCTCAGCCTCCTTAGATGGCCCCAGTGGAGACCAACACTCCTTGGGGCCTAATAACCGTCCCGGACCACCAGGTAGTTCTGGACCAGGCCCGAGCTCTGGCCCAAGTCTTGGCTCCGGTGTCTCTAGTCTTGGCTCTGGTCTTGAAAACAGCGGCCCCGCTGGTCCTGGTGGCCCAACCCCCTTCAACCAGAACCAGCTTCATCAACTCCGAGCCCAGATCATGGCGTATAAGATGCTGGCTCGGGGCCAGCCTCTGCCGGATCATCTCCAAATGGCTGTTCAAGGAAAGAGGCCGATGCCGGGGATGCAACAGCAGCAGCCCATGACCAGCCTGGTCCCTGGAGCTGGTGGAGGACCAGTAAGTGGTCCAACAGGACCAGGATCAGGGCCCGGGCCGATGGGCTCAGGCTACAGCCGAGCTCATGGTGAGCATGTGTGGAGAATGTAAACTATTTGATACACCGGTGGTTCCCAAACCTTTTAGGCTCTGACCCACAAAACAACATCAACAGAGACCTCCAACCCCAGCCTAAAGAGGCCAGAAAGACTATTAAAGTATTCTTATTCATTTATGACTGCTATTTTTACATTTTATAACAGTTATGGCAAAAAATGTGGCATTATCTTAACATTTTCATTTTCACTTGTTGTTTTACGACCCACAGTGGGGTCCACACCCCAACTTTGGGAACCACGGTGATACACTATCATGACAAAGTTTGGTCTAACCCTGCATATTCTAAAGAGATTCACCTCTAAGTTTTACAATTATTCTCGAATCTTCATAATACCTGTGTTGTAAATGGATCACTGAGCCAACGACAACCTGTATTTCTGGTGTCGCAGGAATGATGGGTCCCAACATGCCTCCCCCGGGTCCATCAGGGACCCCAGTTGGAATGCAAGGACCAAACCCTAATGGACCACCCAAGTCCTGGCCTGAAGGTATGTGGTCTCAATGTAAGATCTTAAAACACAACTACTTTACGAGTTGTTGTGAAACCCTTTGATAAAACCTAGCTCATGTACAGTACGTCACTGCACTTATTCACTTGTGCATCCTTTGACCAGTTTCAGAGGTTAACTAAAAGCGATGAAAAGGTATTCTTACATAACAAACTAACAAATAATCTATTTTAAATTGTACTTTTAGGCATGTGTATTGTAGAAACATTAATGTGAACATTGATTCAGCACACTGTTATGTATTTTCCTGTGTTCTGTTTTTCTGTACATTTAATAAATCTCAGAAAATGGCTAATTGAATCTTTTTATTCTCATTACCTAGTTAAGCCTTAGTGAGCATAAGGTTGCTCTTCTTATTTTGGAAGAATCTGGATTGGGCCAATCACATTTTGCGAGTCCAACACAACTGCCCCTTTGTGCTCTGCGGAAACTCCTTACTCACTTTAATGGAAAAAAAAAATATATATATATATAGTTTTTTGAGCAGAGCTTAGTATTTAGCTGCTGAAAGAGAATTTTCAGTAATAGACATGCCCTAACATTGTTCATCATAACAGGAAACCTTTGTTAGTGATAACTGTAAATAAAAGCTGAAATAAAGTTGGTTGTTTAGCTTAAAAAGTTGTGAACTTTTGTAGGATCTTCTTTGTGGAGATCATAGAACAGACTTATGAATGATAACTATGTTCGTATTTGTGAATTTTCAGCTTCAGTATGTCAAATAGTTTATGTAATTATGCCAGACACCTAATGTGGGAGAAACTCAACAAGAAAATGTCCATATTAGGGTTTTTCATTAGATGCTCATCGCACTGTATGATGTGACAAGTTTTCCCCTCCTTTCTCTCAACATCTTCCTCCAGGTCCCATGGTGAACGCAGCAGCCCCCTCCAATGCACCTCAAAAACTGATCCCCCCTCAACCCACGGGCAGGCCTTCCCCCGCCCCGCCATCAGTTCCCCCGGCTGCTTCGCCCGTCATGCCCCCGCAGACGCAGTCGCCCAGTCAGCCGGCGCAGCCTCCTCCCATGATGCCTTACTACGCCAAGCAGAACCGCATTACTCCCATTCAGAAGCCCTGCGGCCTGGACCCAGTGGAGATCCTGCAGGAGAGAGAGTACAGGTACATCATGCAAACGATGCGTTGAAATTCCACTTTCCTCAGTCTTCGAACTTTTTAAATTTTTTGCTCTTGTTGTGCAGTACATTTTGACAGATTTACTGATAACTCAAAGAACAAGACATAAGAATCAACGCAACATTAAAGAAGTCCATCAGTGCTGTTTGTTCTTTCAGGTTGCAGGCTCGAATTGCCCATCGCATTGCTGAATTGGAGAACCTTCCAGGTTCTTTAGCTGGTGATTTGCGCACCAAAGCTACTATAGAACTCAAAGCTCTCCGCCTGCTTAACTTCCAGAGACAGGTAGGCACCGTACCCTCTTCACCTTCTGTCTTATCAGTCGGGCATCTTTTGGTCCCCTGTCGATGAGCTTGTGTTTCTTTAGTGGTGGGGACTTTAGCGGTGGGTTTATGTGTTCGTGTCCGCAGCTGCGTCAAGAGGTGGTGGTGTGCATGCGACGCGACACAGCCCTAGAGACGGCACTTGATGCCAAGGCCTACAAACGGAGCAAGCGTCAATCTCTGCGGGAGGCGCGCATCACAGAAAAACTGGAGAAGCAGCAGAAGATTGAACAGGAGCGCAAACGGAGACAAAAACATCAGGTGAAGGTCAAACTGGGATGTTATTTGTGGTATTATTAAAGGGGCCAGTGCATAAGCGTTAGGCACTCTTATTAGTATCATTCACTCATTATGCTTCTGTTTCTGAGAAGATTTTAACTTGCAACTATTCCCACAGTTTTGGAACAACCCAAGTGACAAATACATTAAAAGGTGTAGCTCAATCAGGAATAGTGTGCTATACTTTTGTACTGCTACTTTTGGTAGCAGTACATATTACGATGTAGATGAATTTTGCAAAATATTTCCCATAGACATCAACAAGATTTTGGTGAAACGAGTCAGAAAGCTCAACCCTCTTCGGAGCTTCGGAGCTCATGCACACTTCACAGTAGAAACATCATTCAAAGTTTAAACAGCTCTCAGAAAGATGAACTTTACATGACTAAACTGGCATTTTGATACCTTTAACAGTTTTCACACACCTGTCATTTAAGTTTAATGATTTTTAAAGCTTTTACTACAAAAATCTTCAACTTAGTATGATGATGTCACAAATTGAGTTAAGGTCTGTTTAAACATTCTAAAATCTTTGCAAACAAACCCCTAGTACTCCCACAAACTTTATAACTTTTATACAATTCATCAATGAAAACATAAGCATTTTCAACCTTGTTTCCTATTACGTCTCTCACTGTTGTATGACCTCATGTTGTCTCTCAAACCCCGAGGTTGCAGAGTCTACACCTAAGCTTTCATAGACTTCTCTTTAAAACTGAAAGTGAAGGCTCCTTTTTATTTCCTACATAAAACACTGTAAAGTACAACTTTTAAATAACTCCCTTTTTTCCTGCGTGTTCGTCTTCTGTCTCACCCCAGGAGTACCTCAACAGCATCCTCCAGCATGCCAAAGACTTCAAGGAGTATCACCGTTCAGTCACGGGCAAAATTCAGAAACTGACCAAAGCTGTGGCCACCTACCACGCCAACACAGAGCGAGAGCAGAAGAAGGAGAACGAGCGAATTGAGAAAGAACGAATGAGGAGGCTTATGGTAAGAAAATACCGGGACACCGGTGTATGCGCGTCACACACTTACCAGGACGCTAAGCCCTCCCTTTCCCACCTATCTGATTGTCCTCCCAGGCTGAGGATGAAGAGGGTTACCGGAAACTGATCGACCAGAAGAAGGATAAGCGCCTGGCTTACCTGCTGCAGCAAACCGACGAGTACGTGGCCAACCTGACGGAGCTGGTCCGAGCCCACAAAGCTGCACAGGCCCTCAAGGAGAAGAAAAAGAAGAAGAAGAAAAAGAAGAAGGTGTGGAAAAAAAGGAGCAATGCACATTTTTTTATTCATTGTTTAACACGTATACTAAAAAAGTTTGACCTCCAGTGACCTTTAAGTTCAGAGCTGCTGTTGACCATTTGTGACCGCTTTCATCTGTTTATCATCTTTTTTGTGATGAATAACTTTCTGCTTGTGCTGCAGTTGGAGAACGCCGAGGGACAGACTCCTGCTTTGGGCCCTGATGGAGAGGTGAGCAGATGTTGCCTTTAGGGTTACAGTTTGTTATATCTGTATGTGTTTAGAGGTCACATTTCAAGACAAAGTTATATTTATTCCAAAAAATATAGGCATTTTTCAAAAGGTTAGCTGAGTCAACGATGAAAACTAATTCATTTATTTCTTTCTGTAGCCTTTAAAAAAAATCTCACTATTAGTTTTTTTGTTATAGCCTCAAATTCAGATCTTTTGAAGTGGGTTTTGTGGAAAGGTTTTAACTCATTAACATTAATTCCCTGCAGTGATGTAAAATTTCTGCTGAAATAATCATATAATGGAAAATTGGCAACGGTGTAAGATTAATAACAATTTAGTTTACATGAACCTCTATAAAACGTTGAAGATTGTCATTGTTTTAATGACAGCAATCCACTTTGGTCTCGACCCCTCTCGAGCTAGCCTTTAGCTCATCAATCTGGTCTGAATTCAACTCCATTTCTCCTAAATGAGTTCATCATAGAGCTATTTAGTATTTGTAATCTTTCCAAAAACCTTTTTTAAGGATTTAAACTATAACTTTAAAGCAACCACAGCTGAAATAATATTTGGTCAGAGAGTATAAATTTGTTCAGTCCATAGGATGCAGTGGTTGAAGTTCAAGGAAAATGGTGCAAACAGCATCAGGGGGCTGTATTTTAATTGAGCTGAAGACTTCGTGGACTCACTTTACCTCTGCTGAGGGTCTAATGGATGTACACAGTGGCTGAAATCAAGTAATATGTTTGTAAGATGTTGAGATTGTACAAACAAATTATAGTAAAAGTTATTCTAAAGCAGCTGTACCACTGCTGCTGTTCATTTAAAAGTAGAAATAATCAAACACAATCCATGTTTATCCAATATTTTAGACACACAATGCTGGCACCAAAATATAAATGAGCTTAAATTTTCAAAGAAAAGCTAAAATTTCTCTGTTGAAATACTGGATACTGTATATTGTATTCACTGTCTTCACAAATAAAGATTTTGCTTAAATGTTTTGCCATTTACTGTGGAATAATTTTATCTGTATATAGATCTTCTCAAAAGGAGAGAGGGAGCAGTCAAAGTAATGCTCAACAAGACAAGTACATGGTTGTATTAGAAAAGGGAAATTCAACACTATAAATTAGTAAAGTTTAAATAGATATTTGCTCATTGCTGTTTGCGTGTTACACCATCTGATGACCTGCTGCATTTTAACAAATTAAACTCTATGAAGCTGTGCCCTGTCTCTGTCAGATTCTGTCTAAATTGAGCTGGAGTTGACTCTGAAGCCTAACTTGCCTCCTCCCGTTGCAGCCTCTGGATGAGACGAGCCAAATGAGTGACCTGCCTGTGAAGGTCATCCATGTGGACAGTGGGAATATCCTGACCGGTGTGGATGCTCCCAAAGCTGGACAGCTGGAGACCTGGCTGGAGATGAACCCTGGGTGAGAATGAAAGAGTCTAGGAGTGCTGCTAAATTCAATTCAATTCAATTCAAAAATACTTTATTAATCCTAAAGGGAAATTAAATGTTGACTTAGCTCGTTGAAATCAATGAGTTATTATAGATGGTGATGGCTGTGGGCAGGAATGATCTCCTGTAGCTGTCCGTTTTACAGCTAATCTGAAGAAGCCTTTGACTAAAGAGACTCTGTTTTCTGATGACGGTCTCATGAAGAGGATGGTCAGGGTTGTCCATGATTTCCTTGATTTTATGCAAAATCCTTCTTTGTATCATCATCTCCAGAGGTTCCACAGTCATCCCCAGAACAGAACCAGCTTTCTTTATCAGGTTGTTGAGCCTTTTTAGGTCCCGGGCTCTGATGCTGCACACACTGTACACTGTAAAGGGCACACACTGTACACTGCATGGAAAATGCTTTTGCTATTATCTTTGTATTCTGATTAATTTAGTATTTTTGATCTGAATACAGTTTGAGGGCACAATATAATTGTGTACATTATATAAAGAGAGCCACTATAAAGAGAGCCACTACACCAGACCAGCGTTTTGCTCCAAAGACTATACAGACTAAAGTGAGCTCAGCTTTTCTTTTTACTTATTATCGACCAAAACATAAAAAATAATCAAAAGTTCTCAACGAGCTGTCATGTCTGTGTGCAAGCACAGACCATTAAATATGATGCAGATATTCACTGTTCAAAGGATGAACTCCAAAAATAAGACGCTTATTTTTTTTCTTATTGTGCTAAACCTTGCGTAAGATATAAAGTGAATGCTGCCAGTCTATCATGTACATATGCTTTTTAAATTGTTTTCCTAATTACCTGCACGTTTGAGTGCTAAACACAGAATACAGTATATTACCTCGTATGCTAACTGAATGACAACAAAGCTAACCTGAACAAGCTGAAACAAAGACTAAGAAGTTAACTACGTGTGTATGAGACAAACATTTAAGAGATTACTATTCAGTGTGTTTTCTTATGTTTGTGTTTGTGCATCCAGTTACGAGGTAGCTCCACGCTCAGACAGTGAAGACAGCGAAGAGGAGGAAGAGGAGGAGGTGGGCCGCTTGTTCCTCCAAAGTCACTTTCATAATCATTTTTTCCAGTGAGACGTAAGTTGCTTTATAACTGATGAGTTACTTGGCAGGAGGAAGAAGAGGAGCCTCAGCCTTCATCCACCCCAGTGGAGGAAAAGAAGAAGATTACCGACCCCGACAGTGAAGATGTGTCAGAGGTGGATGTCCGACATATCATCGAGTAAGTTTGTGTACAAACATCTGAATAAACCCAGATGATTTTGATTCGTTTGTTAAAGTAAATCTTATTCTGTGTCGTATACAGGAACGCTAAACAGGACGTGGATGACGAGTATAGTGGTGCAGCGTTTGCTCGAGGACTTCAGTCGTATTATTCTGTGGCTCACGCTGTCACAGAGAAGGTGGACAAACAGTCCACTTTACTGATAAACGGGCAGCTTAAACAGTACCAGGTAAACCTACAAGCTCAAAGACATTTCACATGGCTAACCACTTTTTCTGTTTTTTGTTTCTGTTTAGTTTATTCATCACTGCTAGTGCTATTTCTTTTGCTTGTTTGAAATTCTAGTTCAGATTCTTGTATTCCTGCTGACTGGGGAAAGTTTAAACAATCTTATCCCATTCTGCACAGTAGCAAATATGTTGTTGCATTAATATGCTTCCTTTGAGATAAAACTCATCTATCTGTCTTTAGATTAAAGGTCTAGAGTGGCTGGTTTCTCTTTACAATAACAACCTAAATGGGATCCTGGCTGATGAGATGGGGCTGGGAAAAACCATCCAGACTATTGCTCTCATTACGTACCTCATGGAGCACAAACGGCTCAACGGACCCTACCTCATCATAGTACCCCTGTCGTGAGTTAGCTTTTATGAACATAAGGAGATATTTAAATAAAATGACGATAAATTATAAAATTTTTTAAACAAGCTTGACTGGTCTTTGACAGAACTTTGTCCAACTGGGTGTATGAGTTCGACAAGTGGGCACCGTCAGTTGTGAAAGTGTCCTACAAGGTGAGTGTTTGCTTGCAGCTTTATTGCACATAAATACAGTATTTTGTAATGTTTTGTAGTCACAAAGTCATGTTTTTTATGTGCTTTAGGGGTCTCCTGCTGCCAGAAGAGCCTTTGTCCCCCAACTTCGCAGCGGGAAGTTTAATGTTTTACTCACCACTTATGAGTACATCATCAAGGACAAGCAAGTGCTGGCCAAGGTAAGAAGGTTCACAAAACCAAGCACAAGGGTGTGCACAAGTAAACCTAAAGCAACTCTCTCTCACTCTGCAGATTCATGTTTTGCCTATCCACTTTAGTTATCTTTTAATTTAGCTTGTTTTATTGGATCCCAGAATCCTCTGAAAGCATTTGAATTGGGCTGGTCTGACCTCTGCTGCGTCTCAGTGCTCTCTCCTAGGTCCTGCGACACATTGACACGGCCTGTAAACACCGCCTCCCACTGTCCTCTGTGACCATCATGCTGCTATGCACTCATGTTGTCTTGTAGGGTCCCTGAATGTGCTGACAGGTGGGTCAGGCGAGAGTTCTGGCTTGGGACTTAGGTCAGCTCGAGTCATGAGGACAAAGTGGACAAGAAATCGTCCTTTAAAGCAATTTCTGTTTTCCATTGGTTTGGTCACACATGCGCGTAAGGCATGATGGTGACACTAGCATATTTGATATGTGTTCTTCCTGTCTCCTCCTCCAGATCCGTTGGAAGTATATGATTGTGGACGAAGGCCACCGTATGAAGAACCACCACTGTAAACTGACCCAGGTCCTGAACACCCACTACCTTGCTCCAAGGCGAGTCTTGCTGACCGGGACTCCGCTGCAGAACAAACTACCTGAGCTGTGGGCCCTTCTCAACTTCCTTTTGCCCACCATTTTCAAGAGCTGCAGCACTTTCGAACAGTGGTTTAATGCTCCCTTTGCCATGACTGGAGAGAAGGTAAGCAGAGGCTGAGGAAGTGTCCCAGGGTAGCAGGTGTTTTTAAAAAAAGTGCCTTTTTTGAGAAATATGTGTAAGAGATTTTTTTTGTTAAGGTTGACCTTAATGAAGAGGAGACAATCTTGATTATTCGCCGCCTACACAAAGTGCTACGCCCCTTCCTGTTACGAAGATTAAAGAAGGAGGTGGAGGCACAGCTTCCAGAGAAGGCAAGGGTTACTTATTTCAGCAAACAGGCAAACATGCACACACACAAACACACTACTACAACTTGTATTATTTGAAGCTTTTAATGATTTATTTGAACCCTTCTTTTCCCAGGGTGGAATGATTACACCACAAACAACTTCAGCAATTAAAAACAGTGGATAATTAAAACATATTTAAGAAATAAATTAAATGCACTCATTTGAATTTATTTTGGATTTTCTCTAATCCATGCAAGGTGGAAATTGTTGTACATACAGGCTCAAACCACCCAAATCTGTCCAAGTTTCATCCATTTAGCTGTTGATTTGACAAGTTAAAGAATTCAGAGTTAGACCTTCATTATTCCATTCACGTTGTGTACCACAGCACGATGCTACCACCGCCATGCTTGACAGCTGGCACAGTGTTCTTAGGTTTGAAAGCCTCCCCTTGGCTACTCCAAACAAATTTCTTGTCAGTGTGGCCATCTAGCTTCATCTTTGTCTCATCTGACCGTACAGCTTTTCTGCAGAAGCCATTTGGTTTCTGTGGCGATGTAAAACTGGCTTCACTGTGGACAGAGACACTGGTGTTCCAGCTGCTTCCAGTTCAGGGCAGGTTTGAGCTTTGGTGGTTCCTGGGTTGTTCCTGAACATCCTGACCAATTTCCTTCCACCTGAGGGGGACAGTTTGGGTCTTCTTTCAGACTTTGGCAAAGTGGTGATACATCCAAATGGCTTCTACTTCTATAGTTGTTTGAACTCATAAACTTGGAATGTGCAGTTGTTTGGCTCAAATTTTTAGGATTCATATTAATTATAACACAACTGTGTTTCTCGTGCCAACACAGTAAACACAGCTAAAAGCTTTTTGTGGTTCAGTTTTTGCTAAATATTTGCTCTAAAGATCTAAATTAAAACTCTGAAATTGTCATAATTTTTGTAATGCTATTAAAACCAATGGGAGAGTGAAAGTCCAAGAAAGACATTTCTACACCATCTGTCCAATCCTGTTGAAATGGGAATTCAAAGAGGACGGTGTATATTTTTCTGATGGATACACTTTTTTCTTTTCTTATCAGGTGGAATATGTCATCAAGTGTGACATGTCGGCTCTTCAGAGGGTCCTGTACAGACACATGCAGGCCAAGGGGGTCCTGCTCACGGATGGATCAGAGAAAGACAAGAAGGTAGAAGCAGAAGTCAGTTAATTTGTTACCAAAAGGAAGCTGACTATTTTTTTGTTTTGGAAGTATTGCTGCTGTGCAAGTTCATATTTTATATACCTAAAGTTTTTAACAAAAATTTCTTTGCCCTATTTTAAAAAATAAAACATTTCCTTTAATGAAGGTTTGAACTGATCTAAATAAAGGCTTTCAAAGAGTTCAGCCCAAACTTTGAATGTTTTAGCGCCGTCAAGAAGAGCTGAGGCTTTAAACAACAGGAATATGTTTTATTATATCCTATACTTTTTTGTAAATCACCTTCCTGTGACGTCTGTGTTACCCAGGGCAAAGGAGGCACGAAGACACTGATGAACACCATCATGCAGCTGAGGAAGATCTGTAACCATCCTTATATGTTTCAGCAAATTGAGGTAACTGGCAGATGGAGATTAATGAACCCACAGTGAAAGCAGAAACTGAAGCCTATACATGGTTTGTTTTTGCAGGAGTCCTTCTCTGAACATTTAGGATTCTCCGGCGGGATAGTCCAGGGGTAAGGCCATGCAAATTTTTTTTTTTTTTTTTATTGCACGCACAAATGAACTACCTCGTTGGTAACCACGTCCATCTGTCTGTGTGTCTGTCTGGCAGTCCTGACCTGTATCGAGCATCGGGAAAGTTTGAAGTGTTGGATCGAATCCTTCCAAAGCTGAGAGCCACAAACCACAAAGTGCTGCTCTTCTGTCAGATGACCTCGCTCATGACCATCATGGAGGACTACTTTGCCTACCGCAACTTCAAGTATCTGCGTCTGGATGGTAAGGATTTTTTTGTTTAAGTCTTGCTTGACTCAAAGTCACAGATTTAGATCATACTAATTTAGATTTAGCACATTTATTACAACATATAACGTTACCAAAGTTATTTTCGGTCTAATAACATTTAGAGACAAAACAACACTGTTATCTGAGATATTAAAGTATAAATTTAAATATACAAACTATTATAACAACTTCTTACTTAAAAGTGATATATTGGGAAAAAACATGTCTTGTTGCAAAGTCCAAACCAGTGTGGGTGTGGTTACAACTCTAAAACTCAGATAGTGTGTAACACAATCCTGTCACTTTGTTTGGGCCTGCCTGCATCATGTAATAAATGATTTCCTTCACCTGCCTCCCTTCACCCTTTTCTCATCTTTTCAACATGTCAGGCACTACAAAGGCTGAAGACAGAGGGATGCTACTGAAGACCTTCAATGACCCAGAGTCGGAGTACTTTATCTTTCTCCTGAGCACAAGAGCAGGAGGTCTCGGCCTCAACCTGCAGTCTGCCGACACTGTGATTATTTTTGACTCGGACTGGAACCCACATCAGGTTTGAAACTCACTTATATGAGTTTACAAACGGTGATTTGACCACAAATCAAAAGTCAATACCAAATTTAAGCTGACTTTTTTAGTGCTTCAAGTTTTACTTGTACAGAAAAAATACAAAAAACGTGATAGAATACGAGAAATATATGGCCTCCTAAACCAAAGAATGCATAATATAATAAGTCAAATCAAACAAAGTCACCTTGCCAGTAAAATCTGAAATGTTTGAGTTGTTCAGGTTTCCATCACCCCCTGACAGATTTGGTGCCTCTGCAGAACTAAAGTCTTCCCAGCTGAACCTGTCCCATCTGTCTTTATTGGTCCTCATGTCTTCTGCAGGACCTGCAGGCTCAGGACCGTGCTCACCGCATCGGTCAGCAGAACGAGGTGCGAGTGCTGCGTCTCTGCACAGTGAACAGTGTAGAGGAAAAAATCCTGGCTGCGGCCAAATATAAATTGAACGTGGACCAGAAGGTCATCCAGGCTGGCATGTTTGACCAGAAGTCTTCCAGCCACGAGCGCAGGGCCTTCCTACAGGCCATCCTGGAGCACGAGGAGCAAGACGAGGTCTGGGGACAGGAAGTCATGAATGTGTGTGCGTGCACCTGCAACACGCAGTTTTAAGAATCTGGTCTTTATATACTTTGCCTGCCAATGTGTGTCTGCTGTTTCAGGAAGAAGATGAGGTGCCGGATGACGAGACGGTCAACCAAATGATTGCCAGGAGTGAAGAAGAGTTTGAGCAGTTCATGGTAAATATCTGTGATTCAGATTCAAATTATGAACAGTTTCATTCTTCCTGCATCTTGGTTTCTTTTGCCCCTGCAGCGCATGGACCTGGACCGGCGTCGCGAAGAGGCCCGTAACCCGCGGAGAAAACCCCGTCTGATGGAGGAGGATGAGCTTCCCACGTGGATCATGAAGGACGACGCTGAAGTTGAGCGGCTGACCTGCGAGGAGGAGGAGGAGAAAATGTTTGGTCGAGGTTCTCGGCAGCGAAAGGAGGTGGACTACAGCGACTCGCTGACAGAGAAGCAGTGGCTCAAGGTGGTTTGGAGAAAAGTTACAACCGGATCCGGTGGACGAATTATCTGGAATCTAACATGTCCTGTCTGCAGGCGATTGAGGAAGGCACGCTCGAGGAGGTGGAGGAAGAAGTGCGCCACAAAAAGACCACCCGTAAGAGAAGGAGGGACCGTGATCTGGATCTCCCTGGTCCCTCCTGTTCCTCTGGGAGCCGAGGACGAGGGGACAGAGATGATGATGGGAAGCGGCAGAGGAAGAGGGGACGACCACCTGCCGAGAAGCTGTCCCCCAATCCCCCCTCCCTCACAAAGAAGATGAAGAAAATTGTGGATGCTGTCATAAAATACAAAGATAGGTGAGAAAAATGAACTCAGATGTTAGATTCAGACACAGATATGGTACTTTTTTTCAACCCAGAAATATGTTTTGCACTTGAAACACTTGTACTGTGCACTATGATTTGTATTGATCTGCATCACAGAATTAATACATGAGGATTTAGAAAAAAATAATAGTTCAGATTCTTAAAGATACTATGTGCCGTGGATCTTCCCGCTCAAGTTAATATATTATTGTTTCGTTTCTGGCCAACTTAAGCTGAAGAGAAATGGATGCTTGCTAATTTTACAGTGTTTACATTTGCATATAGTTTCTACGTGACTTAGAATTTCACCAAAGACTGAACAGAAAACCAAACACCTGGGGTCTGATTAGTGGCTCGTAGAGCTAACTTCAGGTTCAGTTCAGGATTTTCAGTGTCACAAAGGTGGTTCACTTCTTACTGGGTTCTGCCTTCATGGTGGTCGATGCAGGTTAGGTTAGAGATTAGGTTAGGTTGCAGTTTTCTCAATGATAGTATTATAGTACAGATCTCATTTGGCCTTATATACAGTACAAATGTTTGGAGGAATTCGGACATGTTCAGAATTTGATAAAGGCTTTTTCTTTTCTCCTGACGGTGCGGTCTGCTGCAGCGCCAGCGGGCGTCAGCTGAGCGAGGTGTTCATCCAGCTGCCGTCTCGAAAAGAGCTGCCCGAATATTATGAGCTAATCCGCAAGCCAGTGGACTTCAGGAAGATCAAGGTAATTATCTGTCCATTAACATATTTTTTTTCTGCTGAGATGAAGAAAGCAGCAATAATTTGGAGGGCAGATTTAGATGATGTTGTAAAGTACGTAAGCAAGTACGTAAGAGTGTTACATGAGTTAAGCGGTGTGTCTTCCGTGCAGGAGAGGATTCGAAGTCATCGCTACCGCAGTCTGGGTGACCTGGAGCGAGACGTCATGCTGCTCTTCCAAAACGCTCAGACCTTCAACCTGGAGGGTTCCCTGGTGAGACACTTCTCCTGAACACTTACACTACCTGCTGGGTCTGTTTTTATTACACATGATGGAAATCTTAATCCGGAAAGAAATTTTCAGACCGTTTGATCTTTCCTGTTGACTCACACATCAGTTTCCTGGGAATCTGTTCTTCATTAAAGGCCTTGTTGGTGCACGGAGAAACGTTAGAAAATAGTTATGATGTGCCAAAGATATCTGATGACGTTAGGGGTGTGTTTGCTTTATCTGAGCAGATATATGAAGACTCCATCGTTCTCCAGTCAGTGTTCACCAGCCTGAAGCAGAAGATTGAGAAGGAGGAGGAAAGTGATGGAGAGGAGAGCGAGGAAGAAGAGGAGGAGCAGGAGGATGGGTCAGAGTCTGAATGTAAGCATTCAAAGGATTTGACTTCTTTGGATGGATAGATTTTAAGCTTTAATCCACTGATTATTTCATGAAGGAGATTTACAGTCTCCGTTCTCCTGGTACTCTTCTTCATTCTCAGATTTCTCTACACTGTGAACCTTTTTTCTCTGCATGTGGGTGTTTACAGCACGCTCTGTGAAAGTGAAAATCCGTCTGGGCAGGAAGGATAAAGGTGGCGATCGGGGGAAAGGTCGCAGCAGGCGGTCGGGACGGACCAGAGCCAAACCTGTCGTCAGTGATGATGACTCTGAGGACGAGCAGGAAGAGGTAACTCAGTCTGTGTGAACGGGTACACATCTAACCCTGAACTAAACATGTTTACAGTGGAAACAGGGGGAGCACATTCGTACAACTGAGAACTCCTGCCTGCTTCCTGTAAGCAGGGAGGACAAAGTAAAGGACTGTAGTGAGACTGGAGCAGACCTGCTGAGGATCAGATGTGCAGATATTTTCTTTTTCTTTTATCTGTTTAAGTACAGCAGTAACCATCAACTGATGGCCCACGGGGCATACCAAGCCCATGAGCTCATTGCATTTGGCCTCACAAAGTAATGAACTATTATTCAATCAGCTTACAATAATCAGTTTGTTCAATCATAAATAGGGTTGGACATTGTTCGTTTTTCTAATACCAATAATACAGTATTATAAACCAGCCACTAGGGAGCACAAGCCAGTGTATCTCTCGTGCCGGTCCCAAGCCCGGGTAAATGGTGAGGGTTGTGTCAGGAAGGGCATCCGGCGTAAAACACTTTTGCCAAAACAAACATGTGAGTTCATCCAAGCGACACCATACCGGATCAGTCGAGGCTCCTGACAAACAGGGTGCCGGTTCTCCTTGGGAGGGACGACGATGGACAGGATTAGAAATGAGGTCATCAGAGGTACAGCACAGGTTGAAGGACTGGGAGATAAAGTTAGAGATGGTTTGGACATGTGCAGAGGAGGGACAGTGGGTATATTGGTAGAAGGATGTTAGAGATGCGGCTGCCAGGAAAAAGACGAAGAGGAGATATATGGATGCAGTTAGAGAGGACATGGAGGGAGTTGGAGTGAGGACAGAGGACACAGAAGACAGAGTTAGATAGAGGAGGAGGACTCGCTGTGGTGGTCCCTGAAGAGGAAACGGCTGAAAGAAAAAGAAGAAGATAAAGTATTATAGAAAGGCTTGTGATGCCTTTTTACTGCATGTAATTTATGGCATTATAAGGATTTCTAATATATTTCCATTTTTTTTTTCTTTTTTTGTACATAAAAGATGCAAAGATGGAGTTTTTCAGGACCATGCAGGACACAGGAGATTGAAAACCTTTAGTTGATGCGTCAGTCCAAAAATGTGCTTGTAGCTCACACAAAGTGAAACTGGTATTGTTTTATTTCTGTTGTGTTTGTGGGTCACAAGCTCTTTACAAATACAGTATCGCTAGCTCTGATTCTGCTAGTTTTTCACTGTATATCCTGCTGCCTCCATCACAATGACAGATTGCCCAGCGTTAACCTTTTGTAACATGTGCTGTGCCCTTCCTCTCTTCTGCCTCTGACAGCTGATTCTAGGGGTAATGAAAAGCAGCTAAATGTTTTGATAGGTTTGACTAAAGTCATTTTATAAGAGTTCTGTCATTAAAGACACTGATGTACAATCAAAATAAAATATTTCCGTTAACATTGATATCCACCACGTTTCCTACAGTCCCCTCACTGCAGGTAAACACAGCAGCAGAAGAGTTGACAGGAAGTACAGTCCTCATATCTTTGATGTATAAATGTACAAACATAACTAGTGTAGAAACTTTTTTGTGTGAGTTTTTAGGGGTTGCTTTTCTGATACTGTAGTGTACCTTATAATCGATTCACCGCCCTATCCCACTCAAACGTGATCAGATTCATCACCGGCGCAGAAAGAAAACTTCCTGCTGAGACTGATTGTGGCTTTTTATCTCAGTAGGATGAGAAATGGATTATCACACAGGATGCTGTGGTTTGAGCCCAGGCTAGGGAATGTCTTAAATTATTTGTTTACTTTTTTGCCAATTGAGTCTCTCTTTGATTTTTAAGTTTTCAGCAGTAACCTGCTCATGTTTGTGTTTATATTGTTTTTTCTTTCATTGAAATAAATGCAGCCTTTGTCATCATTTTAAACATTTCTACATAAATACAACTCGTGTGTTTCCTGTTTTCCAGGAGCGCTCACCCAGTGGCACTGATGAGGAGTCCTAATCTGTGATTTAGACGAGCTGGAGGCACAAAAGGGATATTTCACCAAAAAAAATAACACATCACATGATCATTGGAACAAGCCTCAGTCAACTCCATTCGGCCTCAGTCAAACGCTGTAGGAACAGAGCTGACCCTATGGGACAGGTGTCTGACCCTAATTACGCAGACAGGGCTTTCAGAAGGGCCTCAGCTTTTCTGAAATAGGGGAAACACGTTCAGTACAATTGATTGTGTTTATTTGAACCTGTCACAGCTGGCTTTGGTGGAGTTAAACCCAGTCTGCAGCAGTGGCGTCAGAAAGGAAATTGTTTATGTTCAAGGAGAAATCCCTGCAAATATTATAGACAGATTATTTAAAATATTTTTTACGGCTGTTCCCTAAAAGACCACAGGCAGACCTGCCATCTCGTGTCAGCCAAATATTTGGCAAAAACTTGGAATTTTTATCAAAGACAATTGGAGCTTACTGGTTATTGTATCCACAGCAGAGGGGAGGAAACAATTGGAAACACAGTAACAGGGAGATGACAGAAAGGGAGGAAATCCAGTTAGATTATATACAAACACTCAGTATGAGAAATACTGACATGTAAGTGAAGTATTATAGTATAAAACCCACATTTTCATCCTTATTTTAACATCCTCACCTGTAAGGAGAGACAAACAGGTTTGGCAGATGTTATGAAGAAGATTTACAGCAGCTAAAAAAGTGTCATTATATTGAAAATATAACCAACTAGCATTTCTTGAAGGAATGCTTGTCACCCGCTGCTTTGCATGAACACAGAGTTTTAAACAAAGATGCGTTAGCACTCAGAGTATTCGTTGGGGACGACTTTCAGCTACTACCACGCCACATTTTAGCTCCACATCTGTAAAACTTGAGACTGACTCCTAAAGACGTGAATCCAATGATTACTTTCTGAGAGTTTCGTTAAACTGCTCAGCGGTTTATGAGAAATTTTGCGAACAGACAGACAAATAAACGCACACACAGATAATTACATGATTGCCCACCTTTCAAAGCAGCGGGTGATAACAATTATAATCAGGAGACGTGTTGGTGATGTTAAGCCAGTAATGATTTTAAAGATTTACTCTAATATTGTCTGAACAGTATTTGCAGTATTCTCAGATACTGTAGACAAGGTTGTTGATATGTCTTATTACTTTTATTTATTGATCTGTTTATTTATTTATTATTGACTTCTACATTATTTAATTTTTGTAACTGTTTATTAATACCCTAAAATACATTTCAAATATGCTTTATCAGGGTTTACATATTTAGCATTCATAGGCGAGCGTAATATTAAATATTTACTAGTGAATTCAAAACAATAATTTTCGGTGGTTGTAAATGTATAACTTTGTCAGCGGTTATAATTGTCTCACTAATATTTAGTGTTTAGTCATTCAGTGTTTTTATATGAACTAAAACATATTTGCCTGTAGAAAAAGAGCTGTAATTGTTGAGATAAATGAAGCTGCAGTACAGTATGTTAAGAATGGTTCAGTATATTTTTACTGAGTTTGTAAACGATAAGGAGTGGGTTTCAAGTCTAATATTTCCTTTAAAACAAACAGTTTTAAATCAATGTACCACGTCTTATTTTTGGGACAAACTCAAGTCCTGGGGAGATAGAAGCAGCATTTTTTTCAGTAAAGTGAAGTAAATAATATTTCATAGAAACAGACGGAGGTGTGTTTTCACCCCGTGTGGAGCGAGCAGCTTATATTACCTGAAAACTAGAACATAAACGAACCTGCCGTCCCTCCTCCGGCACACTCCCAGCCCCTCTGGAGCCCCTGTGACTGCTGTGAGGTGTGTGTGTGTGTGTGAGAGTGTGAGTCGGACACCCAGCCTGCTGTGGGCGCAGGGTATTTCCAGACTCCTCCGGCTGTTTGGCAACTCACCGCGGGGATTTGACTGAGGCTTAATGGAGCCGAGCTGGCGCTGTCTGACACTGCACATAGATACGACATAAAGAACATGAAGAACATGAAGAACCCAGCTGCTGCTTCTCTCGTTCCTCTTCCAGTACAGATCACTGTCAACTGCTGATTGTAAACTTGAAGAATAATTAAGTTGTGATTCATTGATGAGCACTGTAGCTTTTATCATTTCTCCTTCCGTTGTTGTGTGGTGATATTAGGATTTTAAAGCCGTTTCATCTTCTTCTGCACTTCTTTTTTATGTTTTCTCTTTCCAAGACAAAGGACCAGAGGGACAGTGGCTCCTCTCTGCTTGTGACTGCCTCGAGGCTGCATGGTGTTGGATATACTGTGAAGAGTATTTATAGATCATAATGTCAGTGCCCGTATGCACAGCTTGCAAATTCAGTACTGTATACTTCTCATTACAGTAGAGGAACCAAAGCATCAATGTTTTCTCCACTGAACTACACCCTTCCATCTTTGTTTGTGTTGTATCACTGTCGCTTGAACGAAACAATAAACTGTTGACATTCTGTGAGTCGTGCTGTAATTGAAATTTTACAAAGTGGAACGCATTTTTGGAACTTCATAAGGGCTTTGAGATACATTCTTGTTACTTCAGACTTGTGTATTTGGTGTATTCTTCTGTAATGACCCAGTTTCACCACTAAGAGGAGGTCTCATATCGACACAGAACACACCTATTATGGCTCCAGAACAGCATCTTTTGTCATTTTCATTATATTTATTTGTTAAAATTTTTTATTGTGTTATAATAGAAAAATCTAAATTTCTGCATCTTTCTGAATGTTCAGTAAAACATTTGGACTCCTGGACTATACTCCCCAGAAAGGCTTTTCCAGTAAATTCAAGGGGAAACTCTTAAAGGGAGAGTTCAGATTTTAACAGTTGGGGTTCTGTGGAAATCTTATGAACAATTATATATAAATGTAATATATTAATAAAATCTTACCTGATGTAGATAGCCAAGACCAAAGTGGATTGCTGCTGTTGACTTTAATGTCTAAAATTTCACAGCGGATTCATAAAAACTAAGGTTGTCTCGATCTTGATTTGTTTTATTTTTCACAATACTAGTCCGAGTCATTTGAGTGGCCGATACCAAATCTCAATCTTGTGTTTTTTACAGCACAGACATGCGGATTACAGACTATAAGTACGTTAAAGTTAATAAAATCCGTGTTATGTGCTTTACCCCTCAGTAGCTCTACAGTGCAGTGAAGAAAACCTGTATTCCTCTTCTTTTTTTTTATTATCAGCAAGTAAAAAATATGCCAAGTGATAGTAAGCTTGTATTAGTTATGAAAGATAAATTAAAAAACCCAAAAAACTATTTTCTCCACCACACAATTCTAACCACTGTGCTATCAAAAGTTGTAAAACTGATCTCTCAGAATTATTTACTCTATGCTCTTGAGCCAAACTTTTTCAAATGTGTTCGACTTCCTTCAGCAGCTGTTTGATTTGTTCACTACCTTCTTTGTCAACAAAGCTTGGAGGGCACATCTTTCACCAGCTCCGGTGCCCTGTTTTAACGAAATATATACAGATCCACACCAAAATGAAACTAGCCCTTTGTTTTCCCCATATTTTACCTCTTCAGCTCAATAGTTGTAGCATTATGTTGTCTAACCGTTACACAGATGACAGTGAACACATCAGTGCCACGTTGTCTTTCCCCTTGCTGGAGGAACAAGTCCTTGTTCCCTCTGTGAGCCTCATAATAGCCTTTGTACTTCTTGTGCTTCATCAATAAATCCACACATTATCACTTTTATTGACCATATCTGAAAGGAAGTTATTCTGGTCAACGAAAATGTTGCATTTTTATTGCTTTTTTCCCTTTATCGTACTGCACACACTTGGCAGAAAAATTCAGATGAATCACTCAGACCTTGGATTATGTAAGCATTTAAAAAGATGTGCCTCTGTGTGTGCATACTTCTGATGTCTTTCATCTTATCAAAGCTTGTCAGCTGCTGTGCCATCCCTATCACTATCACCCGCACTGTCCTTCAGGCCGGGATGTTTTTGTGTGTACTCATCCCAGATATGTTGGGCCTGAGATGCTGCGTGAGTTTTACAAGACAGAGCACAAAGTGCACACTGATCCACTTACTGTCACTCAGTCCTGAGGAATGTGGTGATATAAAGACTCACTGATGGTAAACTTGCTTCCTGCCCTGCCCTTTGTGTTTGGATGAATTTGCCTGATGGCTTTACATATACAAGGTTTCTACCAATTAGCTGCTGTGAGTGAGGACGTTTGACTCTGTATATGTAATGTAATACATCTGCAACTAATTAACTTTTGGAGTCAAACCAATTGAAGATGGCTGCCACAGGTAACCAACTTCAGCCAACACAAAAAATATAGTACTCAGACAGTTTTACAAACACTGAGCTAGAATTTGCTGTGGTAGTAGCTGAGCGTCATTTCCAACACGCATTCCAAGCACTAACACTAACTATGGAGTGACATCATGCTTAATGTTATTTTTAAAGTTTTAAAGCAACTACAACTCCATTATCCCTCAACACAAGTTGGAACTAAAAGTAGCAGGCGATATGCATTCATTTTATTCACTTACTGCAGTTTTTTTCCCCTTCTAATTTACCTACAAGAAATATGCCTTATTCCCATATTCTTTAAAGGCATGACACTGTCTCCAGCCTTTTTCATTAGGAACATTTTGACAAATGAAGTGATGACTCAACATCTTGTGTTTTGGGAAATCAGTAAAACCCGCCATGTCTCATTGCTCATATTGCTTGTAACACCTGAGCATTTCCTATAAAGAGGTTTAAAAACACTGCTGCGGAAAAGGAAGGAGATACTCCAGTGATGCAATTCATTAACTGTTTGGAAATGTCAGATTTAACTTCATATACAGCACTGTAAGTTGTTTGTTATGTACTGTATATACATCAACCAGTGGACACTTTTAACCAAGATGATTTATGGTCTTTGAGCTCCAGAGTCCAGGACTTGTATACCAGTAGTAGTATATAAAACATTGTCCAAAGTTCTAAGAAACTAAAGTTTAGTTTGAAAGGAAGTGACTCACGGGGGTCAGTCGTTTTTAAAAGAGAGTAACATTAATGTTTAGCTAAACCCTCCATGAGTGCTGTATGGATTACAAATCGTGCAGCACAACTGCGTGGGCGTGTCAGTGGTGTGACGGTTGGTGGAGCAAAGAATGTATTCCAGCTCGAACTTTGGCATTCCCGGAACAGCTCCCGCAGCTCATTCCATACCAGGAGCCAAACGAGGTTACCTCCTCTCTCCTCCTGCACACAGGTTTATGAATCAAATGTGTGTAACTTACAATGACTGAGAAGAAGAAACCAATCTGATCTCTTACACACATGACACCTCTGAACAGCCCTCTGGGAAGAAGATTACATAATTTACGTGGGAATTTTTACTCCTGTGGCTCTACTTGGGTTTAAAATGGCTTTACTGTTCACATTATGCAGTAAAAAAAGAAGCATTAATGAAAAACATGTCCAGTTTAAAGTATCAAGGACTAAATATAACAAGAGAGACATGATTTTTGTGATTGCATTCTGCTGCCAAGCATTTAGAGACCTGAAAAAAGCTCTTTTTAATCTTAAAAAAAGCTTTTCTGCTTCAGTTGGCCACATAAACTTCAGACTGGACAACTGGGTCATTCAGTCATTTTTCTAATCCAAAAGCAAACCACTCATTTGCAAAGCAAAACATTATTGATGCTAAATGTGCTTTAGGAAAAACAAAATAAAACAAAACAAACAAACTCTGGGATGTGAATGAGGGAGGTGCATTAGCTCAAGATGATCTTTCCCTGGAAGCAGCATGTTCAGGGAAACTGCGAGCTCCAGACGTCGACGCCTTCTTCTCCCTCCGTCTGAGACCACCAGCGTAACTTCCCAAAGACGCAGTTACAGGCTGTCCTCCCACATGTTGGGCCTGATTCATCCTCACAGTCAGATTGTGAGGGTTCTGGAGTTTCTCAATAATTAAAAAAAAAAAGATATCAGGATTAGCTGCAGAGCTGAACCGATAGGAGAGACAAAAGAGTTTATAACATATGAGATGAATCCGACATAAAGATTATGTTTAGAGCTGCAGTCAGAGGTTCACATACACTCAACATGGGCATGAATGTTATTAAATTTTAGCTTTTATTCATTTATTGAAACCGATCTTTTTCCAGGGTGGAATGTTTACACAACATACAACTTTAATAATTTTTAAAGGCAAGAAATGGGTGCACAAGTTTGAATTTACACACAGGCTCAAACAGATGCATACACTCCCACTAATATTTAGTCAAATGTCCCAGAGAAAGCTGCACCTCAATCACGGGCTTTTTGTATCCATCAACATCCATCAGCTGATGCTGAAGTTCTGGCTGGATGTCTGACCACTCTTCTTGCCATAATTAGTTGGATGGGGCTGAAGGTTCGAGGATTTCTTTTTAGTGATCGTGACTGACTGCAATTAGTAGTTACTTCTTGCCAGCAAAAATAAATATATATATCTATATATATCTATATATAGATATAGATATATATATTTGAACAATGCTCATCAAATTGATGAACACTCAGAATAATAAAAGTCCTTGAAACTCAGTGACGATTTATAACTGAGAACTATAACTTTAAATAAGTTGGGGGAGTCTTTTGGAGCCATTTCCAAATAATTTCAGGTCCTAAGGTTGTTAAACAATTGTCCATAAGTACAAATTATTTTAAAGGTCTGGAAGAAGACTGAAACTGTCCCTCTCAGATTAAAGGAAATTGGTTAGGATGTTGAGGACCTCCAGGGCTCAAGGCTGCCATGAACTGGAAACAGCTGGAACACCAGTGTCTCTGTCCACAGAGGGGACAGTTTTACATCACCACGGACTGAGAGGACTGAGACAGACGCTCCTGCTGCTTCAAGCTCGACTGAAATCTGCAGCAGCTCACGTGGACGAGCGGAAAGTTTTACTGTCAGACGAGACAAAGATTGAGCTGTTTGACCACAATGACTAAACGTACGGTTAGAGGAGTCAAGGTAAGGCTTTCAAACCTAGGAACACTGAGCCAGCTGTCAAGCATGGTGGTGGTAGCATCATGATGTGGTACTAGTGAACTGCACGAAGATGATGAAAGAATGAAGAAGAAGGCCTGCCTCAAAATTCTTTCACTTCTCCTCAAATCAGCAGCTAGATGGTTAAAACAGTTGGGTGTTTCAACAGGACACACATCAGAACTGGTCTCTGATTGGATAAGTCAGGCCAACATTAAGCTTCTGGACTGGCCTTTCCAAAACCCCGACCTCAACCTTTCTGAGAATTTGTGGACTTTGCTTAAAAGTCGGGTCTGTGCCAGGAAACTCATGTCCACGATGAGCTGTATGTGTAGATCAGCTAAAAGCAAAAAAGCAACAACAACAACAAAAAAATCCATCCCACATTTACATTTTATTTGGTAAATTATTAATAGTAGCCTAATAGAGGAAGTGAATAAATAATAACATTTTCTTTTGCTTTAAGTAACATGCAGGCTATTTATACAAATTTGCTCTTGCTTACACTGAGTTATCTGATATTTGAAGTATGAACAGACACAAGCACACACACACACCTAAGAGGAAACAGGTTTGGGAGGAAGCGGTAGACTGATGGAGAGATGGTGCTGAGTTTAGCCCCGCCCCTCCCGTCTCTTCGACATCACACCACTGGTTAAGCTCCACCTCTCTGTCAGACACGTTAAAAACGTCGACATGCGACGCTGACCACTTGATGGTGTAGCCGGGGCTCGTGTCCGACCGTCAGGAGTGGAAACCCGTGGGAAACTCTCCTCCAACTAAAGCTAAGAGCTGCAGTCAGAAACAGGGAAAATCAGGGGAGGACATGATGATGATGACGATGAGACTGTCCACGTATTGGTGTCTCTGCATGCTGATTCACTGCTTGACTCAAACAGGTAAGTCATTTCTTTTAACCTCCTAAGTCTTGCTTTGCATGTATTTTTAATTTCTCTTTGCCATTTGGGCTGACTGGGACCTGATGTAAATCAAGGAGTGCTAAGCAAAATGTGATGTCCACATATGACGCCAGGTCCTAGGAGATTGAATAAAGTTCGTTTTTGTGCGGCAAATGTTGCCTAAATGCGTAGAATTTGCTGTAAGTTGCTCACACTTTAATTAATAAGCCTTCAGTTTTGAAGGTTTCGACTTTAAATGTTTAAATATTTAGTGAAATTTCTCGTTTTTTCCCCCCTCCCTCGTTAATTCAGTTAACAAAAACGGATAATCAAGTTATACCGGGTTGAAGGCTCAACCTGGTTTACGATTGAATGAAATACGCACAGCTCTCTGATTGGTCCGTTCGGCTGTATAGCGCAGAAAGCAGCCAATCAGGTTCGGAGTATGTTCAGGTGGGCGGGACCACAGCCAAACAGCCGGCTGTGGAGGCAGGAAGTGGGCTGCGGTGTTGGTAACCTTCAGCTCCACAAACTTATCAAAAACAACTAAAGGCGTCCTCGACTCTTCATCTTATAATCTTGCTGTTTTTTGAAGAATCCCTTCAGCGAGACAAATCACATTAACAGCACATGCTGCACCAAGAAGAACTGGGATAAATTAGGAAATGTGATGGCTAGCAAGTTAAAAAAAAATAATCATGTTTTCTTTGACTTTTCAAAACATGAACTACAATTTTTTTACAGAAAAAAAACTAAGTCCCAGAAAGGATACTACAAAATAATTTGAAAACGGTTAACATAAGTAAGACATTAAAGTGAAGAAGAAAAGTGGAAGAATATTTCTTTTCTGGGTTTCAGATGCTTAATATATTGAATCATATCTGCTGTTTCAGTCCATCAGGAGCAGTATTTGGTTTCTGGATCCAAAAGGCAAATGGCCAAAGTATGAGTCAAAGAAGCAAACCCATTTGTCCTTTAAACCAACTCTGTTCTGCAGACTCATCCTGACAGCTGCTCCTGTGAAATTCTACTAAAGCTTTTTCCTAAGGCAGGTTTTTCTTTTTCCAGTTAGCTGTGCTCATTTCCAGTCATCAAATTTGCCAGAGAGACACAGCTCTGGCTCTGATTTGTTTAAAACCGCGTCACTCCGTGTTTGCTTTAACTCTGAACCAAAGCACGGGTATGCTCTGTTGCAGCTGGGAGATTTTTTTTCCCCTTGCTTTAGAGACTAAACATCGCACTTTGTGACGCCTAACACAGAGTTACAATTTAACCAGTTAGTGATTTAAAAGGAGCGTTACGATTTAATCTCCTAATTAGAGGGCCTCACATTTCTTGAACGAATGCATATTGCCAACAGCATTTATGCCAGATTTTCTTATATTGAGAAGAGCCAAACCTGGTAAATGATGTCACATGTGATCTCATGCAGTAATGTGTTACTGCTTGGAGTGTATGTTGAGGATGACTCTCAGCTACTACCACATCAAACATTAGCTCAATATTTGTAAAATTGACTGAGTTAGAATGACTCTCTCTTTGCTAAGATAACTCAGCTGTGACAGCCATACTAATGATTACTCTCAGTGGTTTATGACAAATGGGTATGAAATAAAGAATAACTTGGCTGCATAAATATTGAATTGTTCTCCCCCCCACCCCTTCAATATTGAATAAAGCCCAGCTCAGTTAGTGAACCATTGTGTGCACGACGCCCTAGTTATTAATTAACTGCTGGTTTTGTGTTTGAGCGTGTTGTGCAGGTGGTCATTGTGTGCACATTACATTCGTAAGCCGTAAAAAAGACAGGAGGGCGTTGTGAGAGAACAAAGTGTCGTCACAAGGGAGGATTGTCGTCGCACCACAACTTGTCTGACCGCTGCTGGTTTCAGCTGCGAAACAAGTCTCAGCTGAAATTCTTCCGGAGCTGAATGGTAGCAGTGTCTTTTTTTTGTGTGGCACGTAAGTGACCTTCTATGGCAGCGGAGGAATGGTAGTTGTAAAGGTTTGTCAGATAGCATCTCTGAGATGCTTTCTGAATACAGAAGCAAATGAATCACCTCTAGCCAGCATCCCATTCAAATCTGTCAGATGAGCTGCACTCTGTGGCTTTTAATCTCAGCTCTCCATTGGTGTTTTTCCACTTTTCCAGCTGGAACATTGACTCAGAGTTCACCGGGTTTTCAACATGGAAGTAAGGCGCATGATGCCTCCTCATTCAAAGTGGAAAAAAGTAGGCAGTAGATTAGTTTGAAGGAATAACTGTGATCAAAATTTGCAGTTTTGACTTCAGTTTAGCCTGAACTCCATTTTTAGAACGGCTGTATGAAGGGTTGGCAGCAGGGATGACTGCCAGTGGGAAATGGAAACATTATTTTAGATTTTTCTATCCCAAGGGATGAAGTCAGGAGTTTAGAATCAGGAAGTGACCACATATGACCTATTTGTGGTCCTTCTCTTCATTGACCTAAAAAGGGAAAGTAACCAGGAAACATTTTGAGTTTGGTTAGAAAGTTATCATAGCTACCAGAGCACAGTTGGAAACCCCGTTACTACAACTTCCTGCCACGTGTGTGTGTGTGTGTTACTGGTTTCTATAAAAGGGTTAGTGTGCTGGAGGCACAGGAAGAGAGATTTTCTTGTAATCAAATGAAGACAATTTCATGTTCTTAGGAATAACAGTGGGTCAGATACAGAGCAGTCGACTTGTCCCTTCTGTTTTACTTTGCGCTGTAACAGAGGAGGAGGGCAGTAACGCTCAGTGGCAAACCCAGAGTTGAGAAAGCATCCTGTTTCAGCAGTTTTACAATCCTCTGAAACCCATCTGTCATCCGAATCCATCATGCCTGTCTCACGTTTTGAGCGTCATCACTCACAGGTGTTGTCACCTGACAACCGTCATTGTGTTTTGAGGCTCCGCCTTCGCCCTCGGGTCCCTGTGGAGATGTGTATTGTGAGGAAGCCACCCTGAGGCCAATCAGCAGCTGGTGGTGTGATTGTTCGACTCCTCCCATGCTATTGTCTTAAAGGGACAGTCTGACATGACCCTGTGCGGCCTCCGGGCCACAGCAGAGATGAGCAGCGCAGGAAGGGAAGGGACGGGGCGATGGCGTGAAGGCTTTAAGGGGTGTGAGTGGCCTCTGTTAGTTTCACCTGGTGGGGGTCACTGATCATTTTGGGATAAGACATCTGAGATTAAATGAACCACTTTCAATGTTACGGCCCTAAAAATTAGGAACTCCAAGCAGCTGTGATGCAATTATTCTGTTTCAACAGTTAAAATAATTTTACTATTGCTCCATATGTTGCTGCACAATGAGTCAGGCAGTATTTACTTCACCAGGAAATTCTCTCAGGGTTTGGCAATTAAAAGGTGTGGTTTTCCCACAACCTCTTATCCAAACCATCGATAATAATATGTATCATGTATGTCGTTTAGAGTCAACAATAACTCCATGAGGATGTTAGTTGTGTTGACACAAGCTCTTGACGATAAGGGAGTTGTAAATTAATGCTGATAACTTCCCCCGGAGTCTGCAGGTGTACATGTTCCTCATGTGGCATCTCTGTCATCCACAGATGCGGCCCTCACGTGCACCTCCACTCAGTTCAAGTGTGGAAACGGGAGGTGCATCACCCAAAGGTGGATCTGTGACGGAACTGACGACTGCGGCGACGGGAGCGATGAACTTCCTGGCGTCTGCGGTATGTTCGTTTATTTCACTGAGCGCCATTGCTTCTGTTGCAGCCCGGCACTTGAAAAAGTAGGTTTGAATAATTTGCAGGTGGAGAAGTTACATTTTAGAGACCTTAAACAACAGTAAAGCTGTGCAAGTGTATGTGATGAAGAGAATGATCAAAAAGTGACAAGTAGAATAAAGGATTAAGACACATTAAATAAAAAGACAATACTTTAAGGTACTCAATGCAAACTATGAAATGAAAAATAAAAAGTTTATCGTAAACTATATCAAAAGTGAAGTTTGAAAAAGTTTACTTCAGTAGTTTTCTGAATATGCAATTTTGAAATGAGGGTCTGCACTTAATGTAAACAAAATACTTGAATAAAACCACTGAAAACCACAAAGAAGCTTGAGTCGTGTGATTGACCTACATTAGGCTGGCCGTTAGTGTAGGTAAACCAATATGGTGGAATCGGACAAGCGTAGAATCTCACAGAAGACTTTTTGGTAAGAAAGACAGAGCTCAGCATTCAAACACACACACAGCATTTGCAAAACCTTTTCCAGACTGGTAAGTTTGCCGTTTCTTTTTAGTTTTCCTATCTTTTTATCTGCATACTTTGCTCAACAAATCTGACTGCGAGTGCGTACCATTACATCAGATTTGTCGGACTTCTTCGTCCCAAACGGCTCTTCCAAGGGCGTCGTCACTGTTGACCTATTTTCAGACACTTCGGCTGATTCAGTAGATAAACAAAAACGCCTGGTAGTTGGCATCCAGTCACACATTTGGCTTACAAATTTTTAACTTAAGGACACAATAAAGATCAATATGGGGAAAATATTGTGCAAATTTTGCTTCTTACTTTACGAATTCTTTTTAACCGAACTTCATGACTTTGCAACGAGTACCTTAAAGCTATAAGCAGTATTTTCAAAAAGCAATGGTTTTTTTTTTCTTTACAAAACTTCATTCACAAGTTGCATGTTTTTGTTAATTTATAAAATGACCCAGTAGTCCTGTGTTGTTTTCTCTACAGCGATCAAAACATGCTCGGAGTCACAGTTTAACTGTGGTGGTCCCACCAATGAGTGCATATCAAAGAGCTGGCACTGCGACGGCCAAGCTGACTGTAAGAATGGAGCTGATGAGAAAAACTGCAGTAAGTTTCACACCAGAGCAGGATTTGTTCACTGGATCGATAGCTAGAAACGCTTACAAACCACTGACCGGTCATCAAATTCATTTCTTTCCCTCCATTTTGCTTCAACGCAGCTGCGAAACAATGCACGGACGATCAGTTTCAGTGCGCCAACGGCCAGTGTGTGTCCAAGACTTTTGTCTGTGACAAAGAGAACGACTGCTCCGACGGCTCGGACGAGAAGTCCTGTCCCAAACCCACCTGCAGCCCCCAGTCCTTCCAGTGCAACAACCTGGTGTGTGTTCCTGCCACGTGGCTCTGCGATGGAGACGAGGACTGCGCCGACGGGTCCGACGAGTGGCCTAAGAGCTGCCAGGGGAAGCAGCCGAAGAAAAAGACATGTGGCGCCAATGACTTTGAGTGTGCGAATGGGAACTGTGTCCACGCCAGTTGGAGGTGTGATGGAGAAAAAGACTGCTCTGATCTATCAGATGAGCTCAACTGCAGTAAGTTGGCTTTAATTTAATCCTTAATAAATTCTCTGCAGCTTATTCAGTGCTAAATAACAAAGAAATCTGTTTCTTGCAGTCTTTGCAAAACATTATTTTGTTGCCAACAATGCAGCTTATTTCTTGTGCTGCTTCTCCTGTTTTTCTTGATTTTTATCCCATTTTCTTATCTATTATTTTGTCCTTTTTTTCTAGACCAAACTACTTGCCGTCATAATCAGTTCCAGTGTAACAACGGTACCTGTATCAGTGACAGCCTGAAGTGTAACTCGGAGCGTGACTGCATAGATGGCAGTGATGAGATCGGCTGCAGCACAGGTGACTTTCCTAATCTGCCCACATGACTGGGTTCATAAGCAAATATTGTTTATGTTGAAGCTCATGGCAAGTCCCAAAGTCTTCCCTCAGCAGTGTTACAGTCCAGTCCATAATTCCCAGCTCTCTTTTTCCCCAGAAGATGCATGCAAAGACCCAACTAAGTTCAGGTGTGGCAGTGGGGAATGCATCAGCATGGACAAAGTGTGCGACAAGGAGAGAGACTGCAGTGACGGCTCTGATGAGCCTAACAGTGTGTGTGGTAAGTGAAGCGTTTAAACATTTTGTGTGCCCATCAGAGAACCCAATTAACCCCAATCCTGCAATAAGCCACCTTTAACGTTCTTTGTTCCCACAGGAAAAAACGAATGTTTAACAGCAAACGGTGGCTGCTCCCATCAATGCAACGACCTGAAGATTGGCTGCAACTGCTCCTGCCCTGCTGGATACCGCCTGAAGACTGACAATAAAACATGTGAAGGTAAAATATCATTTTTAAAGTCTGGTGTGTTTGATGTAGGGACATCTAGTGAGACAAATATGGAACTGCAGCCGACTAAATGCCCCTCAGCTGTGACAGATAGAAAAATCTAGGCTCATTGTTTGAACCTGTGTCCATCCATGTGCAGACATTAATGAATGTGAGGATCCTGACATCTGCAGTCAGAGCTGCATCAACCTGCCTGGCAACTACAAGTGCGACTGTAATGAGGGCTACAAGATCGACCCCGTGAGCAAGACGTGCAAAGCAGAGTCGGGTAACAAATGATTTAAAAAAAATTTAAATTCTGGCTCACCTTTCTCCTAAAATACGACTTGCACATCACACGGCCTCCTAATAGTCCCGTATGAACACCAGAACCTCCCGTCTTGTCTCCTGCAGGGGGGGTGCCCACGCTGTTCTTCACGAACAAGCACGAGGTGAGGAGGATCAAGGTGGACCACAGCGAGTACGTCAAACTGATCTCTCAGCTGAAAAATGCAGTGGCTCTGGACATAGACATGCCGAACAAGAAGATCTTCTGGTCTGACCTGTCACTGAAGAAAATCTTCAGGTTGGAGTCGAAAACGTCATTCGTTTAGCTCAAACACTTCATGAAAACTTTAAAACTTCATCAAGCAAACATTTCCCCCTCTGTAAATTTGAAACTGGGATGTGGACGAGATGAAGCTCTGAAAATGTTCCCCCTGTTGTCCCCTTCCCCACAGCTCCAGCATAGACGAGGCCGGCGACGCCTCTCAACACAGCGTTGTGATTGGCAGCGGGATTGAGGCCCCGGAAGGTATTGCAGTGGATTGGATCCACGGCAACATCTACTGGACTGACAGCATTTTGAAGACCATCTCCGTGGCAACCACAGATGGCAGTAAGAGGAGGACTCTCGTTAAAGAGAACCTCGGGAAGCCGAGAGCCATCACAGTCGACCCAGTAAATAAGTAAGCACGATTCCCTCTACATATCTCACAATTCAGCTTGAGATGAATCTACAGTCCTAATTAACTCTGCTTCGTCCTCTTTTAGCTTCATGTACTGGACAGACTGGGGGGGGGAGTCTAAAATCGAGAAAAGCGGGCTAAACGGAGCCGGTCGCACTGTCTTAGTAAAAGACAACATTGAATGGCCCAATGGCATTACTCTTGGTAAACAGAGCTCCATGTTTTTGTTCCTGTTTTTAATGGAAACCAATAATTTCCATTAAAGCGTGTCATGAGTCGTAATAACCGGAGCTGCGTCGTTCTCTCTCTGGGCAGATATGGTCAACCAGCGTCTGTACTGGACAGACTCCAAGCTGCACACGATCTCCAGCATCGACGTGAACGGAGGGACTCGACACGGTGTCATTTCCGGTGTGGAGAACCTCTACCGACCCTTCTCGCTGGCTGTCTTCGAGGTCAGTAAAGGCATCACTGATGAACAAGATGCTGGGACTCTTTCAAATCCAGACCAGTTGTGTTAATTCTGTTGAGCTTCTTTAAGAACGGACAGAACAAGTCAAGTGATGCCATGGTGTTGAAACGCATCCCCTATTTTAACAGGAGAAAGTTTTCTGGACTGATACCAGCAGCAGCGCCATTTTTAGTGCCAACCGCCTGACTGGAAAGGACATCACTCAGTTGGTCTCTGACCTGGGACAGCCAGAGGACATGGTGCTTTACCACAGCTTCAAGCAGCCACTCGGTAAGAAGACTTGTTTATTATTTAGGAACTCGTGTAAAAAAAAAAACAACCTAATGATCGTGACCTTTTTAAGCCTTCTCCTTTCGTTCTGTTTGTAGGTGTAAACTGGTGCATTCAGGGCAACATCATGAATGGAGGTTGTGAGTTTCTGTGCCTCCCTGCTCCTCTGACCGAAGAGAGCGCTGTTAAATACACCTGCGCCTGTCCTGACAACAAGACGCTGGATACCGATAAGAAGAAGTGTGTGAAAGGTACACGTCCACTCCAGTTATTTAAAAGATGGATAAATAAAGACTCAACAGTTATTGAGAGTAACCTCTACTGTCATTTTTTTTCCCTAGATGGCTCAGCTACACCCCAAGTTCCCACCAAACAGCCTTCCACAACAACCACAACTACTACCACCACTGTAACGTCCAAAAGGCCCACAGCTGGCTCGACTAACCAGTCCACACAGAAACCTGCTGACCCTCAAGGTAAATGAGAAGCAGTTCTTCATATATAAGCAGCAAATAGTTAAGAATAAGCCACTAAAAACTTGCAACAAAAGAAGTCTTAAAATGATAGCAATTAACACATTACCTGTTGTAGATGGCTCTATGAACGAGCTCAGTTTGGAGAAATGGAGTTTAGTGCTGACTGGAGTGATGAGCTAATGGCTAGTCTGAGCGGACGAGTCCCAGAAATACCGTTTCATAAACCTTTTTAGAGTTTTGCATTAAGCTGTTATTCCAGCAGAAATATTATGACACGTCGGCAGGAAGTGCCCCAGGCGGCACAGGAAGTGCTACAGCTAGCTCTTGCTGCTTTTTGCACTTGCAAATAATCAGAGATGTGTATGTAGATCACAGTGTGATGTGAAAATGTCGACAATGTAAAAGTTTTCACATGAAGCGCTACAATATTTTCCTGATTGAAGTTGTTTCAAGGTGGCCGAAAACCATATTTTTGTTCTCAGCTGTGTCCAGACTAGCCGTTAGCTCATCAGTCTGGTCAGAAATAAACTCTGCTTCTCCAAACTGGGGTTCTTTAAAGAGCTATCTGCAACAAGCAAGGTCTAAATAATCTGAACTATGGCTTTAATAATAAAAATCTGGAGAAAACATTATTTCCCATTGCACCCATATGTGGAAATAAAGTGTAGATTTAGTGTTTTTGACTGCATAAGTACAAAACTTCATCTTTATTTAGCTTAAAGAAAATATATTTGCTAAGTAGTGCCACTGTATAATTTTCCCTGGTGTAATAAATTACTTTGACAAAAGAAAATAAACTTGTACAGTAAATATGACACTAATAAATACATGTAATTGCTGGTATTTTTATTAAATGGGCTGAATAAAGAAAGTATTGTGTTGTTGGTATGTGTAGGTAGAATCCAGCCCGTGATGCCTGAGGAAGCCCCTTCATCCCACCCTGCCACTCTCTACATTGTGTTGCCCATCGGTAGGTTCTTCCTTTCAGCCGTTCATCTGTGACGCTGCTCTCTCACTCAGAACAATAAAAAAAAAAGATGTCTTTATGATTTCCTGTCATTTTCACTGCTTCCCCTGATATCAACATAACGGCCTCCTGCTTCTCTGTTGCTCTGCAGCGGTTATAGTCATGGTGGCGTTTGGAGCGGTGTTGCTATGGAGACAGTGGCGCGTGAAGAACACCAACACCATCCACTTCGACAACCCGGTGTACCAGAAAACCACCGAGGACGAGCTGCACATCTACAGGAACGGCTCGGACGGCTACGTTTACCCTGAGGTAGCTTCACGTCGCCCTCTGAGAGCTCGTCCTCTTTCACCCCGCATGGTTTCTTTTCCAGCTCCGCTCAGTAAAAATGTCCCTTTTTCTTGCAGAGGCAAATGGTGAGCATGGACGACTTGGATATAGCATAACCTGAAGATGAAGAAACTTTTTTTTTTTTCTCTCTGTCTCTCTCTCTCTCTCTGGGGAAAAACAATCTGCTGCTCAACAACCCCTCCTTTTTTTTTCCCCAGTGACCTCATTTTGTGGTTTATGCTTCCGACCTCAGCACTGTGCCGTCCAAGCTTGCAGAAAGAAACTTTTTTTTTTGTTTTTGTTTTTTGAAACTTCAGCGAAAATGAGGCATCGCAGGACCACATAATCGTTTCAGAACAGAAGACCTGATGCATGGTTTCAGAGGATGATGCTCTCAGTTCAGGAGCTTTGACTCTTTTGACGCTTTTCGAAAACAGCCTACTTAAACGTCTTTGCTAACATGCCCAGCCATGCTGCAGCTACCTGACACATATAACATCCAGACCTGCAACGTTTTCATGTGTGCCTTACAGTAAAAGCCTTACTATTCATCCCCAAATCCTGGGCAGCGACAGCTTTTATAGCTTCATACTGTGGCCTTTACTCCGTCAGGAAACAGGGTGGTGCATGTTAAAAAGGCATTAATTCCCATAATATTTATTGCTAACACTTGACAAGTTTTGTCCAAATACGGTATGAGTGTATGGAGCCACGGGTGGCTTTCATTCATGAAGAAGCTGCTGAGTTTTATTTTGGTAACCAAAAATGAAGAAAATGTTCTATTTTGACAGATGACGATTGTTTCGAGACTGTAGTTGATTCCTGTTCGCTGTAAATAGTCACACTGTAAATACTTTTGTATAAAGTAGTCTTTATTTTGCCTTTTTTATTTGTTACATTTGTAAATATAATCAAGAAGTCTGTAAATATTTGACAATTTCTTTTATTTATTGATGGAAGGTTCTTGTTTTTTGTGAGCTGGCTGTGGGCAGAGTGCCTGACGAGTCAGCCTCACCCTCACGTCGTGCAGCTATTGTTTCACTGAAGTCAATCAAACTTTCTGAATCCTTTCCCCCGTACGAGTTCCTGCTGCAGGGGTCGTGCTGTTCGTGGCGTCTCGGCGAGAATGAAGAGACCCTCTGCTCTCCGCCCCGCACTGTTTGTTGTCCTATTATTTATTTTTGCCCCCTTCGTTCCGCCTCTGTTTTCTTTTTTTTTTTTGTCGTCGGATTAGGACACATGTTGTGTTGTGCTTGTTGGGTCTATGCGCAGCTCAGTTCTGTTTGAGCGGGTCACTTTTAAAAATAAAAAGGGTTTAAATATTAACCTACCTGACTCCTGACTGGATGTGAGTGTTGTTGCTGTATAAGGAGCGAGAGCAGCTCCGGGTATTTATGACCGGACTGTTTTGTGTCTGCTTCCTGGAAATGTATAATTGTTTCGATGATGGTTGCTGCGTGGAACCTGCTGTGTTTTATTCTTTGAAACGGACACAAACACGACATCCTTCACTGAAACATCAAGTTATTTTAAGGTTCAACAAGCAGATGTCTATAAAACCTGCTGATAGAGCCTGGAAACAGAACCATCACTCTCCGTTTATAGCACAATAAAAGCAGTAAAATGTGTGCTGTAAAAGCAGAGTGCTTTAATTAATCTCTTTCAAAAGTCCCGTCCTTTCTCTTTTTTTTTTTTTTTTTCAAAAAGCAGATATGTTAACACACAATGGAAATTTTTTTTTCCCCCTTTCTCCAACATAAACAAGTGTCATTTCAACAACGAAGGTTTCAGTTTCTGGTTTCGTTCTGAAGAAAAGACACGTTGTGTTTGGTGTGTTTCACTTTGATCTACATTCATTCTCCCATTTCTAAAAGGTTCGAAGCAATTCTTCCTTTACGAGGGGAAAAATAATGATTATTAAACCCATTATTGGGGGATTGTGTTGCTAAATTATGATTAAAACTAAATTTCATTTTAGTCAACATTACCATTGTTCTGGATTCTTTGATTTCAACATTTTGAAACAGTTTAGTTTAAATAACTCACTAATTTACTGGTTTAAAAATAACTCACTCATGCCCATAATATGATAACAAAGATAAAATATAAATTTACACCAAAGAGAAGTCATAAAACATTTAGGGCATAAAAAGGCAGCTTGCTGGAATTATTTAGAAACGTCCCGAGCTGCTTTTAAAAGCCGACGAACAGAGGACATCTTCTCATTAAGCTCCTACAACGCCTGCATAATTCATGTCTAATGATGGTTTGCCTCGTAAAATAAGACTACAGCCGTTGTCTCTCTGCCACAGAGCAGAGTGAGAGCAGCATCACTTTATAGACTGAGCCTTCTTTACAGGAGAAGGAGACAATACTGAGTTTACTGAGTTTAAAGAGGAAAAATCACTGACATGGTGTCAAACTGAAGAGCTAATCCATAATCATTTTGGACATTTGAGGTGGGGTTCTGTGGAAAGATTATGAACAATTAATATCTTACCTGCTGTAGAGAAACAAAATTTAATGCTGGTGTGAAAACAGCCAAATGCTGAAGTGGATCGCTGCTCATTTATAAACCTTTACACCACAGTCAGTTTTGCATTATGTGGTAATTTACTCAGAGTTATATAATTATTTGCACTCGCAAATTATGGCAGCAGCTAGCTGTAGCACTTCCAGCTTCCTTCTGTAATGGTTCTCCTATAAAAACCTTAACACTGCCATCAGTTTGACACAACACGATTATTTCTGAAACAATAAAATGATATTCCTGCAGGAAGTGCCCCAGGCTAAGTAAGTAAGTAAGTAGGTAGGTAAACTTTATTTATATAGCACCTTTCACAGACATAAAATCACAAAGTGCTTAACAGAAATGAAAACAACAATATAAAAATCAGTGAACAAAATTAATTAAAAGGCTGCACAGGAAGTGCTACTTGTTGCTGCTGCTAATGTCATTGGTGCTAACAAATACCACCAGCAGCATTCTGCTAACCAGCAAAATTAAACTATTTATCCGGACCGAGGTCGCTCAAAGAGCCATTGTATCTGCAACAGGTAAGATAGTAACTCTTGATAACATCTTGGCAGATCCCCACTTCAAAATGACTGGAATACGATTTCAAAAATAAGCTTAAATTCATGCTTGGTTGATGGGTAGAAACCCCTTTTCAGGTTTTGTGTAACAAAAGACATTGCTTTGTCAAATTGATATGATTAAAAAGTAAATTTCCAGCCCTCTTTTTTTTAAGTCAAAGCAAATTGTAAATGACCTGCACTTGTACAGCGCTTTATCTAGTCTAAGGACCCCAAAGCGCTTCTCACTACATTCAGTCATTCACCCATTCGTCCACACACTGAAGCAGATTGAGAAATTGCAGAGCAACAGAAATGCGTTATTTAAATTTATTTGAATTATGTTCGGGCGATATACAAAATTCAACACTTTAACTCTGAAAGGATTGTTTTGTGTCAGTAAAACATCCATCCATCAGTTTTACCTGTCTTTTCTTTCCGAGTCGCGGGGAGCTGGTGCGAGGTCAGAGGTCACTGTGCGAGTCCATCACAGGGGGGCAAACAAGCTCATAAAAGGAAAATCTATTTCTTTCATACAGAAAAGATTTGAATTTGAATCTCTGTGGCAAACGACAGCGAAGAAAGAAGACTGAATAGGTGCAGGACCTTGAGTTGTGAAGATAAGAATTCAGACTGACACCAAGATCCCCTCCTGATTAATCACGTTGTGGCCTTGAGTGTGTGTTTGTGTGTGTTGGCTCAGATCGTCAGAGACAGGCCTTGTTATGGGACATTGTGTGCCATTGTTGTGTTATTTGAGAATTACTGGAATGTTGTCTGTCAGGACTGGTTCGACATTCCTGTGTAAAGGACTTCCCACCCATCACGTGTCATTGAGGCGAAAAGTCAGTTTCATTCTGCTTAGGTTTAAACATCTGATGTCAGGATTATGTTATTTACAGTCACAGTCCACAGAAGCTTATTTTTCCAACACCGGCAGCACCCGTGAGGCCACAAGCAGGTTCCAGAGAGACTCAGGTGATAAATGACACCTGCAGCCTGGTGGCTGTCATCCCCATCCTCTCCTCTCCTCATTATTTACATACGCTCGCCAGCCTCCCATTGGCCTAAGTGGTAAAAACAAGGTGGAGCTGCATCTCACGCCACCGGGCCGTAAGCAAAGAGGAGTGTCCTTGGAAACTACCAGCATTAGGAGATGGGCTGGGGGCACTGAGGGCCGATACTCCTTTGTCAGGTTTCCAAACAGGACACCGAAGATCCTGATGAGACGTAACAACAGTATCACCTCACCAGGACATCCTGAGGGGCTTCTTGTTCAAAGAAGTCTGATTGACTTGATACACCGTAAGATGGAGGTGTTCCTGAAAGCAGCAAAGATTAGGAGCGTCTCTGCTGGAAAAGCTGCACGGCTTCCAAAACAAGCAGCTCCAGCTTATCAGAGCTCAGACTCCGAGAGGCTTCGCTCGTATCACTTTCACTCTGATCCTCCACACAGATCGCAGCACATCTTATCCCTGTTCACAAAACAATGACTCGACAACGTTTCCCACGACACCAGACCTGCTGAGGCGCTTTCAGAGAGGCAGATCACAACGTTCAGGCTCATTAAATGTCTTCGCTTGTTCAGAGAGACGCTTCAACTTTTATTTTAAAACATTTATCCCGTCATCATCATTTTATATGAGCATGCGTCAAAAATATTAGCCAAACTATAAAACCCATCCCAAAGATGAACAAAAATTTGATTTTTTTTGGACAATTATTTCTGTGAGTTTTGATCAACAAAACTGTGTTGGTTTCCAAATAATAGATGTTTTTTTGTTATTTTGTAAAATAAATGTTTAAGAGCTTTGCATCTTATTGTTGAAGGTCTGTTTTGTTAATGTTATGGATTCCATTTATTTATTGCCTCGAAACTTTTCTTGCATTTGGTTTGGTGCTTCATTTGTTCAGTTGAGTTTTTCTAACCTGCATTCAGTGAATAAATTCACATTTGCACACTTGAATGAGATTATCATAACCTCCACCGAGGAGGTTATGTTATCTGTCTGTCTGTGTGTCTGTGCACAAGATTACTCAAAAACTTATAAACAGATTTTCATGAAATTTTCAGGAAACATCAAACATGGTACAAGGAACAAGTGATTACATTTTGGTGGTGATCTGTTCTAAGGCCCGTGCTCTAACTCTGCAGCTGTATAAGAGGAATGTTAAACTCCACAGCTGGACACCTCATGGGTCAAGGGTGATCACCGTTGATTTCAAGGTGACAGGGTCAAAGCTCAAGGTCACAGATGACATTGTGCTCTAACTATGTGACCATGTAATGGAGGAAAATTAAACTGCACAACTGGACACCTATTAGGTTAAGGGTGATCACCATTGATTTTAAGGTCATATATGGATCATGTATGTGACAAAAAGAGAAAGAAACACAAATGTTTTCAAGAGCTTTATTAAAAGGGAGGATGCCAAAGTTTAAATGAACAGATTGAACCTTTATTACTGCTATAGTCTATTATCAATTAGAAGAACAAAACATGGAAAATACTGCAGACCGATTTAGTTTTTAGAAGTTGTTTTTCTTTTCAGTTGCTCCCTTGCTGGGGAACGCCACAGCGAGTGAACTTGCGCAACATATTTGGCAATTGCTTTACACCGGATGCCTTTCCCGACTCAACCTGGGCTTGAACCTGCAGCCTCAAGACCTCGGCACTGACCACCGAGTTTTCACGGCTTTTGTTAAGTTTGAAAAATGTATTTTCCTCCAATGTTGCAAAGTTGTTCATGTTTATGGCACCTGGCATCTTCAGTACTAGCCCGTCATAATAATATTAGCACAATATCTATGTCTAATATTATATATTGATTTGTTGTTGAATAACAACACACTCGTCTAATCTGTATGAGAATAGGTTTGATCCTGATGTTACCGTGAACACCTTCTGACAGATGCTGCTCTCTCTGAGTTAGCATTACCAGCTGCTGCACAAACAGCAGCCCCACTGCCAACTCTGTCCTCTTCATCCAGCCGACCCTTCTCATTTCCAAGTGCATTTGGAGCGATTTCCACATTCTTCTTTCTGTCAGTGTGCTCAAACTCAAACTGAAAAAGGCAAAATGAAAGATACTGTAGTCTATCAGCTGGATGGGGCCGGCACCGAAGACGCCAGGTGAGGTCACCAGAAACAACATGGCGACGTCCGAGTGAAATTTCTCAGATTGTTATTTATAAAAACTAAACAGCCTACATTACTTTTACAATCACATATTTATAGCTGAATCAAGTATCTTTTATTAAAGTATGGAGAATTTGCAGTATGAGGTCATGGGCTCTGTTAATAAATTTCTCAATATTTGGCAGCCATTCTTGAATCATCTTGCCCAGTCTAAGGTTGATACGAATGCGCACTTGGTCTAGTACAGAGGTAGGCAATCCTGGTCCTGTCACTATCCTGCATGTTTTACTTGTTTCTCTGCTCCAACACACCTGATTTGAATCAGTGGCTGATTAACAGGCTTCTGCAGAACAAGAAGAGGTGATTTAACCACTGAATCAGGTGTGTTGGAGCAGGGAAACAAGGAAAACATGCAGGATAGTGGCCCTGAGGACCAGGGTTGCCTACCTCTGGTCTAGTAGTAAGCCACCAGTGTCTTTATAGACAGGTAGCACTTTTCTAAAGCAAAAAACGATTATCAGTACAGTGCAACCAGTTCTTCTGATAAATGCCCTGACTTCTTGCTTTAGTTTATTTTCCTTATGTATTCACTTATTTCTTTATGTATTATTAATTTCTTGTCTGTTCTTGTTTTTGGTTTATTGTATTAGTATTATTATTTTTTGTTTGTTTTTTCTCTTTCTGTCCAGTAATGTGATATGTGTAATTTTGTAATTTTGTTCCAATTGGCATAAATATATCTTTGAAAAAAAAAAAGTGTATTTTACTAAAGTCTATTGTTCTAGTTGCAACTCACTGGAAGCCAGTTATTTATCCACTCCAGAACAGATCTGTGTTCAGTAGGTGTTAGCGGTACAATGGACCAAGCCACAATTAGGCTGATGGAGGGGGGGACATAAGTCACCAAAAGGCATAAATGTATTGTTTTTCCTACATGCAAGGTGGATGTTTTCTGTCTTTGACATTATATTGCTTAAAAGTGCAGTTTCCTCAAATGACTTAATGAGGAGGACCATCTAGGTTTTTCCGTGTGTGTGTAGGGCGGGGCGTCCAGACCCCCCTGACCTCCCCAGGATATCCGCCTATGCTCTTGATGAGACTAACTGTGAAGCTCTTCTTTCTAAATGTCTCACACACAGCCACAGTTCGTGCAGCTGAAGCTCCTCAGTAACACCGAACAGTTCATACCCAGAGTGAGCGCAGCGTTAATGATGTGGGTGAGTCATTCACTGTTGTGTCTCATTAGGCAAACAGAGACAAGATAAGAAGGGACAAACTCATATGGACAAAAGGAGTGGAGCGCTGGAAATGACCAGTCTCCATCTGGATCCTACAGACACACCTAACACGCCTCGTTGTGTATTTTTAGTCACGGCTTCCTACACAGCGCTGATAAGAAGCAGAGGCCCAGTCCTGAGGTGGAAGGTCATCGGGAAAAGTTTCTGCATTTCTGAAAGGTAAAACCTGCAGGACAAGCTCACAGATAAGGCAGAAACACACATTTTAAAAGAGTCCAACTGTTTACTCGTGTGATTAAAAAAACAACAACCTCCAAGTCTGTTTATGGATGCTGTTTGTGCTCACAAAGGTCCAACTGTGTGCATCACTCTGACTCTATCTATTGTGCTGTTTAACAAAGGGCACAGTCATTAAGAGGTGCTGCCAGGTTTTATTAATGCAAATAAATACCATTTACAAGATAATTACACCACAAAATCGTGCCTAATGACTTGATATCGTCTATCAGTTTGAGTCACCACACAGGAAGACCATTTATAAAACTATCTGCAGTCCTTCAGTCAGCCAGCTTTTATTCAAAACATACTTTTTTTAGTCTGATTCTACGGAAGTGTCCGTAAAAAATATTTCTCATGACTGAAAAATATGTAGTAGTTATAATTTAAAATGCCTTTTCTCCCCTAATTTAATACATTATTTCAAGTTGTCTTTGTTTTAGTACATAGCAAAAAAAAAAATCTGAAATTAAGTTACACAAAAATTTAAAAGGATTTTAAATAAAACATTTTATGTATTTCAAAAATTGGAGCATCCTGTGTTTGTACCATAGCTCTTCTATAAAGTTTCAGGAAAAAACAGAAATAATTTTGACATTTGTTCACCCGATGTTTGGTGATTAAATCATGATCTATAGAAGGTGTGATCAGTAAAAAATATGCTTTTTCAATGGTAGACTTGTTTGTTTTTTGTTGTTTGTTTGTTATGTTTTTTAAGTAGTAGAACAGCCGTGAATATAAAAAGGGATAATTTAGATCTTTTAAAGTGGGGTTCTCTGGAGAGATTATGAACAGTTATCATCTTACCTGTTTTAACAACCTCAATTTGGACAAATATAGTTTAAATCTGATCAAACTAAAGAGCCAATAGGTAGTTCGAGAGAATTGTAGATTGCATTAACTTTGATCTAGGGCTGCATGATATTAGAAAAACTTGCGATGTGAGATATTATTGTTTAATATTGTGATGACGACATAATTAGTTATAAACCCAGATTTTCCTCCTTTTCTCTTCTATCACTGTGATCAGCTGTGGGCATCGAGGCCAGTGAGATTCTGCTGGATTGACCAAACATGCAGAACATGAACACATGCTACCTGAAATATAATCGACTATGATTTATTCAGTCCAAGCAGTCCTTTTCAATGTTGATATTGTGCTCATTGATGTTGCAATGACAATACATTTTCATATATTGTGCAACCCTAACTTAATCTAAAAAAAAGTCCTGGCAGTTCATATGAAGGCTACTTTGTAAATCTTTACCTTGTCACCAAATTTACATTACATAGTTGTTTATTACCTCCACCGAGGAGGTTCTGTTTCTGGTTGTGTCCGTTGGTTTGTTTGTTTGTCTGTTAGCAAAGATCAGGTCAAATCTGATGAACAGATTTGGAGGAAATGTTCAGGAAATGTTGAGGGTTGTCACAAAAAACATAGGATTACATTTTGGTTCTGATCTAGATTATGATCCAGATTGCACTGTTTTTTAATCACACTGTAGCCTTGGTGGAGGTTTGCGCTCTCTGAGTGCTTCTAGTGTAAAATCCTATCACTACTTGCAAGAGCAAATGGCAGCAGCAGCTAGCTGTAGCATTTTTGACGCTGGGCACTTCCAGCAGGAATATCATAATACGCATTTCTGCAGGAATAACCATGTAATGAAACATTGACAGAAGGCAGATTTTTAAAACATCTTTCATTTGAACCACTATAATTTGTTTGAGAATGGAGTTACTTCAGACTAGTCGCTAGCTCATCAGTTTTTCTCCAAACTGAGGTCAGTCAAAGAGCTGTCTACAGCAGGTAAGATATTAATCGTTCATGACATTTCTACCGAATCCCGTTTAAAAAGATCCGACCTGTCCCTTTAGGCACTGATTTTATTAAAATGCCTAAATATATGTATATGTGGGCACTGAATAACAGAAAATCCATTTTTATTGAAGAATGGTAACTGAGGACTTTGATCATTTGTTTTTCCCATGTGACACGGACAGTCCTTTTGGTAGGATGTTCACCAGGTTATTTGTTCACTGGGGATTCAGTTGGCAAATATAACCATTCAAGATGTAAAAATTGGTACTTTTATTAATGATAGTTTTACTGACTATGGTATAAACAGCATCATTCTATTAGCCAAACAGTACACACAAATGTTGTTTCTTCAAAGCCGTCCTAAATTTAATACACTGGAAGAATGAGTTACAATTGTTTTGAGTCTTTATATTTTGTGAAATCTAAAAGTGCATTTAAATCGACCTCTTTTATAGAGACATTTCAATTTTAATTTATTGTCCTGTACATGTATTTTTTTCCTGCAGCATATGCCCTGTTGAGCAAAATGTTCTTTTTGCAGTTAAAACATATTTTATGATACCTATGTTGTCTGTAATTTGTTTGTATAAAGAAAATAAAGTGAGGAGTAAATATGTGTGTGTGTGTATATACGACTAAAACGAGCTCAATATGCTTTATCCTGCACAACCTACACTCTGAGGCGCATCCACAAAAGGCTTCTTTGAAAGTCATCCGTGCACCTGTGGCGCCCTCTGGCGGCCGAAGCGAGCCACAGCTCCTCTCCACCTTCCTCCGCTCAGGTGAGCTGGTTAATGTTTCACCTGCGTGACACCACGTCACGGCGGCTCCAGGAAAGAGACACGGTGGACTCAGTGGTTCCCTCCACCCCCCTCCACGCCGCCATCCCTCCATGGCAGATTGGTGTTTCTCCTCTGGTTTTCATGGCCGAACCGAACCGTGACAAGTCGAGCTGAACTTTGGACCGCCGTGTGAGTTTCTGGCGAAGAGTCGCGAGCACAATGTCAGCCTCCGCTATATTCGTGCTGGACCTGAAGGGGAAGGTAAGGAGGGCTCATAACGCCCGCGGATGGGTCTGTGGATCGGCTGCGCACGCGCTTCTACTTTTTATTTTGCCCTTTTTTCCAACAAAACTAGTGATAAAAGTTAAAACCGTTGCCGCGCTCCTCCCTCTGCCTGTTGCTTTAACCGTTAAACATTGATGACGTCGTTAAAAATTAATGAAACACCTCTTCCTCGCGACAGACTTTATTCAATGGTCCCTTTCTTTAAATTCCACTTCCGGGTTCAGCTGAAAGCACAGGTAGCATTTAGGTAGCCTTCAGCCAGTTGCTTCAGCATCACTGGTTCAGACATGCCTCTCATTTTCATACACAAACATGTAGGATGACACAGTAAAGAGGCTGAACACACACACACACACACACACACATATATATATATATATATATGTGTGTATTTAAATAGATTGAGAGAGAGCGAGAGATAACAACAAACACCGCTCATCATGGCACCCACCCCTGACAAACAGGAGAATAAATAAATACACAAACAGAGGCCTAAAATAGGTGCAGTGGTTAGAGCTGTCGCTTCACAGCAGGAAGGTCGCAGGTTCGCCTCCCTGCCTTTCTGTGTGGAGTTTGCATGTTCTCCCTATGCTTGGGTGGGTTCACTCCAGGTGCTCCGGTTTCCTCCCACAGACTAAAAACATGCATGTTCGATTAACCGGTGACTCTAAATTGTCCCTAGGTGAGAGTGTGAGTGGTTGATTGTCTCTGTGTCCCTGTGATGGACTGGGGGGACCTGTCCAGGGTGCCCCCCTGGGATACCAGATGCTCCCACCCCCCTCCCCCCGATCCAGACAGGAAAAAAGTGGGTAAAGAAAATGAATGAATGGCAAAATAAAATAAATAACATAAGAAACAAAAGATCTATGAATGCATACATTTCCATACATGTTGCATATAGGCGTAATACATGTCAGAGCGTCACTGTGCTTCTCAGTTCAGGTGCGTCTTGTCCCTTGATTGTAGGACATAAAGGGATTCCAGGTTATCTCAAATGATCCAGCCAAAGTCAGCCTGGTTTCATTCCAGTTTAAGAAAATAAAGGACCCCTCTAATCCAGCTTGTATATGTAGGTGGAGCTGCAGAATTAGCCCCCATGGCCAGCTGTGACGTGAATGCTGTTAAGTTGTTTTTAGAAGGAGAGAGCATGTGAAGTTGGCCATACTACAAACAAGACAAGTGGAGCGATAGCCCCCCTCCAGTTACATGAGATAATGTAAGGTTTCAGACCAGAAGGTCTTCATCAAATGTGAGTAATTCGCTGAGACCTGTTGGCATCGACCGCACAGAGGGGACGCTGTGTCCGACAGTTCATGCCAGCCTTGCTTTGGTGTAGGAAGCTCGATACAAGAGTCAGCATCGCATGAAATAATCTTTTCTTGTTTCAGCCACAGACTGTGGGTTGTTCACCTCCTCAGGTTGTTGCATGCAGAGCAGGTGTCAGGTTTGGCCAGTTTTATTTATCTTATCTTTGACATCTGAACTGGCCCCAGCACTGCATCGAGTCATTGTTCACGGTGTGAAAGGAAGTTTTATTTAATTAAAAGTTTGTTAGCCCTGAGGTGCAGAGGAAAAAAATATATATATAAAAAAAATAATTCACACAAATTAGACTGTTGTTTTCTAACATGTCTTTGTCTCTGCAGTAGCAGCTCCTGAGCGTACGTTAGGCAGACGCTGGCTCAGATCCCTGAATCTCACCTGTATCTGATATCATTTTATAAGCTAGATGCATCCAAAAGCCTCATTAATTCAGACCTAGGAAGTAGGCTAAGTAGGCCTACACAGGCTCAAGAAGTAACTATTTTGGCCTAAATGTAACAGAGTTCGGTAATTTAATTAGAAACTAAAAATTGTAATTTGTGACGATAAAAATATTGAGGTTGTGTCTGATGCGACTCGCAGCCTCTGATCTAACAAACAGGTCCACTGGTGTGTGTGTGCAGGATTCAGACACAGACACACACCAACTCTGTCCTCAAACTGAACGACGCACAGGGGGTTGCGAAAGTATTCACACCGCCCTTTTGTATTCTTTCTGTTTTGTGGCCTTACAGCTTTGAGTTTTATTAGATTTTTTTATTTTATTATTCGTAACCACTGACTCCGCAAAACAAAACAAACCTTCAGATTAATGAAGTCAAATGAGGGAGGGCTTCTGGTAAATCTAAAAAAAATATGAAACGTGTGTGTGTGTGTGTGTGTGTGTATTCATCCCTCTTAGTTAATTAAGATCCATCTGTGGTCGCTCTTAATTGTAGCTTACCGACAGAGAAAAAAGGCCGACCATGTTGGAGAAAATGTCCCGCTGGCTGTCTCCTCTGTGTTCAGTTCATGTCCGGTCTGTCTGCTCCAAGCTGCTTGACGGATCATTTATCTTGCCACTTCCTATCATTATCTGAAAGAAACAATATTTCCTCACAAATGGAAATAAAAGGAACCAGAAAGTATTTTTTAAGGTTTTCCTTTTAGCCTCTGTTTAAATATTTCTCCTGATAATCACCAGCAGTAAAACCACCAGTAATAATGTGAACTTCGTATATCTGTGTCGAAAACTAATCCTACTTATTCTGACATGGCTACAGGAGCTCAGGGACAAGCTAGTGGTGATGAGGTCTGGGATGCTGGGAGTGGATCTTCTGAGGGTTGATGCTTTGTCTGGTCAAGTTTGGACTTTTTTTACTCTCATCCTCCTTGCTTAATTAGTTTTTAATTCTGCCAGCTTTAATATCTGACTTTTGAAATAATGTAACAAAGCTTTAGGCTGGTTTGATGACATTGTGAGCGATTTATTAAAGACAAAGTGACCGATCAGAGGGAAGAACGTCTCAGTTGTTTAATGCTGTTTACATCCTCTCCTCTGTCCTCACATCGGCACTTGTTCCCTCTGCTCACGACTCTGTCGGAAGAGTCTACAAAGAAAGGAGAGGAGGACACAAACTGTAATGTGATAAGGTCCTTGTGTTTTCCACACTGGTTTTTAGTAGTTTTTGTGGTGAGACAAGGAGCTCAGTCCTTTGAGTTCTGTGTAAGAATACACTGGGTTATCATGTGTCCCATTCTTGCTGTTTTTTTTCTTGACTTGGTGGTAGTAAACACTTCAAGTTGATGTATTTAAAGGGGAAATGGAAAATGTTTTGAAGCTAGCATAAATCAAAAGAAAGTCATAAAAGGTGCTTGTTTTCAGAGTCTCTTATTTTAAATTTACACTAGTTTAAAATTACAGAACTCGAGTGTGAAACGGCCGGGATGAGGATCAGTGCCTCCAAATCCGAGGCCATGGTCCTGAGCCGGAAAAGGGTAGAGTGCCTTCTCCGGGTCGGGGAAGATGTCCTGCCCCAAGTGGAGGAGTTTAAGTATCTCGGGGTCTTGTTCACGAACGAGGTAAAAATGGAGCGGGAGATCGACAGGCGGATTGGTGCAG